>NC_051189.1:97277945-97586070 GCF_015220075.1 Falco rusticolus | reverse complement strand
GTGGAGCCCCACAGACCCTGCCTGCTCAGGGCAAATGCCCTCAAGAAAAGGGAGAGCCATCATGTCCCAGGTGGTGGGCTCTCCCTGAGGATTATCATCCATAAAATGTAAAAAGAATAAAAACAAGGAGAGAGATTTGTGCACTCAGCTATTCGTTCTGGCCAGAAGTATTGTAGGACAGTGACCAGCAACCCTGGCCATAACATATGAGCTGACCTGAAAAAGAACTTATTTTCTTTCTGTTTTTTTTCTTGGCTGAGCCACCTACAGGGACAATCACTTATTCCCCCGGCTCCCCCTGCTCCAGCAAGCGACAGAGCTGGCAATCCTTCTGTAGGCATTAAGGTCCTGATCTTGTTCCCAGCAAAGTCAAAGGCAAAATTCCCATTGTATAAAGGATCATAACTAATTTCCTGCAAACTCAGTGAAGTTTTTCCAGCCAGCTTCCCAAAATAAGCCAATGCATTTTTAAAGCCACAGCTGGGGGCCTACTGTATTATAATGTGACCCCCGAGAGGGTAAAAATTGCTGTGAGGTGAGTCCTCCTAGCTATTGTTTTAGGCTGCTGACTCAGGAACAGGGCTGCCTTGTTTCTCATCTGAAAGGACTTTTTTTATTTATTTGGGGACCACACAGACTAGAAGCAGCTTGGGGTTGTTGGTTTGTGGGTGGAAGTAGGGGTGGGTAGGTATCCTCCATCAACACAAGTTGTGAGGAAACTCAGGGTTCATGAGAAGCAGCTTTCTGGTGCCCCGGGACAGTGGGAGGTTGGCAGGGCTCTCGCCAGGGCTCCCAGTGAGTGCCAGTGCTGGAAGCTGGGGTACCAGGGCAGCAGGTGTGCCTGGCAGAGCATCCCCAGGGCAGCCAGCGGGAGCGACCAGCTGGAGAAGGTGGGAACCAGGTCAGAGGGTGCCACGCAGGAAAATGCCGGGGATGGGGGATGGCCAAGCTCAAAGATGAAGCTGGGGCTGCAGTAGGCTTCGTGTGATTCCTGTGAGCCACTCATAAATGCCAAAGAGGAAGGGAGTTAAACTAGGATGCTGATTAAGGGCCCCCCTGCTCCACAGAGGGTGGAGGAGGGCCTCTGATGATGCACCCTTGGTCTCCACAGGTCTAGAAAGGCTGCTGCTGCTGAGGTCAAAGCCATGGTGTGCCACTGTCACAGCCCATTCCACGCCGCCCCCGGGTCCCCCTGGCACAGGGACAGCCAGCAGTTCCTACTGAAGCCGGGACCCGTCAGTCTACTCTGGGCACGCCTGCAAATGTGGCTGAGAGGGCTGTGGTCCAAGTCTGTCTGACCGGTCCTGAATTAGTCCCCACTTAAACACATGCAGAAATAAAATGAGCCTATCGTTTTCCTATCAGCAATTTATGGAACATTAGAGTCTGAATTGGCAAAAGTCCCACTTTGCTGAGAGCAAGATCAGGCGCTCGCGCAGCACTTCACGTACAATTACTTTTAATTCGGCTCGGTTACCAGTGAACTATAATATCTGCGAGAATTTTTAAATGGATCATTTTGTCAGTTTTTCTCCTTACACTTGCTCTGCCTTAGACACTTGTCACCAATTTTATTTAATTAGCACCACAATTGTATTAACACCACATTTTTTTAAATTTAATTACGCTTCTGCAGTACCCCAGCTTGTTTTGTGCAATTAGCGCTCTACTTTCATACAAATTAATCTCCCTGGAGAACTGCATCGAAAATAGAGAAAAAGAAGAGACCTCATTTAATGGAAATAACAACATCAACTGACTATATATGTATATAGCCCTCATATGTTGCCAAACATGCAATTTGAGGTTTGTGCCTCCCATACACACAAAATGATCAAGCAGTTTTCTTAGGAGTGAATTCAATGATTTTATTTTGTCGTGGGCTTCCTGTTCCGAGCGTAGCGCAAAGAGTTAACTCCGTCTTTTGCTCTATCGGGCAATTTAATCTGAAGAGGACAGGAGGAAGACTGGTTCCTGTATCTGGTAAACATTTGCTTTATCAGGGAATGTAAGAGTGCCTCTCTCAGCCCTTTCTCACTTTAACTGCAGCCACAGAGAGTCTGAGGTGGATTTAGGGTGTTTAAAGTGACTGACTGCTCAGTCTCTGTGATTCCCTTTCAGTGCTGAGGTTTGTTTAGTGTTTTGACTGCCCTCCGCATAAACGCTGATGAACCTGAACCACTAACTTATTCTCCAGCTTGTTTAAAATGCGAACAGCAAAACACAGCCAATTCCTGCGGTGGAAGAGGCCGAGTGGGCTGACTTTAGTCATTACCCTACTTTGTGCCATGGTGTCAGAAACAAGCAAGAAGCGTGACCCAGGAGGGAGTGTTTTGCCCAGTTATTTGCTTCGAATTTTGTTGTCCCATTTTTCATATTAATTTGCCATCACGTGCGCTTAAGGGCGTTTCACCAAACAGAACTGTTTGTGGAAAGCCCGTGTGAGAGCAGAGCACAGGACCAAAGGGATGTGCACACGCTCGTGGTGGGATGGGGTGGTATAACTCCGGAGTTAGCACAGCTGTGTCTGGAGCATCACAGCTAAGGGACGCAGCAGAGTACGCAGGGGCAGTCTGCAGAGCCAATGCAATGGAAAGATAGCGAGCAGGGTGGCACGGTGACCAGCCAGTTAGTACCCATTCAGCACAAACCAAAAGCTACTGCCTAGTTTTATGAAAAAAACAGAGGAACTGGACCTTGGGTGGACACTTAAGACCATCACCAAAATCACCAGCAGAACCAGGACATGGCACATTTCTGCATGTTTCCACTATCTGGGTTTCACAGGAGCTGACACCCTTGCTACTGCCCTCAGAGATTACTGACCAAGGCAGCAACCCCCTCCAGCCACCCCAAACGTGGCAGGGTGGCAGAGTCACATCATCTTCAGGTATCCCCCTGAGAGATACTCACTCCTGGGGCAACTGCAGCTGCCCCAGCTTGTTGCACCATGACTGGAGAGTCTGCAGAGCAATCCAAGCAGGCTTGGCTAAAAGCTGCATGGTAAAGAAGAGGCAGAATAATTTGTGCCTGAAGTGTGTTCACTTGCACTCATCTCAGCCCTAAAGCCAAGGTGATTTTCTGCTGGCCTTCAGAGGGATGTGTTTCAGGAAACCCGTACCGGGTAACTGTAAGAGGTTTCTCCCTCAAAATGTTGTCTTTGTCACAGAGGAGCTGGAAATAGCTGCAGAGAAGGAGAGTTTGGGCAGTTCAGATATTATCCCAAACCCTTTCCGTCCTTTGGAATGGTACTAGAAATTTTGCACAAAGACATAAATTGATCAGTAATACTACAAAAATACACTTAACTCTGATGGTGTCTCCTCCTTGCTCAAACTGTGATGGGGAAGAGATACGTTGAGAAGAAAAGCACAAATGGAAAGCTGGTAAAAAAGTGGGGAAGAGTCAATCAGCCACACAGAACCGAAAACAGATCAAAGACCGTATCAATGATTAACAGGAGTACATTAGGGGGGGCTGGCTTTTCAAAGCTTACTCTCAGCCAGCTGAAAGTGAAATGTGCTGTCCTACAACAATCTGGTCTGTTTTAGAGCAAAAGAAAGTCCTACTTCATGTACATCAGCAAACTACAGGTTTGGTATTTCTTTTTGCAACTGACTTATTGAAACTTTACTCTTTGGCTGGTCAAAAAGGACATTTGGAGCATCTGACAACCTTGCCCTTACCAAGGCAAATTAACTATCAAAGAAATAGAAGCCCAGGACTTGGCTGGATGTTTTCCATGTTCTGGGATAGCTGAACATAAAAACAATGCCAGAGTGACACTTGGCTTCATCCCGTTCCCGCCAACCTGTATTTTGTTGGTTTGGCAACTTTGGGGTTTAAGTATATAAGACAGAATGAAATTCGGCACCCCCTAGTTTACTCAATGACAGAGGAGCTTAATGAAGCGGAGAGATTCAGATTGTTGTGGAAAAGCAACCAGAAGTTCAGCAAATGTCTTCCCCACCGTCCCTGGATACTCTGGAGGACACAGGAGCTGTGAACAGCTTGGAAAGAGCAAATGGCGAGTTGTACCAGCACCATCCTTGCGTGGGTGTGCCGTGAGCCCTCCGGCACAGGGGCTGTTTGCCGCCCACCTTGGGCACACACCTGCATTTCTGAGCTGCTCCGATGGGCTGCAGAAGCAGGACATGTCCTCATGTGGGAAATTAGGAAAGCTTTAAAGCCAGTTTCACCTTTGTGTTTCTCAAAGGCTCAGTCCTCCTTAACTGACCTCACATCAGTCTCCAGCCTTTCTGTCCCTGCGATCGACCACAATAGCTAACATAGGGGAGGTTCAGACTGCGTACTGGGAAAAAGTTCTTCACCAAAAGGGTTGTCAAGCACTGGAACAGGCTGCCCAGGGAACAGGTGCCAGGGTCACCATCGCTGGAGGTATCTAAAAGACATGTAGACGTAGTGCTTAGGGACATGGCTTAGCGGTGGACTTGGCAGCGTTGGGTTAAAGGTTGGACTTGATGAGCTTAAAGGTCTTTTCCGACCTAAATGATTCTGTGACAAGCAGCTTATCTGTCTGTTTTTCAGTCCTCTCCCAGCCTGCAGCAGGGTTGCCGATGTGTGTGTGTGTTAAAAAGGGTTATACAGGTTTTTTCCTGCTCGAGGCCAAGGTGCAGACAAAGGCCACATCTGCTGTAGTCAGTATGAAATGATTCTCACGTTTTCCACCACAACAGTGCTCTTTCTAAAGCTTGTTATCCCATATGTGCTCATATGTTCGTGAGTGGTCCCGTGAAGGGCAACACGCCTATGTGATAGCTCAGGTGGGCTACAGCCAGCGTTCCGGGGGCAAGCTGGCACCTTCGGAGGTTCCCTGGGCAGTGACTCACCACCTTCCCCTGTTTAGACCCTCAGGACCAGCACTCACAAGGATGTCTGTGGTCAGCACTGCCCTCCCTTGGGGTGTCCGGTGGAGAGGAGGAGAGATTTCATCCCTCTTCTCTGATCTTGGGCACCACGAGCACAAAAAGCTGTGGCTAAGTGGCACGGTTTAGCTGTAATTACTCCCAGGAGACTATCCATACGGGCCTCGTCTATTCTGGGCATCTGTCTCGGTAGCAGTCAGCAAGGATCTCACCAGCAGCGGAGGTGTCCCAGTGCAGATGGACACAGCCATGCCAAAACACCACGCACACCTCTGTGGCTGGGCTGGTGGGATCAAGCTGCTGGGTGCAACCTGATGGGTGCAAGCAAGCTGCTGGGTGCAAGCTGTGTTTGGCAATCCTGCACAAGGGTCCGGTGTTCCAAGGGAGAAGCTGTCAGTGTTGCTAGCATCGGTGCCTGCGTATCGCAGCCCCTTCTCTTCTCCCCCGGCAGGTGCTTGCTTTTCTGATTGCTGAGATGCAAAGCGCTGGGGTCTTTTCTGATCAAACCCCTGGTAACCGCAGGGGCTTCTGCCAGCCTCACAGGACTGGCATTCCAAGGCTTAGCCCCAAGTCTGGGTGATACCTCCAGCTAAAGGGCTTCTTCTTAGCACATTAAAGCACCACTGGCTAAAAACCCCTTGTTAGCACTCGCTGCACAGAGGTTGATCACTTCAGTAGCAGACCAAGTTACTTTGGAGATTAATGACACAGTCGTTCAGCTTTGTCCTTTCTATTTGTTAACTAGTTCGTTCTGCAAATAATAAATACGGGGGGAGGGTGGGGGGAAACCCAGCCCTATTCTCCAGAACACCACTGTGAGGAGACAGGATTAGAATGACATCAAGTGGCTTTCAGCGTGACTCTGTGCAGTGTCAGGGTAGACATTCATACTGCAATACAATTACCCAGTCAATCCCACTCCCTGTGAAGTCAATGGATACTGTGCCAGGGACTTCAAAGGAAGAAGGATCATGCCCTCCTGTGCATTTTAGGGCTCTAACAGAGGTGGCTAAAAGCAGTTTTTAAACGAAGTAATCCCATTTATTTTTCAGAGAAGCATGCAGAAACACTAGACTTGCTAGCTGCTAAGGGAATTCCATTTTTCCCCATTTAATTGTGTTCCTAAGCAGAACAAGAATGAAAACTAAGATCTTTTTTTAATCTTCTGCAAAACAAAAATTCTAAAACCCACATAGCTCTGTTTGGATCAATAAAAACCTTGTTTTCTAGTAACATCAAAACACCTTTTTTTCATTTGGATATCTGCTTCATAAGAGATTATGCTTTGTCACAGAGCATGCAAAGTAAATATTTCAGTGATGTTTTAGTTAAATGAGGCACTGGAATGGTCCAGTCTGACAAGGTCTGTAAGGAATGTCTGGACCACACTGCAAACTTTTCATTCTGTTGTTGGGGCTTTTTTTGTAACTGACATCTAGAATGCATTGATTTTTCATTCTCTGATAGAGAGAAAAGGAATTTTTCAAGTAGTTCTACCCATCGTCTGCTAACTGACAGCTTGCATTAGGGAAGCATTTATAAAGGGTTAATAAATGACC
The DNA here is from genome assembly GCF_015220075.1 of Falco rusticolus. Taxonomy (NCBI): domain Eukaryota; kingdom Metazoa; phylum Chordata; class Aves; order Falconiformes; family Falconidae; genus Falco; species Falco rusticolus. The sequence continues at coordinate 97,579,625 of NC_051189.1, read as the reverse complement.
AATAGATACTACAGACTTGCTACAGACATGAATATTATGTATTCTAAATGCTCAAAACCATACAAGTGTTACAGAAATTGAGAAGCCCATTGACCTCCTGTCATCTATGGCGATCAATCAACCATATACTGAACTCTTTACCCGGTATTAAGCATGGGTCCAGCTTAGTCTGTCAATAGAGCCTACCCTTCACATAACGCATGACCATTTCTGTGAGAGCCGCTTTGCACCAGCACCTGGGGTGACATTTCAGATGTGGAGGCCAGCCTCCACAAAGGCTTTGCCTCCATCCAGGCAAAGCGCCCCGGGTGAGATGTCGAGTGCAATACGAGGAGGTGTTTATACCCCTGCTCACATCGGGCATGGCGCTGGAGGAGATGACAAGATGCAAAGGGGACCAGAACAGGGGGGAGATTTATGCACTGCCAGGTCACAAGGCTGGTAGTTCTCATGTTGTCCAACTTAATGTACTGTGTAAAGCCTACAGTGGCGAAAGCAAATAGTCTGTCAAGACAATTATGTTTTTTTAAATCACCTGTAGAGTCCCCAGAAAAATTATCCCACATCAGTGGTCCCCTGAGTTTCCCTGTCCCAGGCTGGTTCCCATTTTCAGAGCATGGATGCTCTTCATGTGCATCAGGCAATGCAGTGGTGCTGCCCAGCACGGCACGGGTAGCTATCAGCAATCCCACCCTCCGTGGTGGTGGCCGCTGCTTTAGCTTCATCTGTGAGATGCAGAGCTCTGATGACACCCTGGGACATAGTAATGTATGTACTTCTAATACAAAAAGCCAGCTCCTCTCAATCCCCCTTTCAGATACTCCTCTCGCAAAAATGGAAACAAAAGATGATCACAAAGCCCAGGAGGCTGTCAGGGCTTGGCTGTTCACAACAGCCATTTCCTACCCAGCCAGAAAAAAACAGCCAGGGAGGGAGACAGACAGACATAACCCACTGCACAATTTACTGCCCCAAAACATCCTCCTCAACTAAAGGCACAACCGTAATCATTGGTGAAAAAACACTCCCCACTAACGTGAGATTGATTTACAGCGCGGCTCCCTTCCACCACGTGCATGTTGGAGGGGGTCTCGCAGAAAGCGGGGTGCTTGCTCCTCCACTAGCCTGACGCTGTGCAGCCACACCATTTCAAAATGCAGCCTGTTAAAACACAAATGCAATTATGATGATGGCAATGAAGAACAGTGCGCTGAAATACTTTTAGCGTTTGTGATATCCCAGTTAATGTTTCTGGTTTATAGAAATCTTCAGAAGCTTATTACATTAGCTCTGTTTCCTTGGTTAAGCAAAAACAGGCCTAAATTACTCTTCCCCAAGAGAGGCAAATGGAAAGTATAGGTGGTGTGTATTAGAGGAGAGCAGATTTTACCAAAATCAGTTTAAATTAACACTGAAAATTTCACCACAAACACTTGATAACTCTTCTAAAATGGGGCATATATCACTCTAAATTGAAGTCTCATAGAGGTTTGCTTCAGCTATTACAGAATAAACTAGTTAAATAGACTGCCATCTATTCTAACGATTGCTAACATTATCATTACTTCTAAAATGAACAAGACATGCCAGGCTCAGCGTTCGATCTGCTGCTGGAGATGTGAGATGTCTAAAGTCCTCTTTCAAACTTCAATACCAGAGGCATAAAGGTGGGTACCTTGAGGAGGGATTACAACACATGCAAAGCTTAAAAAAGTCCGGGAGCAAAGGTCTTTGCTGTGAAGAAACACTCCTACAATCTTAAACGGTGGTGGATAAATTCAGCATCAATGCTCTTGTGTGCAAGCCTATACATTTCAACAGAGCTGTGATAGCTCATACCAAGTCTGAATTTGGATCTACAAAATGGCCCTAGTGCCATCATGGTTACTGTATAAAACAGTCTCCTCTTCCTACACCCTACCTTCTGGCACCCTAGGAGAAGCTACCTTCTGCATCACCGTGTCCCTGCATGCCTTTTCTGGGCCCTAGCGCTGCTGCCTCTGAACCTACATAAGCAAATGTGTAAGTGGTGGGTCTGCAGCAGCACAGGAGTCTCCTCATGCCCCTCCAGCTGCAGTATCAGGTCTCCAGATGACAAGTTCCTTGGGTCAGTTCCCGTGTCTCTAAAGCACAAGATGATTCCCAGGAACTAAAAACGATACCCCCTCACGCAAAGGTCAGGTCTGCAGATTTGTACAGTACAAATCCAAATACATCTGCTACTCCTGAAATACCTCTTCTGCTTGCAAGTGTTTGAAAGCAGCATATGCATGGGACAAATAATGCCTACAGAGAACTTTAATGATAAAACTAATCATCCTATACGCTTCCCACAGTGTAATAAGGCATCACAGTACCATGAACTGTCAGAGTTCTTCATTACTGACTTTTTGCAAAGTCAGCATGGCTCAAGTCGGTAAACATAAAGTCGCTACTCGCAGCATCGCAAGCTTTGTTTAACAGCATCATCAACAGAGTGAGGAAAAACTCCAAACAAAACAGGAAATAAAGGGCAAGGAGGAGCTCCGTTTCCTAATTCTCAGTAGTCCATATGTAAGTCTCTATACGTTACCCCACAACAGACCTGTTATATGCCAATTAACCCATACCCTGGCTAATTCTTTTACTCGTAATTTGCTTCAAAATTATTCCCATTTTATTACAGAAGGGGAAACTGAGGTCTGTAAAGACAAAGAAAGGAAAAAAGAGCCTTGCCCAACCTCCAAGCCTGCACTGCAAAGAATAGGTGGCACATTTCCAATCCTAGCAGGCACAAGGCTCATAAAAAATAGCCATATGAATTATTTCAGAATTTTAACGACCAGCAGCTATTGTTATCATTATTATGGAAGCTGTTTTACTGTCATGGGTAAGTAAGAGCAGTGGCCCCGTGTGCGACATCAAGAGGCAGCAGGACAAATTTGCTAAGAGCATGCAATGAGTAGAGCCACACCTCCCTACCAGATCAGAGATTCTGGTCCAGTATTTCCCATTCAGCTTGTTGCCTTTCTCTAGATATTTCCTGCACAAATACAGTCACGTGCCATTCACCCTAAAAGTACTTTTCTTCTATCGATCAATTTATCATTTGTCTTTCTTCAGGCAAATAACAGGTGGTTGGGTAATTTGCAGTCACTTTTAGAAACAGGTAATCATCCCGTCAATAGAGCAGGGGTGGCTCGATAAAAGATGCAGCAAAAGGAATTAATTGGGTCCTGAATGAGTGAATTAATGGTTTGCTAGATCTTAATAAATCAGCTGCTACTTCCACATGTATGTCAGGGGAAAAGCTTCAAAGATGCCTAGAGGGCCAGATCCCCTCATCGGTGGCAAAGACAGCAAAGAAAACTACTTACAGTTGAAGGTTTGGGAAGTAGAGGAGGAAATGGTAAGGTTGGGACAGCTGTATTCAAGGCTCAGGAGAGCTCAGGCGGGCACCTGCCGTGCGGGTGCTGCAGGCTGCTGGGAGGTGAGGGGGGAGGAAGGCACCTGTACAGCATGACTGAGCTCTGGGAAGATCCCAGCACCCTCCTGGATCGTTGGGAAACACCACAAGAATCAAGGAGCCAAACACGGAAGCAAGCACACACTGGCTGAAGGTTAATCGCAGCCATCAGAGATGAGTGGTTACATGGACGTGCCTGCTTAAAATTAATGAGGCGGTGATTAGCTTCTATAGCTCTTTAGAGAAGAGGTTGTAGAAAATGACCAAAGCTCCTCCTCCAAAAAAGAAACAAAACAAAATATTCTTTCATCTTCTGAATGAGAGCAGGCAAAGCAGATGGGAATAGGTACCTGCCCCGGAGCAAGAAACTTCACTGAAGGTTTCACTCAAGAAAAAAGTGCTGACCAGAGCTCACTGACACACAAAATGCGTGCAAGTTAAGACACCCAGATTGTTCTTCTTTTACAGAACATTTAATCCTTCTTAGGACCCTCCAAATGGGAAAGTAGAAAAAAAATGGACAAAGAACCCCGCTGTCCCAACCTCTTAAAAAACACCCCTCACATGATGTGAGCTGACAACAGTGTGTGTGGCAGCAGCTGAGCATCACCGTAACCTCGCTGATCTCCCATGTAGCCAGGGTAACCAAGGCTGCTCGGTGCTACTCACTGAAGGAACATCACCTCGTCTTCCTCCTCACCGGTGAATTAATGCCTGCTGGTGGTGAGGAGATGGGTGACTTGCCAGAAGGCGAACCGGTGGGTTTGCTTCATCCTGCTGTGCTGTGCAGGAGAGTGATGCTCACGTGTTTATACAAATGGAAGTTTCACTGCCTTGGACTGCCTCCACCAAAAATGAGAGAGATACTTCCATGCAACCTTTTAGACTAGCTTTCTTTTAATGTTTTTATTCTGTTTGATGACTTAAATCCAGTCTGTGATTTCATGTTCCTAGAGGTACTGTAAAAGTATGAAATAAAAAGACGAGCCCTATCTCAAGGAGTTTACAGTCTAAACACAAGTCAAAAAGAGAACAGATGAACAGGCAAAGTAGGGAGCACGGCTGAGATTAACCAGGGATAAGATAAAGAGGAGGAAGAGGTGGGGGTGAAAGATGCAGCCCAATGGAACCCATTCAAAAGTTGGAGGGAGATAAGAAGGCCCTCCAAAGGACGTGCTGAAGGAGACTAAAGAGGTAAGAGAGGCAGGAAATGATAGCGCCATGGCAGCCAGAGCAGAAGAAGGTTTCCAGAGGAGCAGCACCAACTGCCTCCGTGGGGGCACGTTTTTTCGGTGAAAGTTCAGGGGTATCTATTGCTGCAAACCAATGGGGGAAAGGGGCTGTTGGTTTTGGGGGTTGGTTTTGTTTTTCTTTAACAAGGATAGGGCTTCAGAGATTCCCTAGAGCATACTCTCTTTATAATCCTTTTGGGATTAAATAACTCCAGACACATTTCCCTGAGGGCTGGATCCCCTTTCAGTTTGGCAGGCTGGATAGGCAGCTGCAACCTCTCCCTGCAGAGGGGGAGGATGTTAACTATCTCCCTGCCACGGATCACCTTCCATGCCTGACATCCTTTAGCCCGGCATCACCCTGACTTTTACCCTCTAGGCCAGCTACAACATGCAGAGTAGCAGAGGGGTGTGCTGCCATCCTTTGAGAAGGACAAGGCTTCAGAGGACTTTGGCACATCCAGACACATTGGCAGGGCAGACAGTGGCTGGCTGGCCCTGGTTTCCAAATGCCAAGCTGAACGCTGAGGCCGTGGCTACACAACAGAGGGTCGAGGAGGGGAGGGTGGTGCTGGCTAAAAGAGCAAGCAAAAACCTTTGTGTAGGTGAACACGTGCTTCTGTGATATGTGTATTCATGTATTCAGGACATCTATGATACTAAACCACTAGAAAATGAGGCTTGTGTTCCTGGTATGTGAAAGAGAACAGAGGAATCTCCTCTCCCTCCCCAGTAAGACAAGCGCTCATGAGACTGTAAAGCTATATCATCTCATCAGATATGGAATTTTACCATTTTACCCTAAATTGCAAGTGTCTTGTTCAGGATGCTCTGCTGCCTGGCACAAGTGCAGTCCGTTCCCAGGGATTTCACAACGTAACTCGTGATGGGTTGGTCTGTAGGGAGTGACTTGAAACCTGAACTTCCCCAGTTCATATTTATTTCCCGATTAAAAAAACCCTACTACTTGACTCAGTGAGGAGAAAGTCAGTCTAACCCAAGTAAAAACCTCCTCTGTATTTTATCTTTCTGTTAGCAACCTTGTTTTACTCCTCCTTTCAAGAAGCTCCATGTTACCACATGCCCACTCGGTTTCAGTCTTAGGTCTGCAGCTAATAGCGAACTTGCCCAAAACTTGCTAGGAGAAAGCAAACGTGACAAACATGCGGTGGTGACACATTTCATTTTGCAAGGATGTGATGGGTAGTGGAGCAAGAAATCGCCTACCGAGACAGCAAGGACGCATTGGAAAAGGGTTCTTGTGCTCCCTGAAAGTGATACCATGGGGGGAGTAACTGGTGTAATAATTTACACAAGTCACTAAACTTCATTAGTGGAAGATTGAGTAAACATCGTTAGAACCTGACCAGACCCTGCTCTTTGCTGGCTTCATTTGGGGAACTCCCAACACCGGAAAACAACTGAGCAGAAAGCGTGTTCGGAAGGCACGTTTTTCCGATCTGGACTGGAATGTCCCCACCACACGGAGACGCACGGTTTGCTTTTGGCTTAAGCCAGGCTCCCATGCAGTGCGTATGGGAACGCAGCTATCGCCGCTTCCCCTTTGCTGCTGAGATGGGGGGAAGCATCTGCAAATTTATAAAAAGATTAAATTAGGGAAATAAATGTTTCAGCGATACCAGCCAGGCTGCTCGAGGTGTCACGTGTGCGTGGCCCAGCGGATCAGTCAGTTGCCTGGTGTTCCCCTCAGCACGGGAAGCCAGCACCAGCCCCGTGCATCTGCAGCTGTGGGGCTGTAGCTTTCTCCTGGTCCATCCCAGCTGGCCAAAAAGGCTACGGCTCCTTCCCAATGGCATGTTTTTGCCAGCCCAGCTGATTTTGTTTGATGTGCCTTTAGGGAGCAGGCAGGCTGAGCCAAGAGGGGGTAAGCTCTGCACGGGAGGGGGGACGGACAGCACAGGGTTGTGCGGGTGGGCAACGAGGCCCCTGCGGCACCCAAAGAGGACAGGTGCCCCCAGCTCGTGCCATCTGCTCTGATGCTTCGGGATGTGAGCTCCCGAGGCCACATGGCTGGGGGCAACAGGCTCCGCTCCAGCCCTGCTTCGCCTGGCAGATTCCCTGCAAATAGCACGACTTTATGTAGACGGCAGGTACACGTGTTTATTCTCTGTGGGCACAGAGTAAATCTAATTAAAACAGAAGGCTTCCAAAGTGCCATTAAGGCAAATTGGTGCAACATATTAAATTACACTCCCACCATTTTCCTGTGGTTTTGGCCTCCCCATCCGAGGGACGGGAGTTTAGAGTAGATAAACCAATGGAAAGTTCCTCAGGCTCCAAGGAAAGATGGGAGAACGAGTGGTCTGTTCATATTTTCCCATAAGTATCACAGTAGCAGTCTGTGAGGGAAGGGTTTATTTTAGGAAGAGCTATTTTGAAAGCTAAAGTGTCACATCCTGGCTGGCTCTTTTCATGGTGTTACTATAATCATTCAGTTATGACAAGCTTAATGCAGAAAAAGCAACCTTTTTTTCCCCCTTTCTTTCTTTTTTTAGGAAAAGAAACAATGTAACTGGCATATTTTTGGACAAAGGCTGTCATTTCATTTCTTTTTTGGTATTCTTTTTGCTTTTCCCTGTCATCTAACCCTATTTATAAAGCGCCAAACGTTAGATCTAGGAACTGCCTGTCCTTTTTTGACGTAGAAGTCCATGCTGGCAGCTCTGCCTAGCCCTGCACGCTGGGAGGATGCTCTGCATCTCGCACAGCAAGTGCCTCCCTGACTGCCACACGCTCTCCCGAGTTCTCCTGCTCTCACCCAGCTGCAGCTGGAGGTAGGAAGCCGTGGCTGATGGATGAGACATCACCACCTCCATGATCTGCATTAGCACTCCACAGCGTTAAACCCATGCACCCAAGGATCGGGATCATCCCGCAGGTACCTGTTGCCACCAGGAGCAAGGCTGCTCTCCTCAGGGCAGTACAACCAGGTGAGCAGCTGTCAGGCTGCTGAGCCCGAGCTGGAGGAGATGAGTCTCAGCTTAGCAGGCTGAGAGCTGGGGGGTGACCAGGCTGGCTCTCGTGCTGGTACCACACACAGCAGCTGTCAGGTCTTATACCTCCATCCTCCGCTCCGCAGGCTGGACTCCAGCTGAAGGCCAGGGTAGCTCTGAGCAGGACTAAAAGACTGGGTGCTTTCATAAAATAAAATTATTTTCACAGCTGGAGTTGAAGCACAGTAGCTCATTCTGACTTAAACTGCATTTTCTGTGGACCAGACAGACAAACAAGACAAACACAGACTGCATCTTCCCTTGCGCTTAAGTAGCTCCTGCTTTGAATTCAAAGGGCATAAGTAGGAAATTGATATACTTTCTAATTTATTGGAGGCAAGATAACTCTCAGAAAACCAAGGAGACTGCTCTCAATTTATGGGAAGCAGACGCTTTTAAACAGTGAATGAGCGAATGTTGAAAGAGTCCTGCCTATAGAGCTACATGCATTTAATATTCAGAAGACTCACAGGAGATGCTAAAGTGCCCTCAGCTCAGAAAATTAATAAAATATTATCTCATGAGTGAACTTCAAAAGCTTTGGCAGTTCCATTCATTCCACTTCAGATAAGCAGCCAAAATATTGCAATATCCTGCGAACCTGATGTGAAACATCCAGCTTTCCTTGGCCAGTAACATTAAGCTGGAAATGTGTGAACAATCTTTATTATTAAATATGTAGCCATTTCATCTGCTCTGTTGTGCCTCCCTATGCCTGGATCCAGTCATTCCTGCTTCTAAAGGTGGATCTAGGCCCAGGGAGTCAGCAGGGCTCTGATGCAACAGCAGGAATCTGAGGACGCAGGATTTAAAGGCTGCTCCTGGCAAACCTCACAGCTCTGTGTTCAGGGGCGACCTGTCCAGCCCTTTCTCTTTCTGGGGCAGGTAGACCCTGTTTGGCTGGTGGGTAAAATGACCGAATCTGCAAAAGACACGCCAAGAGGACACCGTCCGAGGGGAGGATGTTTTGGAGAGATCCTAGACTTTGGCGGCGTTGGGCTCGCCTTCTCTCCCAGCAAACCATCCGCTCCCGGCTGTCTCAGGAGCAAACTGGGCAGCCTTGGATCTGGGCACCTGGTTATTTCTCCCTCCCTTCACAGCTTTGGTTTTTTCTTTTGTTTTGCTCAGGCTCCTCCTGCCGTAACAAATTGCTGGTGATGCTAGAATGTAAGCTATTGGTCTGGGCTGAATCTTTTAACGTTGAGCCATCGGGTGGGCCTGCCTTTCTTCCAAGGAGAGAGGAGGTGTCAGGCCAACACATACCAACATCTAGGGTTCGTGCTTCACAGCACTGAGACCTGGCACTCACTGAGGATGCAGGTGGGGGCCCTAACACTGAGGTCCCAAATTAACCTGATGTCTGTGGGACTCAACATGAACTCAAGTTTCCCTATCACCTCTTCCCTGTTGCAACAGCAACTCCCCCCATTAGAAGTGGGATGGCAAATCTCAGCAGCATGCCTACATGAGGCGTCACCAGTGAACGATGTTTTTGCACCTCGGCGTATACTCCGGCAGCGTAATCCTGAATTGAGAGATCCTGCGCTCCTCACCTCTTCATCGCTTCCCAGGTGCCGCTTCCCCAGGAACACCCAGAGAACGTAAGGGATACCTCCCTCCCTCCCTCCACTTTCTCTGGAATAGAAGACAACCTTAAGCGGTGGTGAATAAACTCCCATAAATTCCCCTGTCTGTGCCTGGATGCTGCTGGGAAATAGGACAGAGATCCATGTCTCGGCCACTAGTTCAACATGAGGCAATCACAGCCGCGAGCTGGCACCATCTCAGGGCTGTCTGGTTATCCACGCAGCATCCGTTGTCTCTGTTACCCCAGATATTCGCTTCACCCCAGCCCAAACTGACACTCTCATCAGTGTAGTCTAAGACAGAACAAAAATTAAATCCCTGCGGCATCTGATTCCCCTCTCATCCGTGCTGCCGGTCCCTCCACATGAGGAAGGGAGCCCAGGGGAAGCTTTATTAGTCTGTCAATGAACATAAAATGATAGCGCTTGCAGGACTGTCAATCCAGCACAAGTAATGAGTTAAATATATATATATATTTATATTTAATTGCCAATTCATCAGTAATTCCCGACAGATGGAATCTTTGCATTTCAGGTCAACTTGACATCGCCAGCACTCAAAGGTCCAAGTGAGCATTGCCAAATTTAATGAGCTGCAGTAACAATGTCTCCACATTATTGGACTAATTACTAGCTTCTGAAAAGAAAAGAAAAAAGGAGAGGGGGAGGAAGAAAAAGAAAATCCTCTAAACAGATGAAACTTTAATTAACAGCATTTTGAGACGTTACTTATTATGGAGCAAATGCCACTTCAAAGTGAAAATAGCCTCTAGGTGGATAATAGATCTAATGAAAGGTACAGTAGACAATTTAGTACTAACTTGCTTCATACATACGGCTTTAAGCCTTTGGAATAACCAGACTTCATGGCAACAGCCAGTGCACACCGTGGCTCTTGATGCAAAGTCTCCATTTCCACGGAGCACGGACTGTCCGAAGGGTTTGGCACGCGGGCAGCCTGCTGCGGGTGGACCCCATCTATCAAAGCAAACTCCAGCACATGGCCACTTCAGCTGGTGGCCAGTGAAAAGAAGGCCCAGCACCTTGAACAGCTTGCGTTGAATTTCCACTGCAAGATTTTTACATTTAAAAAAATAATTTTCATTAAAAGTAGTGGCTACAGTCTTGGACTTCCAGGTTGGAAGTACATGTTCCACTGAAGCCAGTGGAAATGTTGCACATTACACTTGTGGAACTAATAATAGTATTTAGCTTCAAATGAATGAAGCAAATGCAAGGCTAATTTCTTCAAATTAACTTTCAGCAACTTCTGTTTCTCTCTCACACACATAGGCACACATGCTCATTCATTCACTTATGTAAACAGACACAGGAAAAAAAATAATTCCTAGCCTTCAAACCAGTCATAATATTTTTCCTGTGAACTGAGAAGGAAGAAAAGGAAGAGGTTTGTTGCTGTTTCTATTTTCAAATACTGAGCATTGCTCAGACCTGCCACGATGAGGGGCCGTGTCAGACTGGCCAGACCAGGTACCGGCAGGCTGCAAAAGCCTTGCCTTCTCCTGTGGAGACCTTCCTGAACCTATTCATGTCTTGCCCACTTCACACACCAGCGTAACCACCTTTAGAATAAACCCCACCAATGTGAACCGCGACCACACCAGCCTGGAGCAGGCTGCAGTAAATGCAGATGAGCCAGGAGGTGTAAATCCCACCGGTTTGTGCTGGGAGAGCTCGGCTGACAGACTGGTACCTGCATGCATTTAGGTGCATCCCCCAGATGGGGACCTCCAGCGTGAAATGTAGTGCTCGCTGCCATCCTGCGTGATCTTGCAGGGTGGGAGGCAGGGGGTGAGAAAGCTTGGCATCGGAGGGCGGTGCAGAATGCGAACCCACACTTGCTGCGGATTGAGCTTGAATACTGCTTCGAGGCGGGGGGAAGGGCGAGGCATCAGATTTGTTTAGGCGGAAGGACATACCTCAATTTTCTCCTTGGTTTTCTTCCCACTCCTGCCCCAGTAGGCCCATTATTTCCCACTTCAGAATTAGCACCTTTGCCAGCAGAACATAAAGGCGATGGCTAAGGAAAGCTGCAGCCTCTGCCCTCGGAGTACTTTCTGCCCTGAAGATGGGACCTTAATTGAAGCCATTCGCTTTGGGAACAAAACAGCAAGTGCTTTACTGTCAGCATATGGAAACACAGGGGGCTCTGTGAATCCATCTTTCCCGGGATGCTGCCAAGGCACAGCCTGGCAGGGTCGGGGAGAGCGAGATCTGCACCCCCAGCCCCAGCAGGGACGCTGCTCTGTGGGGCTCTCCTGCTCCCCCCCAGCGTTGCCTTAGCAGTGCTTAAGTTGCCTTAGCTCTAGCCACGCATCGCAGCTTCTTACCTTGGTTTTTTTTTCCCTCGCATAGGTCTCTGCCCTTCCAAAGCAGTGTGTGTTATATCCCAGAAGCCAGATCAGCAAAATTTCTGCACTTTGGTAAAGACCCAGGACCACACCTACAAGCAGGCTTGTCAGAATCCAGGAATTTAATAGTTTAATATGGAGAGTTCACTTTATCATCACCTCTCCCACCTCCTCCCTCAAACTAAAACACTTTAAAAAAAAAGAAAAGAGGCAGCAGCTAAGAGGCTGGTGGCTACATTTAGCTGGAACAGGATTTGAGATTTTGAGGGAAAACCCCTGGCTGCGAAGCACCTGGCTGATGCAATTTGAGGAGAAAAAAGGCTTCTCCCTATCGGAAGAGGGATTCTGACAGCAGGTGGTCCCACCTGACCCACCACCCATCAGGTGGGTATGTGGCTGTTCGGTTACGGAGGAGAGGATCACAGGACCTGCAAACCAAGGTGTGTGACTGGAGAACATACCGCCAAGCGTCCCTGTGTCACAGGGGGTGCCTTGTTGGTGGCTTCCACACTACCAAGATGCGCTCACCTCAATGCCATACCCCAGCCCTCAGGGCCATCCCCCTGTGTGAGGCTCCAAAATAATTCTTGGATAGTTCCTGGTCCATTTAAGCTATGATTTTCCCCATAACAACAAAAAGATGACAGCCACCACTTAGCCACATGTGACTTGGCTCCTGCTGTGTTCCCCAGTCCAGCCCAAGCTGCTCACCCCGGCCACCCCAGCTGGGTTTGACATAGCAGCCCAAGGGTTCCTCAGCCATCTCGCGCGGGGGCTTTTGTGAGGCTTCATGCCAGCACTCTTGTCTGTGTGGGAGTTGGCTCCTCTTCCAGCCCTTGCAGTCTCTTCCAGTGCCCTCAGCTTTACTTTTGCCCATGACTTGTAGGACACCCTGACCACCGGGGTGGAAGCCTGCAAGGCTGCAGGCTGTGGGCTCTGAGCAGATGGCAGGTTTCCAGGTTTGTAGTTGCCATCTTTTGTTACTGGAAATACCCTAATTATTTTCTAATGCACTGTGTTAACCTGACAGCCATCCACCTTATCCCACGTCTGTTGGCTTCTTCGAGGCTTTTTTTTTTTTTTTTTCCTTTTTTTTTAACATCCATTGCAGACTGAAAACACTTTTTCCAACATGGTGCTCCATAGCCTGCTCTCAGCTGAAGACAGTTTGTGAGGGCACTGCACAAGGGCTGGGTTTGGATGGAGAGCAGGACATGGGGCTGTTTGACCATGACAAGCAGATATATCCACACTGGCAATTTGCTTTCTGTGACCGAGAGCTGGGGGGGAGGCAGGATGCCCAGGATGGAGAGAGCTGTGACATGTCCTGGAGGTCCCTCAAAACACCCACTCAGGACCTTCACCTCTGTGGCACCTTCTCTGCAAAGGGAGGAGGTCAAAACTTGCTGGGGAGGTGCACCAAGCCAAGCAGGCAGGTAAGTGCCATAGCAGGTATAAGCAGAGGCACCATCAAATAACCAGGCAGAGCTTAAGCTCTGGGACAATTAAGAGCCCTCTACTACAGAAATATCCTAACTTTCAACCTTCTGCTGCATCTTTCCCCACTGGTTACACACAGATGCAAACTTCTCACAGCACGGAAGACCACCATGTGACCAGCCTCCTCTTACCCTCACTCGTGATGCTTCGAAACAAAACAATTTACAAATTGGTCTCCCTCACCAAAGGAAGGGAGAGATCGGTCCCCAATGCAAAGTGTTTCTCCCAGCCCTCTGGTAACCCTGAGGCACAGCCTTGCAACCTGGTGTAAGCTTTAGCAGCTGTTTGCAAAATCTCCCCCTGGGCCCAGGTTCGCGTTGCGAGCTTCTCTCAGGGGCCGTGGGTCTGAGCCGTGTTTGCTTCTTGTCTGGTTGGCTCTTACCCCTGACTTGCGACAAAGGAGGGTGAGGAACAGAGGGAGCTGACAAAGGAGGTGCCCGCACCTTGATTTACATCAAGTCCTCGAAAGCCTGTTATTGAATGTAAGAGAGGAATAAACCCCAAAACCAGTAATAAAAAGCAACTCATGTATCCAATTTTTATGGCCAAAAATCAAGGCACTGGAAGGCAGGCTTTTTAATGGCTATCATTCCTCCTGTGTTATTTGAAGATCCCCTTGTAAACGGGAATCCTGGGTCTGTTTTGCCATCTGTTCCCTCCACTCCTGCCTAGGAATCCTGAAAGGGTATTTATTGTATATGCAGGTTCAGTGAGGCCCACTTACTATAAACAAATACTGCATGAAATATGGTGGGGCCAGCTTTTTCTACAGTGCCTGTATTTATGCGGAAACAGTATAAAAACAAATATGTAATCTGGAAATAAACCTGTTAAATGAATAAAAAGTCCTATGGAGCAAAACATAATGATTAGCAGAGCCATTCAGTGAAAGACCCTGTTAAGGGAACACATCTGCTGTCATCCACTTTGCATCAGTGCTTTTCCCCCCTGATAAAAATCCATCTAAAAGCAGCCATCAGGAAATCGTGGGGGAGGGGAGCAGGGAGAAGGAGCGGATGATACAACCTAAGAGCTACGAGGCCAACCACAGCACTTTTGCTGGTTCTTGAAATGCCTCTCGAGTCCTGCACCCTGCTGTCCACCAAATATAATCTCTGTTATTTACAGCATGTACTAGGTACAGATTACAGTCACTCAGCTGAAGGGGGGGAAAAAAGGGCGGGGGGTGGGGCTGGGGGGAAGAAGTAGTAATAAAAAAAGTAAGAAAAAAAGAAAGATCAGCAAAGCAGTAGAAGGCCAGCATGGAGTTGTGAACAAAGATTCAAATGAAGAACTTGAAGTGCAACATGTTTGTGCACACATGCATAGAAAATCACGTTTTACTTCCAACCAGTTGCAGGGAGCCTAACCGTGGGTTGTGGTGAAGAGCAGCGCCAGGTAAACCTGCTATGGAAATGCAACTCAGTCGTGACCTCTGGTTGCCAGCTCCACTGGTGTGTGCTATGATACTCAGCTGCAGGAAGCACTTTGCTAGCTACCGGTTCCTATTAACTCTGTATTTACTGACCTCGAGTAAAATCACCACCTGCTCCACACCCACCACCCCACCCACACAGGCATTGCCAGCAACAGATGGGCGAGTAGCTGCGCCCTCTCTCCTCACGATTTACATTTGCTCCAAGATGCTGTGGGTATTTCCTATCTCAGTTTCTGCTTTCCACTGTGGGTTGCCTGACCTTCCCCATGGAGCCGGTTATTAATACTCCAGTTTCTACCAACAACACAAACACGGTAGGTACGAGCTGATGCAACTCTGGAAAGTGCCGCACCAAACACTGATGCAACCGCCCCCCAAGAGCCACAATTACTCCCCCAGAGCACATGGGATGAGGAAGCCCTGCTTGCTTTCAGCTTGACTCTTGCCTTCACCTTTGCCTGCCAGCACACAAACTGGCAAAGCTGACGTCTTCCCAGTCTGCGGCTTTGAAAAGCTCTGGTTTTACCCTCCCGCTAACCATTCCCAGGGAAAAGTTCTATGCAGGCACAGGCCTTTCCTTCGTGACACACATGGCTTCACGGTCAAACTGAAATGCATTGCCTCGGTCGTGTTTTTAGCATCAGGATCGTTCCTGCTTCTTACCAATCAATCAAAGTAAAGCAATAAAACCTTCACCTTCGTAGCAAGGAAGACGACGCCTGAGCGCTGACTGGAGAACCAAGCAGCAGATGACGAGCCTGTGGCTCGCCTTCCCCACCCAAGGCATGGAGTAAGGCATCACGTAGCATAATTTGAGTACTAATTGTCAAAACAGGCATAATAATTTGCTTGAACGTGCACTGTGATGCTGGTGTGCTGTTTGCAAATTATTAATCAGCATAGATTTGCTGCTGCCTTTGGTGTGTGTGAGATATACATAAAACCTTAATGGATTTATATCATCACAGCTACTACTACTGCTCACTGACACACTTTAGTATTTTTATTGCTTTTTTATAGCTGACATGATTCTGATGGTATGCAATTAAACATTTTACAAAGATAGGGTCTGATCCAACAACCTTTATGCACATGAATAATCACATTATGTTCAATGCCTCTGCTCATGTACCCAAAGCAGACAAGACTGGGTTCCTACTTATACAAAAGTAATATTTTTTTCCCCTTCTGTATTCCCCTTTTGGGATTTTGATGGAATTAATAATGGAGGGAAAAAAAAAAAAAGAGAGACCTTTAAAACTCCTTCATATTTATTTTGTGCATTGAAACCTTCACCTAGGATTTAAAGAAACTACAAGAACACCGTTGTGGCAGTTATGTTTGGCCAGGGATGGAAAGAAGTAAGAGTTTGTGTTTTGTCAGACACTGAAAGACATATTGCTTTTTTGCCAGTCTATATCTTAGTGCGGTTTCCTGAGACTGATTAAGGGCTTGAAGGGGGGATTTTTTTTTCGAGAATTCATGACTCACTTTAAAAAGTGGTGTATTTCAGGCATGAGGGGGATTGCCCAAATGTGGGGGTTTTTTATATTAGCTGCAAAATATGTCACGGTCATGTGCTGGTACACATGCAAAATGCTCACTCGCCAGTGCCTTGCGGGCTGTGTGCGTCCTGCTCCCCACTGACACAACACATCTACGTGTTCCCAGGGACGGTTTGTTCATCTCCAGTGAGAGGTGAGCCTGACCCAACGCTAGAACAGGAGCTGAAGCTCTTGGTTACAAAGCACGATTTGAGGTTCACCCATCGTAAAACTAGCTTTTTTAAGTTTTTATTCAGACCTGAGCCTACAGCCAGACTTTGTCCCAGGTGCTTTGCCATCCTGGTACCTGGTGAAACCTATTGCTGCTCACCCAGAACATCCCAAAGCAGGCAGGCAGGAGGGAAAAGGCACAAGGGGGTCTTGGGATTTGAATTTTAGATTTGGATTAGAGAGGGACACATTTAAACCTCAGCACAGGCAAACAGAGAGGGCGCCTGGGCCACTGTGAATAGCACCAGTGGCTGGATCCAACACCAATCCTAAATACAAACCTGTCACTTTGCAATGCCTCTGCAGCCGAATGAAGGTATTTTTCTGGTTTTCCCCCAGCAGGGAACGCAGAGAGGTGCTGAACACAGCCAGCAGGACTTTCTGGTCATTTCACGCACACTCCCTTATTATTTTACTAGCTCTTGGAGCCCTGAAAAAGCCTCCCTCCCATCTCTGAGCAAAAAAGGAACCAAATATGAGTTTCTGGAAACAAACAGGCCTTTTAAATTAAAGCCTACTGAGTTATTGGCCTAGTATGAAAGCCAAGATATTGCATAGCTACACCTAATCTGCAACTGGGAAGCATTAAACCTGATCACAGCACTGCCCAAATGGCAGGAGGACAGGCGCCTGGCTTCTGGGGAGCTCCACTGAACCCCTAACTTTGCGTGTCACTAAACCGTAAGCCATGACGTGAGGCAAAGCCTTTTCAGGACACAAAGTGCAGAAAAGCTTTGGTGCCTGGGGAAGGGATACAAGCCCTCTTTACTCAGCAGGGGTCACACCGCAGGTAACCCCATCCCCTTCCAGCCTCTGCACCCTTTGCAGCCACTCACTGCTGCACCGCAGAGGGATGCTTTGAAATCAAGTCCAACCTAAACTCCAATCGTGACGACAAGCGCAAATTTGTTTCGAGCCCCAAACCAAAATGAAAAGAACAAAAAGTCCCTTATAAATGATCTGATCTAGCAGCCCTGACCTGCTGGCCATACAGTAAGGAAGCACTGCCCGCCCCGGCAGCTAAGCCCAGAAAGGGGATGCTCCTTCTGAGGTCCATCAGTGTAGCACAGCTGGGCTCTCTTCCTCCATCCTCAGCTGTTTTTCCAGGATCTGTTTATAAAAAGCCAAGCCTACCAGCCACCTTCTAGCTTGCTCACCTTCATATTTTGGTCAGTGTTGGGAAACAGGCTGTCAGACCTGCGGCTCCTCTCCTTCCCTCCGCTCTGGATGGAGCGCACGCTTGGGCTCCAAGCCTGCTTTCCTTGGCCTGACGTGCTGCTGCCAGGCTGCTGTCAGGAACAAAAAGGAGAGCACTGAAATGGCAGGAGAAAGCTGATCCGGCATGACGCATTGGGGAAAGACAACACACACCGAGGCCTCTGGAAAACAGACTCTCTCCTGGCTTCCCAACCATGTGCAAATTTATGAGGTTTGAATGAAATTCAGCTAAAGCGTCCAGGCCAAGGACTCTTTATCCAAAATGAACTCCATCGCTGGACTTTTGTCCATTTGAGAGTCATCTGACCATGCTCCACGCTGCCTAGGATAAGCCCTGTCAGTACCTGAAATATCCCAAATAACATTAACCCTTCTGCTGGCACTGCAATGCAGGATAAACTTTTTTAAAAACTTTTTAAAACATGATAAAAACGCACAGATCAAGATGCTGCAGTGACCCCAGCACAGGGATGTGTTACAGCCCTTCAACAAGTCGAGGGCAGCACTTCAGAGAAGCAGAAGCAGGTAGTTAAGTGAGACACAAGGTTCACTTGCCCATATGCACCTATGATCATGAACATACGGATTTCTTTACATCTTGGCCCCAGAGAATGGGCATAAAACTTGAAAATTGCCACCTGGTTTCTGTGGTTATTTATCCATTTAGGGATTAAACAACATCTCAGCGCACGTGTGTGTGTTTTCCTGTTGCAAATAGGCAGCACAGACAGTTGCAAAGCAAGGAGATGGGTGTGAGAAAGAAGATTTCTAGTGACCCAAGGGAAAAAAAAAATAAAGGGATGAGTCCAGGCCTGCCAAACAGCTGGTTTAACTTCAGAACTCAATTTAAGGCTGTTCTGAGGTTTGTCTACCGACAGCAGAAGAAGCATCTTCTCCTCTGCCTGACTTTCTTTTTGCACCGCTCCCCCAACACTGACATGCTAGAAGGTGCTCCATGCAGCAAGATCCGAGACTTGTCTCCTCACCTGAGTGAAAAAGTAGTGTGTTTTTAAACACTGTTTTGCAAAAGAGGCACAGGGGTCTGGTCAGACAAGTGCTCAAATACTTTAAATGTGTCACCACTCCTTATTTCAGCTGTTACTGGCTACTCCCATCCCCCTGGGCCTGTACACATTGCTAACCCATCACAGCACAACCTGCGGTGGGTTTGCTGATCCCGTCTTGGCACCGCACCAACCCACCGCTGCCTTCAGCTTGGCTGGGGTCCCAAGAAGAGACTGCAACACCTATTAATCATAAACCCTGTTGACTAAACCCATCTAGCTATTTTCCCTCAGCTATAACCAGGGGCGAAGGCTGTCCTGCAGACAGCTCTGTCCAGTGATCCAGCTGCCAAGGCAAGAATTGGGGTTTCATCTATGTTGAATTTGCTGATGGTCCTGGGTTTCCCACTGGCATGCCGCCACAGTCTGGTGTTGCCAAGTGTGAGATTTGTCAGGAGAAGCTGAAAACTTCCACCAAGCCCTGAAGGAGCCTGTTACATCCTTCACTGACCATTTGCAGGGGTGAGTAGGGAAGGACGGACCCCGTCCCTGGGCTGCAGACTCCCTGCTTCACGCCCTGGGAAAAGGGTGTGCTGGGATCTCAAGCACAAGTCCAGGGCTGTTCAGAAAATGAAAAACAAAGATCCCCTCGAACATTTCTTTGTTTCTATTCATAACCACAATTTCATTTGCATTGATGTTTCCTGACCAATTCTCTCCTCAAAATAATTGATGGGGAAAAGACCAAGAGATGTAATTAAAAGAGAAACAAACAGAAAACAAAGAGAAGAGGGTAAACGGGCATGCGACTTTGGGTCAGGGAAGGAAGAGGAGCAGGTGGTGGAACTGATGAGGGAGATTTAATGAACTGCGATTGACTTCAAATAACAAAGGAGGAGGAACCTAATCCTACCGTTGGATCTGTACACATATGGACTTACCATAACAAATGGTAATCAATCCAGCAGCCTTAAATTAAAGATAAGGTGGGCAGGAAGGAAGGGACAGAGTTTATTCCCTCCTTCCCAGCCCCGCCATCAAACTAAATCTGTTTGCCTGTGTCCCTGGCTCTGTTGTCAGAATTAGCGTCTGCCATCCCTCCCTTCTCAACCAAAGCGTCACCGTCCAATGCCCCACTGTGCCACCATGGGCAGGTCTCCCCGGAGGCTTCCCCAGGAATTTCAGGTCCTGGTTCCCCCCATACTGTGGGATGTTTCACTTGACGGCGATCGAGGCTCAGCAGCCTCAGAAATAGCTCGCAGGACACGGCGTGTAAACGCTGGCTGAGCCCTAATGAAATGCACATTACAGATAGTCCCGCATGACAGAAAGCAGAGCCGCCAGCCCGCAGCCCTGCCAGGAACAGCCTCATCTGCTGTACAAGCGCTTTTCCTCTTCTGTATCATTTTGGCCCTCGCTTTCTCGTTCTAGGACAAGCTGCAGAAATAGTCTGGGATTTTGACGTTATCTCCTTGTTTCAAACTGAAGGCAAGTTCATGAGGTTTTCTAAATATATAGCAGGTTTTATGAATCCTTATTAAGTTTTCTAGGATGAAGTTTCTATTTTAAGGCCCAGGTCCTCCAAAGAGAGCTGCATGGTTGGACACCCCTTTCCTGTACATTTGGCCAAGCACGGCTGTGCACATGGTTTTCCTTGCAGGATTTGCCCTAGTGTTTGGGCCTGGCAGGCAGTTCCTCCCAGAGAAAATGCTTCTAACCTGGCATCTCCAGGGCCAGTAATTAATACTTATTTCTCCCTGACCAGAAATGCACGATCAAATCATGAAGATCGCTATTGACATACATGTAAAAGAGTGAAAGCTTGTGACTTACAGGGTACTATCAGGAGCTAGGAAATAAAAGTTTCTGTTTCTGCCGTTACCCTTCCTATGTGATTTCCTGGCATGATCCATATTTCAGCCTATTCCAGTTATTCCAGAAGAATACCGCCAGCCGGGCTGGGAGGGGGTGCTCAGACACAGCGGGTGGGAGCTGTGGTGGCTGTGGTTGGGGACTGGGGCTGGGTGCCCAGGAGAGGCTGAGTCTGACAGAGGGGGCAGGAGGAGGGGGGAGAGGCTGGGTCTGACAGAGGGGGCAGGAGGAGAGCTTCCCACCCAGAGGCATTTCCACCACGGCTACTATTTTGAACAAAGCGTTTGCCAATTAAAATAATTCAACCAGATCTCCTGTATCCCGAGGAGAGGGCAGGGCAGGCACAGATGGACAAAGGCACGATGTGAAGCCCTGCCACATCAAATCAGGAAAGCAGGAAGAGTGGGGAAAACAGATTTGTGAAATAGCCACCAAAGTTAAATTGTTAAATCCCTATTTATAACTCAGCAAGTGGAGCATGAGGGACACAACCCAAGCACCAGCTCAGACTTTATGTTTCCCGTTTCCCTGCTTGCTCGGGTCCTTTTAACCTGCGTATTGCCATCCAGGTGCTCCAGCTTCGCAGCAGCTGAGGAGCACCCATGAGAAGCACCACCAGGGTTGCCAAAGCAGAGAGGAGCATCCCTTGCCCCAGGCACAGGGCATGCCAGCAAGGGCCCTGTCCGGTCAGTGGGGACCTCCCAGCCTGAGCAGGTCCCCTGTGCTGAGCTATTCCTACCTGGCCATCAGGAGAGAGACTCGGCACGTTGGATGGGAGCCATGGGAATTTGGGGTATTGTAGGCACATGCCAAGGAAGTACAATCAAATGGCTGGCAAGTGCTAAACCACAGCACTGTGGTGTCTGGTCTCCTGGTTTTGCTTCTCCCAACTTCCACACCCAAAATGACATTGCACCTGGAACATGAATTTGCACTGCAGGGGTGTTTTCACTGCTTTTCGGGTACTATGTGGGTTGGCCGAGAGCTGAGGTAGAATCATAGAATCATTTGGGTTGGAAAGGACCTTTAAGATCCTTAAGTCCAACCTTTAACCCAAGACTGACAAGCCCACCACATCCAGTCACCCCGTGTGCCCCCAGCAGGCTGGCAGGGGCTGTGCCCACCTCCCCAACCTGCTGCGCCCAGCCCTCATCACGCCTCTGCCAAAGAGGGCCATTCCCTGGCCTCTGGAGTGTGACCACAGAGCATCCCCAGAGGGACCATGTATCACTGCTGCCTCTGGAGAAGATGGACATTTCTCCAGCCAGGGCACAGTGCAGCATCGCCCACCTGCTCCCACCGAAGCAAACATGGGGGTTTCTGCAGGAGCGGTCGGACACGTCCCCCTGCACACACATTACTCAGCCGCCCTCCGCTTCCTCCTGCTGGCAACCTCCAATTTTACTCAGACTTTTTGCTAAAGGGCTTCTTTTACTTATTGTTCAGCAGGGGCCCAAAGCAAAGTGCATCAGCAGCAAAGGAGGGGGGAGAAGGTCGAAGCGGAGCTCGGTGGTGCACGATCCCCCTCTCAGCCTTGCAGTTTTGGGACCCCTCCCGTCTTCTTTTCACCTACGAAAATCTGGCTGCTCGCCACAGCATAATATAGCAACGGGGGAAAGAGAGGAAGAAGGCTTAACTTTTATTTATTTTAGTGCGATCATTAGGATTATGTCAGGGGGAAAAAGCATTAATACATAATCTTTTCCCTGTGCTATACAACACTGGCTGCTTTTAATTTAGAATTAAATTGAAACACTCACTCAGAGCGGCTTTGAACAGCAGCCAAGGCCTTCTCTTGCATTGTGTGAGCAGCTGGGTAGCCTTTCCACTCTCTTTTTTTTTTTTTATTCTTTCGGTCCACAGTGCCTTTTTTCGAGACCTGAGCTGAGGGTCAGTCACTGGAGGTCCTTGCCACCCTGCCACCAGTGCTGAGGGTCCCCTTGGCTTGGGGATGGCGCACCCACCACAGGTGATGGGGACAGCCTTAAGCACAAGAACCCCCAGCAGACCAAACCTCAGCACATCAAGCGCCACAGCTACTAGTATTTCACAAATGAAAGAGAGAAGGGGCGTATTAAAAAGCACATCAAAATGTATCTTTTTTAGAAAACATTAAATAGCAGCGGTTTATGTTTTTCTCGATGGCGCGTGTTGTTCCGTATGCTTTGACGCACATGATGAGGCAGGTTCACAGAAGGAGAACACGGTGTGGAGGTCCAAACAGGACAGACTAGCCTGGGTGGGGTAAAACCAAATTCAGTTAAGGGAACTGGTCACCCTGTTTTGTTCATGCAACAAGCCTGCTCCAGACGGTTCTCACCAAGCCCATGAGAAAGGTGCCTCCATCCCCCTGTTCATTTTCATCCATATAAATACTAGGTTTTGTCAGGCTAAAGAATCCGCTGCAGACTCAAGCATTTTCCTTAATTATTGGTATTCACTGAAAGAAAGAGTAAGTTTAAAGGGAGGGGGGGAAGAGATTGCCACCCTTTCAGTGCTGCTGTGAAGGGAGCTCTGCTTATCACAACAGGTGCAAAGGCCACTCACAAAAACAGAAGCAGTTCAACACTGAAAGGCTAAGAAATTACTTATTCTCTTTGTCAGCGGCTCACACAAGCAGGGTAAAGGCTACTTGGAAGGAAAGAGAGAGGGTAAAAAGAAGGGTTAAAGTTTGTCACAGAAAAAAGAAAGAAAGGAAGGAAGGAAGAAAAAGGGAGCAAGCATACACAAGCCTGCAGGTTCACAGGAGACTCTGGGAGATATATTGATATTAAAAATAATAATTAAAAAATTAAAAAAAAAAAAAAGGAGAGAGAAAAAAGAAAGCAGAAACAAAACTACATCCCCACATCGAGTAGGAATGAGCAGCACCAGCAGGCTGGGGACTGGGGGAAATTTGAAGTCTCCCACTCCATTGAATAGGGAGGGGAACAATGACGGCTGAAAGCGCAGCATTCCTGCCCCTGCGCCCCGCAGAAAGGGGCTCTGGGGCTTTCTGATGGCTCCCTCTAATTACACTTTCTTGTGTATGGCAATTCACAGCCAGCTCAGAGAATGTACTCCTTCCCTGGTGGAGGGGTGATTTGTATACCACACCTACTGAGTCAACATATTGGGGGGAAAAAATAAATTTAAAAAAAAATAATAAAAAAAGAAAGAAAGCTCCTCCGATGAGGAGCCCACAACTTTCAGGGTACTGTTTTCTCTTGGGTTCTTAGCTGGATTTTATTCCCTTCACCCTTCCTCTTTCAAGATAAGGCATCAGAAGTAACTGAAACTAGAATTTCATTTTATAACACCCCTCCGTTAATCCCTAGATCTCTCTCAAGTGCTGCATAAATTTCACCTTCTCTTCACAGACCTTGAAGTTGTTTTACATCTGGTGCATCTTATTTTCTAAGGATGATGGTTCTGTTTATTTTAACCAGGCCTGGAATGATGCGCAAACCAGCCGCGCCTGTTAGATGCTGATTGTTCCCAGAACCAGATGGTCAAACCTTCCTCTTTTAAGACAGCTGACTCAAAGCCATAAAAGAAAACACTAAAAATGAAAACAATCATCAACAACAGCATCAAAAAACACCCTGTGGTGGGAAAAAAAAATATTTCAATGTTGGCACTGTGAGACAGAAAAAACTCAGAGAAAAGAGAGTGTTTGGTTTCCAGACCCTGGAGGTCCAGCATGCAAAGGAGGGAATTTGCTCATCAGGAAGTTTCCACCAGTGGCAAGCTAACAGGAGGAATTCCCTAGCTTAAATATGACAGATGTTCATACCTCTGCTACCCAGAAGCAGTAAAACCCCCCTGTGGTTATTCTGACTGCCCTGCTAAAGGAACGGCGAGTTACAGTACTAATAAAATAGCGATGCGAGTCACCGCTGCCCACACCTTGCTGGGTCTCTGGTACCCGCGACTCTTCACAATTTACAGCCAAACCCCAAGCACTTCGGCTTCGTTTTAGCACTGTGAATAGTCTCTCACCATCCTCATGGTGCTCCCCCTTCCCAGGCCCCTTCTGCTCCCAGCTGGTCCAAGGCTAATTGGGCTGCTACGCTGTAAGCCAGGCGGAGGGGCGTCCTTAGGCACGGTGTGAGGGGAATCACCCCACCTTTTATAAAACCAAACTTGCCTATGGCAGGTTTAAGGCAGCACAGGCTCTCTGTTCCTAAAGCTACTCCAGCCTAAGCCTAAGAAATCCTACACTGGAAGTTAAATTGGTCTAACATCAACTTGCAGGCAACCCTGTGCATGTACAGCCAGCTGGCTTGTTCTGGTTGGAGAAAACCTGTTCCTCCCCACCATGACAAAAAATCAACATACGTTGTCAAACCACTGTAATTAAAATGAAAAATCATTAAAAAAAAAAAAATCTGTGTCAGGTTATGGAAAGAAATGAACAAGATACCACCAAGCAGCTCGTGAGCTTTCCACACAAAGGTGTGGACATAGAGCACACTGGCTGCTCCGCGGCGGTGGCTGGCACACAGGCTCTCACCCTGCTAGGCAGAAGGCAGCTTTTCCTTCTTCCATTTTCCACCTCTCCAGGGGAAAATGGGCACACAAGTTGCCTAAGGACTCCAGAAAAACAATTGCTTTGTCTTCAACCATCATAACAAACAGAGCATCATTTTTTTTATTAAGAGTTGCCTGTATGCCTTTTATCAACTACTTTTCCTTAACTTTGAACATTGCAAGAATGACAGAAAGCCCATTTCAAACATTACAGGGAGAGGAGGGGCTTCACACTTTTTCAGAGTTTCTCATTCCATTTTCTACACTTCTTAAAAATGGCAAAGTCCCAATTAAAGGAGATGTGTCTGGACTGCTGCAGACTTAAGCTAAACACAGGACTAGATTTAACAGAAAAGGTCACCTACAAGGCTATTTATATTTGAGCTAAAATCAGGTTTTGAACTAAGTTAAACCACAAAGATTAGGTACACAGCTAAAGCCTCAGCACAAGTATTTAATGAGAGCCCTATGGTACTAGGTTGGAGGAATCTTTCTATTGACATCAAAGAGTTTTGGATAAGGCTGGTAAGACTCGCTCCTGCTCACGGTTAGGGCTCTACAGGTAGAAAGACTGAGTTCAGCACCTGCTTCTGCCCATAAGCATTCAGAGATAGTAACAGCAGAAACAGCCACACACCCTCATCAAGTACCTCGAAGTGTATTGTCATTTGAAAACAAGTCCCCTTAATACATGTCACGTAAATAACAAGATAAAAAGTTTAGCAGATAATGCTGCTGAAGATAGTGCTGTTGTCGCACGAACAACTGAAGACACTGTGTAATGTCTGCTCTGGAGTGAGGATGTTCTCTGTGTTTGCAAAGACCCCCCAGACAATGGGACCCTGAGCTTCTTGCCACCTCTGGACACTGGCACAACGTAGATGTTTAATAATAAGGACCACATGCCTGGTGCACACAGCACTCACCCGTCAATGTCCCTGTATGCTGAAAAATATTTTCTGTGCTAATTGGCAAGGATGGCTGCTAATCCACAGTAGTTACAAACCTCAGCAAAATCCACTTAGCTTTGAATCAGGCATACTTCAGAAAGTATTTGTCCGCTTTGCATTGGGATTGAGAGGGACACAAGAGAGAGAAGGGGCGAGACAAATACTGGAAGTGTAGTAGGGCTTTAGTAAAACTTCAGAAATCCCATAAGAACATGAAAGAAGCCACAAGCTCTGCACTAAGGAGAGCAACTGGTAATTAAATCTTGATACAGCAAGTCATTTGAGTTTATTTAAACACGCACTTAAAGATAAACACAAAGCATTTTGCTCAAACATTTTGAGGAATATGATCCTTAAGCAAGATTAACAAGTCTTTAATAACACTTGTGTTATGAAATGTCATTACAATCAAGCAGTAAATCAATAGTACCGTAGCACATGCTGCAGATTGCAAGGGCTGTATTTTGAGGAACAAAAAGGGCAACCACCTCGTCTTTTGTGACAGTGATACTTGTCATCTATACCTACAGCTTTCACACGATGACATTTTTGGTACCTCTAGGTACCCACGAGGCCATCTGTCATGGTAAGGGGTATACAGAAAGGGATAGCGATTTTTTACGTTGATTTACACAACCTTCAAAGCAGGTTACAGGCAGGACCCATCACCGCTGAGCGGCTGCCTACACTAGTGCCCCGTCCTGTTTTATTTTACAGCTCCCCTGGCCGCCTGCCCTTGTGGCGGCGGTGACCAGACCTGGCACGGAGCACGCAGGAGGCAGATGAGGCATTGCCAGCAGCACTGATGCTCCCCAGCTCAGAGCTGCGTGGGGCCAGCTGTGCCCCTGCCACGGCGCGGAGGGGGTGATGCCCGGCCAGGGCAGCAGATGGGGGTGAGGGCAGGAACAGGGGAGCAGAGATTTAGCCCAAAGTGAAGCTGTCAGAGCTACGCCCCGGTGAGTGTGATGCTAAATGCATTCCCCTGCCTGGCCCAGGCTGAATTAGCACATCTGGGGCCCACGTTTACCACCGCCTTGGAGCACCTTTGCCATTAACACTAAGAACACATCCTGGAGGACATCAGGACTGGAGATGAAGGCGGTGAGAGGGGAAATAAGACACCTTGTCTCCCTCCTCACCTTGTTCCTCCCTCCTCCCACACAGCTCCACAATGCTGTGTGACTTGAATGCTGTCAATCTCCTTATGGGAGAAACGTATTTATAGAAGCCCCATCCCTGTGGCTGAATGCTTTTATGGTACCAGATGTCAGAGGACACGAAGTTGGGAAAATAAAACATAGTCCAGGCAAAATGGTCAAAATTATCTGCTGCCAGCAGTGAGAATTACAGCTTCTCTGACCTCTGTGGAGCAGTGCCAACTCACCCCAGTGAGAGCTGGGGCTGGCAAGTGGGTACAGACATAAATAATTAGTCTGAATATGCTGTTTGGACAAGACGACATTTGTCCTTTGCAGGAGAGATTTTGCTAGAAAGGGTTAATGCCTTCTCCTCTGGAATTTGGCACGGCAGCTGCAGATGACATCAGATTTTCTGCCATACTGTTTTATATCAATGCACACAAAGCATCCAGGGAAGACCAAGCACTGCTTGAGACTGTAATGAGAGCGATGGTCAGAAGTATCACAATAAGTGATATCATTCAGAGATTTCACAACCAAACTGTTGTGTTTAAAAACAGGGATACCTTCAAAAATATCAGGGGATATGCAGATAGACCACATGCACTGAGGGTTTAGGCACCTTTCTGGTAAACAACCCACCAGAAACACATGGATCTCAGGTACACACGTGGAACTCACCTGCTTTCAACTAAAGCCAGCAGCCCAGGAAGAAGCCAGGGAATGTAACTGAAGGATCCACATCATTATATTTTAGCACTACGCAGCAAAGCTGAGAAGTCGGTTAATTAAAATTCATATGTCATTTCCATTTCCTCTGCATGTCTACAAGACTGTTTATTCTCACCATCTGAAAGAGATTCTCACCATCTGAAAGAGATATTAATTGCTGCTCTTGGTTGGTGAGAATAAACACTACAAGAGATCAAGTTCCCTAGTGAAGCCTTCTCAGTTTTGCTTTTAAAACCCAATGGAACAGCTTGAAAGGGCTGTTTTTATCTGTACAGCAACTGGCTTAGGATGCAAGCCTAGGGTGAAGTCCATTACCACCTGTCCACCAAAATTGGGTGCAAGCCTAGGGTGAAGTACACTACCACCTGTCCACCAAAATCGGGTGCAAGCCTAGGGTGAAGTCCTTTACCACCTGTCCACTGAAATCTTGCTGATGAACACTAGCTCAGTCTTTGCTGCCTATTTCCATCAGCCACAGCTCCACGCAGCAAGAAGATTTTGTCCATAGATTAGGTTTAAGTAACTTGCTTCAAGTAATCCCACTTGACCACTTGTACCAGCACTGTGGCTGCTGAAGGAAGTAGGCAGGATCCCAAAACAGGACCTGACACTCAACCTGGGAAGACATGGTATGGAAACAATACCTACGCTTGCTCATCAGTATTTCAGCATCGCTGTGGGATCGATGCTGAGATGAAGTCTAACAAAGGCTGTGCTGCTGCACTGTTCTTGGTGCATCTTGGAGATTGCTTACCTCCTAGCAGCGCAGTTTGGTGGCGATTTCTTCCCCCATACCAGAGATGGCAGTGGTGTGTGTGAATAGTGCACTTGGTGCCAGCCCAGAGCTGCATGGCGCTCATGACTGGTTTGACTTTGGCACCGCTTCCATTGTGATTGTAGGCGTGTTTTTAATTCCTAGGTGCTTAGATTTGTAGAGCCTGACAGTGACCCCAATGTGACCGCTCCATGTTTGCCAACATCACTGCTTTCCAGCCTTCAGAGCAACCGCAGCTGAAAACCAGTAACAAGTATTTCAGCTGGATCGGCAACAGGCTCCTTTGCCTCCAGGAACGCGAAGCCAAAAAAACTGGGCAGAACCCAAGGTTGAGGTGCAACCTGCCCGTTGCCAGATCCCATCCCACCTCACAGTGATGCTGCTCCACATGCCGTTCATAAAGCCTCGGGTGGAAACAGTGCAGTTGGGGTATGGAATGATACACCTGCAGATATCACGGGTTCCTGGCAGAGGAACCTGGCCGGTCCATGGCCCTGTGACCCACTCCAGTGAAAAAATAAGGTAGGAGAAATTAATCTCCATGGCAAGTGAGATGTTGTAGAGTGAAATATGCTTCTGGGAGGCTTTGACTAAGGCAGGGAAGTAATATGCATGCGCTACTGAACCATGCAGCAGACAAGAGGAGAGAAGCTATGATAACAGGCCAAAAGAGTTAGACATATACCGCTGCCATTTCCCAGCTGAAAACAGCTCGTGAAAACCTTTTAGGAGGACACGGTACTCATAGATCATTGTACTTCAGAGGTTTGAAAGGGAACACCCATATTATTAAACACCCACGAGCAGGTGATGAAAGAGACTGGCCATCCCTTCAGCAGCAGAGGAAAGGTTAACGAGACAAAACCAACAGGGTTGTGCTACCCATGCAGGAGGGTAAGGAAAGCATCTTCAGCAGGTCTTTCACCTCCTGGAAGGGTTTTGCCAGGGCTATAGATCAGGCTTGTAGTATTTTCAAAAATGGAACATATCCTACAGAAATGTTGGAAGAAATGCATTAAAACCAAACAAACCTATTTTGAAAATCAATATAAAAATTCAAAAGTTGGTCATGCAGTATTTGTTAGCCACTTGAGTCACACATGGTATGGATGAAATGGATTTCAACTAAACATAAAGAAAAGGAATTACTGTGGTATACTTTCAGCCAAAAATTCTAACAAAGGGACAGAAATTGTAAGCAATAAATTTCTAAGAAGAGGCAGACCTAGAATACTTCTAAGTTAACAGTATTTCTTTTGCCTCTCAACCAGTTATTTACCCAAACACTTTAGTTCAAGAGATCTGGAGTGATGCAAAAAACCTACCTCTCTTGCAGCATCTGTTTACAAAAGCCATACCTGCTGCAGAGCCATCGTAACAAAACAAATTTGGCTTCAGTGCTAATTTGCTCACCTAAGTGTCACTTGAGACAAAAGCTAGACCTGGCATAATAGATAGCAATCTCCATAAACGCATCCGAGCCAAATACTTCAGTAACATGAAGCCTGCAAAAAACGATGAGAAAACATACAGAAGTTAAAGTAGTATCATCTTTTGAGCCTTTCTGGGCAAGTTGAGGTATATGCAGGACCTTACTTCTCCCCATCCTTCAGGGCACCTGCATTATGTTTTGCGTACAACCCAAATGCTAGCCTGGTGCTTTACAGCTCATCCCTATTTTCTTGCATATACCACATTTCCACTACTGCAAAAATATTAGGTTGACTTGATGGTGTAGGAAAATAGTACCCACTTCTGACCCACAAGAAGTCAACAGGATTTTTGCCACTGGCTTAAAGACAGCAGAAACACGCTCTTACTGAGAAATAGAGGTTATTTGCTATGTTTGGACACACGTACCTCTGTTACACTGCCATCGTAATTTGCTGCAATTCTCTTGGGTCCGTTTCTAATACAAACACATAAGTCAGCTCTATCAAATGCAAATAATGACAATTTTTTACAAAAGTAATAAATCCTTGGGCTTTTGAGTAAAGGAGAGCACATGAGTGATTCGCTAATCAATGCGTGGATCCCCTTGTGAAGTGCTAGGGTCTCTGTGGAAACACATCACGTATTCTTGAATTTTCCTCTAAAAGTTTTGGCTATGAAATGACACATTGAGAACATGTAATATATTTTATCCCTACATCTTCACAACAGTGCAGCTGCCATTATTGGCAGTGCAGGAATCGGATACTCAATCCAATCCATCACTTTGAAAATGTCACTCTAATACCAGCCTGACAGCTCCGATGCACAGCTTCCCCTGGAGATGCTCTAGCCCTTGTACAAACAGATATTTTGAACATCCACTTCTGAAACTTTCTCTTCACCTCAAGGGCAAATTTGTGCTTGTTATTATCATCTATAAAGCATCACACATATTCATAGTTTTTCTTTTTTTTTTTTTTTTCTAAATCATAATGCCTTTGTCTGCCAGAAACAATTGTACTCAGAGCTATCCCAGTCCACACAGAAGGTGGTGGTCACCTGGAGGCCAGTAAAGAAGTGGCATTTCCAGAGTCTCTTCCCATAAAGTTCCTGATTGACGAGCACAGCTACTTACATGACTGCAAGGCACGCTGCAACAAAACCTATTTTCCCCCCTGACCAGTGAAACATCTGGGGCTGCCCCCAGGTGTCTGTAGACACCAGCCCTACAGCCATCAGAGCAATATTGCACGCATGGCAAAACTCCAACAAAGAGCCCCAGGAACAAGGTTAAATATCAGTCAGAGAGAGGTGCAACACCAAATAAAAAGGTGAGATCCAGGGGGAGGAGAAAGATTACAGCAGTGCAGGATCCTGGGGTGCTCCTGTTACACACACATCCTGAGAGCTCCTCTGTGCTTTTGGTTTTAATTAGCATTTGTTAACATATGGAGATATTTACCCAGAAGGAAGGTTGGTGGAGCGGTTACCAGAAACAGCCCCTCTCCCTTTCCCCCATCCCCTTCCCACTGGGGCACAGGGGCCAGCTCTCCAGCTGGTATAAATCTGCGGTGCTCCACTGATTTACACCAGCGGAGCATCTGGCTTCAAGACGTTTCCGATCGTATATAAAAAGAACAGCAACATGGTGTGCTACCTATAAATCTCCCTCCCGAGCCAATGCTGTAGTCCTCACCTGTGCCCTGCTTGGCCACGTTGTCCCATGCCATCTCCCATGGCATCAAACAGACACGGCCAGGCCCGCTCCCGCCTGCTGTCACCTGGAGAAAATAGGTGCAGGATTCTTCCTCCCATCTCCTCCTACAAAATGGAGGTGGGAGAGAGAGAAGGGAAAATCCCTGCCTGCTCTTTCCCCGGGCCATGTGGGGAGGATTAGTTAGCCACTGTTTATAAATCGCTCTTGAGGGGTCAAGTGCAGGAGTGATCGGTGCCAGCTTCTCAGCATCACATATAACAGCTGACCCAGGGTTGCTTTTAATTTCTCTTAATAAGAGAGCAAATGGCACCCAGTCCCTAGCCTTTGGCTTGCAAGGGCGATGCCCGGCCCCATGCTGCTGTTCCCTGCGGACCAGGAGGCACTGCCTGGTCCTCGGGCAGGTGCTGGGATGAGGTTCAGTGCAGAGCACCCACTCCCGCCCCAGCCCCACTGCACCCCCTGCCCAGGCACCCGCCTTCCTCTGCTTTCCAGCCACTTATTTTGATGGAGGGGGGTGTCCTTCCCCCTAATCCAGGTGGGATCGGTGTGCGCAGGGGAAGGAGCGGTCAGGTTTGCTCTCTTGGGTCCTCACCACCTCCCACAGCTCCAACCCCTGTACGCACCCCAGCTGTTCCAACTCATGCCCCACAGTTTTTGCCAGCGTTTCCCCATGGTCAAGTGGCAGAAGGCGGCCCATCCCCTTCGCTTTCCTGCAGACGGCATTTGTGCCTTTGTGCCAATGTTTTTCCCAACCTTTGCCTTGTTTTTTCTGAAGAAAAAGCAATTCCCTTTACAGAAGTGAAGCGACTTGCTTCAAAATCATCAGGCACTTGAGTCTTCAGGCTAGTCAGGCTTTTAAACTGACTTGAATTCCTGTTCCTGCCTGTCCTTTATAAGGAAAAACTGAAATGTATACATACATACTTCATTTATATTTAAAGCTACATTAGTTTCAAAGGCAGTTTCAGTAAGAATGGAATTAAAATAAAATTTGATATAATAGAAACCTGTATTGTGCACACCAGGTTTTGCTGGTTCTTTTGCATTGCTGTGACCAACGTGACTGAGCGTTGATAACACAAGATCACCCATACGGCAGCACCTGCTGCCTCTGGAGGGAGGAAGAAGAAGAGGAAACTTCTCAGGTGAGAGCAAGAGAAGAACAATTTGCTTGGGCATGGTGGCAATGGTGGGTCTGGGTGGTACCACAGCCAGCCGTGGGGCCAGGAGGTGGCTGCTGTTGTGGTGGGTGGCAGGTCTTGCCATGGCTAAAGCTGGGAAAGGACAAGAACGTGACCCAGCAGCCACTCCATCTTCTCCAAGACCACCACAGCAACTTTGTGTAGGTCTCCTGTGGCCAGAAAGCCAAGGTATCACGTTCCCTCTGCATCCCACAACACCGGGGCAGCTACGCACCGTCGAAGGTGGGATCACAGAGCCCACTGCATCACCCTGTCCGTCTTGCTTCCACAGAGAGGTAAGAAGATATTTGGCTTTGAAGCATGCAAGGGTGCAGCCTCACTGCACCTCCTGAGGTCCCTGGGAGTTTTGCCACTAGCTTTAACAGCCGGGCAGCCGGGGTCACCGCGCAGTGCTTAAGCAGCCCCTCTGGAATCACAGCCCGAGACCGCAATTAGTGCTGATTTATTCTGGGTGACTACAGTTCAACACAGACCAGTACTGGTCTGGCTGCCACAATTCATCCTTGAGATTTGCCAGTAAAGGCAGCAATTCTTTTGATCTTCCTAACAGAAAATAGGAGAGCTCACAATTAGCCTGTTCCTCGCCCCCCCACCACCCCCCCACCCACCACCCCCAGCTGCCGTTTGGATACGACGGCGAGCGGTCTGAGGAGGAGCTCGGCTTGGGGTCGGCTGCTCCTCCAGTCCTGCTGGCCACAAAACATCGAAGGATTTAAACACCCCCAGCTCCACCCCTGAACACGTCAAACACGTGTAGGGGGAAAGAGCTTGAAATAAGAGTGAGGGCATCGCCTGGGGCAGAAGGGATGGCGCGATGGAGGAGCTCACGGTGTCATTTGTCCCTACAGCAGCTTGCTGGGTCTAGCAGGGATCAAGGCGTGACCCAAATCACAGGCTGTGACCGAGTGCACAGCAGGGTGAGAAAAGCAAAACTGTCCTTCCAGCTCCTCTGACGAGGAGCTGCTTGTTCCCTGCTCCTCTGGTGCTGCTCCAAGGGGCAACGGCTGAGCTGCACCGCACCAGCTCCGGCCCGATCCCACAGTGGGTGGCCAGCAGGGTACAAAGGAGCAAAAAAAGAATATTTCTTCAGCTGCAGGAAATGAGACATACCCAGGACATGTACCCTCCTGTACGAAGGATCTGCTGAGACGGTGGTCATTTATTTACGGTCCCCGCGTTGTCCTTGTCCTTGGAGGTGCTCAGTGCGTGCCGCTCAGCATTCCCTCAATCTGCAGACAAGATGTGATTACGTGGCAGTAGCTACGCTAATGGCACTTCTCCTAGGCTGAAAGGCGTGAACAATCACAAGCCCTTTCTGAAAGGGGACAGATGGAAACAGAAGCCACCACCCCAAGCGGTGGGTTAGGCAGCGAGGCTCCAACAGCAGCAAAGCCGCAGGAGTGGGGTGGGGGCTCCTACAGCAAACTCCTGGCAAATTAGTCCTGTCCTCCCGCCCCCCAATGTGGTCGTGATTATTTAAAAACAGGGGAATACCAACCATTACATCTGTACAAACACGCCACAGGAAACTGAACTGTAAAGACACCAGCAATCAAGACCAGACCCTTGGTTTGTTTGTGCGGGTATCAGCATCCCCAACAGACAGCCCCGGTGGCGGCTGTAACCGGCGGGGCAGCACACGCTCCCCAGGCAGCCTGGAAGGGGGACGGGGCAAGGTGGGCAGAGAGCAAACCTGGGCTCCCTCGGATCCCCTACAGTTTCAAGAACAACTTGTGGAGCTGGGCAAAACTAAACTAGTCTGGGGAAGAGAAGGGTCACACAAGCATGTCCCGGTCAGTGTCATTCACTCTGGCATTTCTCTTGATGTTCATCCTGAAGCTCAAGCCAGGAAGCTGCCAGAGAAACATTCAGCTATAAGCTCTTCTCTCCCCTCCTGAAAACATCAAATAACCAGAATATTACTCGCAACCAGAAGTGTGCCTGCTGTTGCTTGTGAGTCTTGCAAAGCGTGAGGCATACTTTTCCCACCAGCAATGATAAAAGGTTGGTTGGTTGGTTGGTTTTTCTGTTTGCTTTTATGAGTAAAATTTATCCTATAGGGGATTTCTTCTTTGGAGGTAAAAATAATGAGAGAGGCCAAGAGTTTTTGAACATTTCACCTAATGTGGCCCAAATGTTCATGCCTCATCTCTGTTCTTGAGTCTTGGGTGCCAGTTATACTGTAAGACACCCAGTTATAATGCAAACATTAGCACTTAGCACACATTTGCTCAGAAGAAACAAGCCCATGCAAACTATGAATATCTCAACTTCAAAAAAATCCAGGAGACTCTTTTAAAAACCTGCAGGAGGAGTCTTCCTTTAATGCTCTGAGTGCCTTCAAGTCATTCACAAATTAACAAGCACAGAGTGCTAATAAACCGAGTAGCTTAAGATGTGCATGTGGTCCTACTCCCATGGGGGCAGGGGGAGCACGACTGTGCCTTTCTGCATCAGAAGGCCATACCAAAAAAACCCATGAACCACAAGGCTGCAGGGAGTTCAGCAGCACGCTTTCCTCCGGAGGTCTTCCACTGTCCCAGACATCCTAAAAATAAGAGGAAAAAATTGTTTTGTCTTTTGTCATCCATACAGAAGAAAATCCATCTCTTCTGCATGCTGTACGTCTCTATAGCACATCAAGTGCTAGCCCACACCAGCATGAAATACAGTGATAAGACTGATAATAACAACATGTATTTCTTGCTACAAATGCATCCTTTTGCACCAAGACCTCAAGTTAATCACTTCGGTAAATATTGAAGGACATGCTGAAGCCAATGGGACTTAGGTGCTTCCCCTCACATGAGCTTCTATTTGATCAGCTCCCAAAATCAAGAAAATAGTAAGGGAATGCAGAACTCACCAGATCTTGCCAGATTCCACAGCACTAGAAACAGGGGCACTCCTTGAAACTAGCAAGTTTGAAACAGGTAAGAAAAACTACTTTTTTATGCAGCAGGTAATGAATTTCTGGAATCTGTCCCTGCCTTGCCTTCTTTCCTGCCCCTCCTGGGATGGAAGCAATGCTGCTTACCCCCTCAGTCTTCCCAAACCTGAGCTATCGTCATTCCCCAGACTGGGAAAACTCACACAGCAGAGGGGAAATCTACGTTACTAGAGAGAAAAGTGAAAAGCTGAGTCACTTTAAGAACTAGAAAAGATATCAAAAAATAGATATAACAACATTTCTCTCCTGTTTTGGAGGGGGGGGGGGGGGGGGGGGGAGGAGGAACCTAAAAATAACAACAACAACAAACCCTAAAACCAGTTTGCTCTAGTTATGATAATCCAGGCATAACATTTATATGAGAACATAAAATACAGCACACAGCTGTAAGTAAAACAATATGTGTGTTCCTGAATAATGGGAAAATAGCTTGCCAATAAGGATATATTTTGAGCAAATGAAAGATGACCTGAAATTGACTTTAGAGTAACAACTTGATTACTTATAAAAATAGGAGGTAGGGGAAGAGAAAAAGGGAGAGGAAGCAGTGGTTGGGAAGAGCTTATGTTATGTGGTATTTGATGTATTTACTTTGAAAAGTTTCCTTTTGATGAATAATAAAAACAATGCCGTAACAGCCGCCTTCATGCCAAAAAATAAGGTTGGCTAGGGATTTTAAACTAATGTGGCTCTACTCACCCAGGGTCTCCGTGTCAGAAGGCCACGTTCAAGCTCAGATGGTGACACTGGAGCAAAAGAGGTTGAATAAAGTACGACCCTGAAGGCGAAGGGAGAGACGAGCATGTGGCACAGCTCCTTGGGAGCGAGCTCACCGGCTCACCAGCCTGCAAATTGTTTCCATGCTGGTGTGCGCAGCAACAGGCTAGTGTGCCTTGGAAGACACCCAACACGCTTACCAGCTAATGCATTTCTTTCTTTTAATATCCAAGGTGAGCTTAGTGTTCATAAAAGCACAAGATTGCCAGGCTTGTCGGCTGAAGCAACCCGCCACTGCGGGCGAGACGTTCACCCCCTGTGCTCCAGGTCCTCCACGCGGAAGGCAGAGCCGCCAGGTACGTGGCAGGGGGACAGCAGGGACAACACAAGCCCACACCAGGTTGTTGCTGGGAAAGCTTGTTCTGCTTGCAAAGTCCCCAGGAGAAGTGTCGGGCCCTGGTAAAAGCCGCAGATGAATGGTAGCACATTCCCCTGTACCTACCCAAGCGATTAATGCCCAGATCACCCCAACCCTCCTTGAGCCCCCCAGCCCTCATCCGTCAGAGACATCAGCACTAAGGATATCTGCAACTCCATGGATTCACATCTTGTTGATGCCACACACAACGGTGTTTTCTGGACCAGCACTCGTATGAAGCAAGAAAAAGAAGGAAAATCAACTCATTTTACACCAGTTTCAAACTTCTCTACAGTTTAAAACAGAAAATTTGTGGGTTTCTTTCAACCTGTACTTGCATTCTGATTCTACCCCTGTCAACTGAAAGAATTAAGTTTAAAAAGCTCATCCTTGTCCCTCTTTTCCCCATATGTGTGGTGGACTTTTCCCCTTCGCTGGTTCTCTCCACCTCTGGATCTTTGCCCATCTCTCTCTTCTTCTGAGACATTTTCTTATTTTTAAATATCAGCCTGAAAGTCTTTCCCTCTAGTCAGTGAAGAACACAGTATTGAGGTCAATTGTGTTTCTGCCTAGCTAAAAAGCTCAGGGGTTTCCTCAAAAAATGCCCCAGAAAATTGCTTTCATAGCGATGGGGGAGCAAAGTTCAGGCCTTGTCCTGAGTTCCAGCTAATCTGAGCTTACATGAAAGCTCCCGATGATAGACAAAGAAACGTTTATTATATGAATTTAAGCAACATTTCCTGCTTTGCAAAAACAAAGTGAGCGTTTGAGCTAGGTTTTCTGTCCAGTGGGTTTCTGATATACGGTGCTTGTTATGGCATCCTGACAGGTTTCTTCTTCACTTTCTCAGCTCGACCTGTTCACCGGGAATAGGAGGATCAAGATTTATGAACTTAAAGCAGCATTTTGTTGCTTTACATGACTAATTCAACAAAGGTCAAGCACTGAGAAGCAAAGAATGGAGGAGCAAGTACAGAGGCAACAGAGGGAAGTGAACCCGATTAATTTTTCCCTTGGAAGTACTAGAGAGAGGATTGCTTTCCTTGGAGAACATGAGTTTGTAACAGAGATGTCGCCATCATTACTGGGATGACTAAAATGTGGAGTGCGACTGCTTCATCTTTTATCCAGCTCTGTGTCCACAGAGGGTAAAGCCTTTGGAAAGCAATAAGCCAGCAGAACAACACAGTTATTAATCTGGGCTATTTTATCTCTTCTCTCTGGATACATCTATTAGCCGTGCATGTGACTTTTTAAACAAAACCCTTTCCTACGTCCTCTTCTTATGTCCCCCTCCTTTGTTCTTTTATTGGTTTAAGCTGTAACTTACCGAGTCAAGAAAATCATTCCCATTTTTATTACTTGGCTCTATAAATAATAAGTCATACATATGTTAGGAGTAGGAAGCAGAAGTAATTATTTGCCAAGGTCTGCCTTTCCAAGCAAAGAAAAAGCAGCCATCATTTGTGTAGGTTTTAAAAATAAAGCGGGTATTGTCATGTGCACTGAGCAGAGGAAGGTCTCGGCAGAAAAAGCCAACAGGCAGGAGCCTGCTGGCACCTTGGCTCTAGCGAAGCCGTATTTCAGGGGGCTCTTCACCCACCGTGACCAGGGCAGGGGCAGGGGGGCTCCAAGTCACATTCATTCTCTAAATCACCGATGAGCCCTGATCACTCGCCTTGACGTTAGGCTTTTTTATTCTGTTTTATAGGAGGGAATGGGATTTATTTATAATTCGTTCCAGAAGTTTACCTGCACTCCCCTTCTAAGAGGGTAGCTGATGAGAA
The DNA here is from genome assembly GCF_015220075.1 of Falco rusticolus. NCBI lineage: Eukaryota > Metazoa > Chordata > Aves > Falconiformes > Falconidae > Falco > Falco rusticolus. The sequence goes on along the minus strand of NC_051189.1, from coordinate 97,540,836 downwards.
AAATACCCCTTCACCGCAGCCCTAAAAGAGCAAATCCAAATCCAGCTGAAACCTGGGGTTTCCTTCCCGGTCCCTGCACGCACCAGCACATCTGGTGGGGGAGACCTGGGTACCAACAAGCGTTCAGGTGACAGCTGCCCCCAGGGGATGCGTGCACTCAGTGCAGGCTCTCCCCAGTGAGCCCACTCTCTTTACTGGTAGCCCCTTTGCTTTTTTCCCAGCAAGGTTGAAAAGGAACCATCCAGTTTTATGCGCTACTTCAATCTTCGAGGTCTCAGCCAGCACCCTTGCTTTCCTGAGTCAGCACCTATTTAAGGCAGATACGTTTATTGAGGTTTGCCATCCAGGCTTTGAGCCTCTCTCTTCATTCTGCCCATCAGCCACCTCGGGGTGACCGGGACCAATGGCAACTGCCAAGTTACGTCAGAGCAGATCTTTCTGTTTCCAAGAGTAAGTGTCTCTGCTCTCCCATCTGCTGCTATGAATTAAATTCCCTACGCTTCCAAGGACTGCACAGGTAAGCGAGTTTCCGTGCAGAAACACCCAGCATGTTGCTTCAGCATTGCTCCGTTGCCTTTTTGTTTTGGGGGTTTTGTTAAAATTTACACCATTTTACAACAAGTACATTGTTGCTACATTGTGACAAGCTTTTAACAAGTAAGGAAGAAGCTTTTACAATTGCAGTTCTGAAAAGGCTCCAATGTATTTCTCATAAAGATCCTTGCGATGAAAAGCAGATTAGCATTCAGAAGTAAGTTAAATGAAAAATCGAGGCTGCTCAGAGGGAGATGTTAAAGGCTGGCTGGCACAAAAGGACACTTTCTGGCAAACTCCTCCAAACACTAAAAGAAAAGGGTCAAGAGTCATCTGCTTAAGTGATGATCTCCGAGGCAAAAATACTGGCTGGCCAATCCCATAACTACAATGGACTATTATATGTATGTTCTATAGGCTGAATGCATCAATTATGCTCATCATGTGCCTTCTTGAACATGCTTAACTCGCTGTTTCCTTTTATTCAATGTGATAGGACATAAATTAATGCAAAGGCATACATGAGAGTATTTTTTTAATACCTTCTCTCCTCTTTTAAATTTTGAGGATTAGTGGTTTCTCTATGAATAATTTAGAGGGAAAAACTTTCAGAACTGACAGGGGTGGTAGGGCACGTCTGTGTCTGCAGGAGAAGTTCTGTCCACTAACCACACTTACGCAGGACGGGAAAGAGCTTTGCCAATCAATAGAGCATCATAATTCCTCTCCCAACAGGAAATGAGGACTCAGTGCAATATTGCAGTTTTAATTTTAATGCAATTTAAAAGAAAAAAAAACACCCAGCACCAGATGCTCATCAGAAGACCATTAAACATTATTACTATATGCTATTTCCCTTAGGAACTCTCACGGTTAAAAATCAACAATAAGCAGCAGCCTGTACCCTTTTATAGTGAACCTCTTCAGCTGCAGTTCAGTTAAGAGGTCTGGCAGGTCACAAGGCTCATCACAAGTTTGATTATTTCTCAATCGCAAGCTGAGCTGAGGATAATTGCTATGTTTTTAGACTCACCGCAAAGCCCCTCATGCTCTCCTTCCCTCAGCCTGGTGAAACTTGGCTCAAGCACAGCTTTCACGTCCTCGCTGCTTTTCTCGCTGTCCTTCCCTAGCTGCATGTGCCGTTCCATTCCTCAGGAAGGAGCGAGCACCAGCCTGTTCACACGCACATGTCTTCCCAAAGGAAAGCCACAGCAGGTGGGTGGGTGGATGGAGACACTCCGAGCCAGGCTGCTCTACCAGCAGCCCTGCTTGATGGCCACAGCTCTTCTCCTTCTCCGTTTGACCACAGGAGAAGGATCTCTCCCTTCCAGCACACACCACTTGGCTGTCCTGGCATGGACTCAGGACTTGAAAACTGGTTGCAGCAACACCCCGAGGTTTAACACAGCAATATCCTCCTAGAGTTTCATTCACTGGTACTTCGATATCTTGCTGGGAGAAGGCACCAAGGAGATTGTTCAGGCTGCAAATCTTTTTTTCCCTGAAATCAAGGGAAAACTCATTGCTGGTTTCTTGGAGGGTTAAGTCAATGGTACACTGAAAGCAATGAACTCCAGAATCGAGGAAGGGTCGTCAGGACACGCAGCAGCCAAAGCCTCTGAAGGTTCAGGTGACTTTTCCTGCTCTGCTGCAGGCTCTTAGGACGCATCACTCAACAGCAGCAGCCATAGGGACTAACATTATGTGAAATAGGGATGTTGGCAGCTCTCCATGTCACAGGGACACGAGGATGTATACACTAAAGACTGTGTGGCGTTCAAAACGTAGTGATCCCAGAGCAGCCTTATATTGACATTAAAATTATTAGAGGGTTTTTTTCATCTCCAGATACTGCAAAAAGGGCAATATGGAGTACCAACATCCCAGCTCCGAATATGAAGAGACCCATAATTCACAAATACGGATCTCCTCAGGCCTCTATAAAGTTGGGGGGGCTTAAGCAGCAACCCTGCCTCGCCTGTTCACATTTCTTTTCATCGGCCTTCAAATAAACATGAAACCTACTGACCCAAGAGTTGGCAGTAACTTTCCTCCTGTAATCCCTGGGAAACAGAAGGGTAGTGTACTGCAGGAAAAGGGAATACTGAAACCTCCGAAGACTCAACAAAGGAGCCAGGACCTTTAGCATCCCTCCTAAGCATAAAAGCACAGGCAGATGGACAGATTCCTTTCTCTGGAATTGGCAACAACGTTGTATATCCAATTGATAAATTAGATAGAAAGAAGTGGTCTGAGGTGTCAAAGAAGCACGTGACACTGTTCTGTGTGAGGAGGCTGATGTTTGGATAGCACCAGCTTCATTTTCACAGCAGACATCTTTAAGCAGTCAGCTCAGTAACCCCAGCGCTGCAGTGGGAGTGCTGAGAATCTTCTCGGAAATGAAGCCAAACAGCTACAGCACCTCATCACTAAGGAGTAATTGAACACTTTGATATGATAATTGATTATCGTGCATTGATTAAAGCTGACAAGAGAGCATACACTGTCCAGATGACTTCCAAATTACAAAGCCACAAACTTCAAAGCTTATTTGGATTCACCCAACAAAATACATTTTATTATTTACAATGTAAAAAAAAAAAAGTATCCTTGTAAATGAGGCAAGAATTTTAAAACAGTGAATGGTGAAATGGCACAACTTGAAATAAGGAACTAATCAATGCTATCAAATGGCTTCAATCTGTCCTGAGGACTCTAATCATTTCCAGATGATAACATGGGACTGATTGGATGTCTCTGGCAGCAATTCTTATCAAGGCCTGATTATAACAACTACAATAGGAAGAAGAAAAAATTGTTGGTAGAGGGTGGTTAAGAAGGCCTGAAGAAATGTGCAAACTGTTGCTTGGTTCGGTGTAAATCTACCTGATCTGGTGGTCGCCAGTAAAGGCAACAACTGCTGTTGGTCACTTCCAGCCACGCTGAGAAGCTTTTCATAAATTCAGCCAAACGCACACTGGAGACTAGTTTTACTTCATGGCAAAAGCAAACCAATTTGCAGCCACTTGCAATTTCTACAAACCCACAAAACATCAGCAAAACATCTTGACTTGCTTCCTGGTCTTAAAAGACTTTCCAAGCTCTCTTTAATTGCACATTATTTTAATTGCCATGATTCTACCTCTAGAGCTGTAAGGGAATGATGCAGTTGTTACTGTGTATTTGTATTATTACTCCAGACAGGAACCAGGACCATGTTTTCCTTGCCATCATGAAAAACTTTACAAAGATATGACCCTGCTCAAAGAGCTTTATCTAAATTTGCATGACCAGAGGCAACAGGTGGCTACAAGAGAGCAAGGGCAGCAGAAAATACTTCCAGAGCTCAAAGGAAAGCAGCAGGCTCAGTACAAAGTTAGGTCTTCAGTCCAATCACAGATGCAGTGCTACATTTCTGGGCTGACACTTGATAGCAGAGCATCCAGCTCACATCATTCAAACTCTGGAGATTCCCCAGTTTTTCTGAAGTTTCGTTAAGGGTAACCACCTTTCCTTAGGCAGGTCCCGCATCGCTCAGACGTTTCACGTTGTGCCAGAAGAAGCGTTCCCTGCAATACGGTTTTGATGCAACCAGGTGAAATCAGGTGTCTAAAGCGAGGCTAGGATTCATTTAGAAAATCAAAACAAAGGTCAAGATATACAAAGTCATTAAAAGCGAGTTCCACTGAGAATGTGGGAGTTATGCCAGTACCAAAATTGCACTTTTAATTTTTAATGAAAAATTACTTTCAGAATGAGCACAGACAAGACCAGTCACAAACCACGTAACGCTTGCTGCTTAGGCAAGGTGCAAAATAACCACTTTAAGAAGTGCTGTGGGCACGAGCAATCAGATCCGACTCACCAAGCTGTCCTACAGGAAAGCAAGTGCTGCACTTTTATGGAGAAAATACAGATATTTTGCAATATGTTTACGTCAACTGTGTCAGCTTCAGTTCCTTCACCATGCAGTGTGCTGCTTCTAAGCTAGGAGGTAGGTTAAAAGTTTGGGTTGGGACAAGATGTGAGATAAGAAGAGGAAAAAAGTAGTTTGGAAAGGGAAGGAATGGATCCCATGGATAACAAGCATTATCTTCTCTAATAGGAGCTTAGTAATGCTGCTCTGTTGTGTCCCCAGCTGGCTACATCTTTCAGAGGTCTGGTCTGTGGGGCGCCACTCCTCAGACAAGGACATGGTGAACTTCACAATATCTGACGAGCCAGGGAAGATCTTGTTCAAGGTTAAAGAAAAGTCTGAAGCTTCTAAACACTGAAAACAATAAAATTTTAAAATACTTCCGACCTTTGCTATCTGAAATTCAGCTCACACATGCAAGAACAACTGCAGAACTTTATTTAAATTCATATTTCTGGCTTGATGGCTACATTCACTGGAGCTTTTATAAAATTACTTTCCACAGGTGTCATTGCAGAGAAAGGTACAAAGTCATTGTCACCACTGTATCAGCATGGGCAGTCCTGGTAGCTGAAATAGCATGGCATGGAATAGCCATGGGGTAACAGAAGCTAACCCCATCAGGTGATGTTCTCCACCAGGACCCAGTTACCCACTGGTGCGCCGTAATATGAGGGTGAACTGACGCTGTAACAACTTGCCCTTTTCAACCACAGAACGAACACCACTTGTGATGAGAACCTACTTTTAATTAATCCTTCCTCCCTCCATTCTTGCTTCAATCATACCTTGTGTAACCTAGACTGAAATACTAAGTCAGCAAAGATCTGCACATCAACAAAATACCTGTGAGGCAGTCAGTCTGTCCATCAGTCACTACCATTCCCCAGTCCCAGGGAAAGCATCAGTCTCTTCTGTGATACGAGCACAAGGATTGACTTTTCACAGTTATTGGCAGATTTTGAAGCAAAAGCTTCAGGCTTATTGCAGCAATTAAATGCATGAGTCATGTATTCACTCATTTGGAAAGGTTCCTACTTTGTCTTAACGCTCACCAAGACTGTACAAGGTGCATTGCAAGGAGGAAATCTTTTCCAGGCACCACGGGACAGATTTGTAAAGCAAGCTGGTTAGAAATACACCCTAGTTCCTCCTGTGGCATCACCCAGGCTCATACCCCTCTCCTCCTCCTCCTCATCTGAAGCCATTGCCAGATTCCCACCGGAGAATCCCACACCACTGCTGTGCATCCTCCTCCCTGGGAGTCCTGGCAGGACTGCGGAGGCTGCTTGCCTCTCCACCCTTGCTGTTACAACCCCATCCCGCTGTGGGAGGATGTAGGGAGCAGTAAGTGCATGGCCTGCCCGCTCCCCAGGGCCCAGAGGGCTGGCAGCGGTGCTGAGAGGCAGAACAGCCTCTCACCTCTCCTGTGCCTCCCCGTGCTGAAAAACCCATCATGGTTATGAGGTTGTAAGTGTGTACTCTTGTGCAGGCTGGAGAGGAGTTAATGCAGCTGGATTTGGAAGGACAAAGAAAACCGGTGTTCTACTATGATCGATGGTCATTGATCTGATGCTAATTAGTAAAAAAAAAAAAATCTATTAAAATACTGGAATGACATATAATCACTTGATTATTCATTCTAGCTTAGTACTGGCTCCTTGATGCATTTGACTCCAACTTCTAGAAAATCTTTCTGATTAAACAATACTAAATATATTTATAACACAATGAAAGGTAAGCAACTGAACAGAACTGCCACCTTCTCCTCCTATCTTTGTTCAGCCTAGCACTGCACTTTGCATGAAGAGATGCTTTTCATGAGAAGCTTTGCATGAGCTTTGGGATTTGGATCCCTAATGTCATCTCATCTAATGTAAACATCTGAAAACCTCTAATCTTTTCTTTAATAAAGCTTCTTACGGACCTCTCAGAACTGAGCGTGTCTTGTGAAAGTGAGTCAGCTTCCTGCGTGAAACAAAATTTTCTTTAACAGGTCACAGTGCCCTGTTTTCTATGCTCTGAAAGTTTCTGGTATTGGTTTCTGTAGGAAGGAGTCCTTAGAATGCTTCATTAACCTGGCCTGTGGTGCCCTTTCATAGGGCTCTACTGCCTCTGTCTTACCCATTCCCTTCGTAACCAGCCCCAGCCTTTACAAGCCTTCACTGAAATGGGCAGTGCGTGGGAACGGTACACCTCGGGGCAGCGTGCACGGTGGCATTCACAACCCTTTCACAAGGCCAGCAATCATCATTGCATGTAGTGCCTGCCTCAGACAAATATCTGGACCTGAGTCATCATGGTGTTCCTATCGCCACAAAAACATTTTTCTTCCCCGTCTCTTAGTCTCCCCGCCTGAAAAACTATGAACTTCAAAATGCAAGGATGGCATAGGAAAAGGGGTCACACCAGCAACAAGGAGGCCCCAGTAACTGGACCTGCCCCCATTTTCCACACCCAGATCAGCTAAAAGAGGCTCTGCAAGCTCCACACAGTGGGTCTGCTCTAGCTAACAACAAGGGACCGTGGAAGGTGCTGAGCCCCTGCAGAAGAGAAGCTCGTACAATGGCAGAGGTGGCAATGGCCAAACACCATAGCTGTAGGAACAGGCTGAAGTAGACAAGGAGGGTAGTGAAAATGGTATGTTTTAAACAGACTAGATTTCTCACAGGTCGTAGAGTGGCATATGGTTGGGAAGGGCAGTTCTGCAAAGTTGCAAATTCCAGAAATAAGTGAAAGACAAAAACCAAAACAAAACCCCAAAACCTTTCCTTTGAGCCAGAATTAAACCAGCGACCTAAAGATTACTTTCTAGAGACAGCCTACATCCTCCACTCTACCAGCTGAGCTATCAAAGGAAGGTGAAGGAGGAGTGCCAAGAACGAGTCAAGACTGTATCAACAATAGCCTTAGGCTCTAATGGGCCTCCATATGTATTGCTTTTCACAACAGCAAAACAGTAGCCAAAAAAAGGCAGAAAGCTAACTTTGCTGCAAAATTGGATTTTGGTTACCACGCTGCCAGTTTTCTGCCAAACAGTTCACAGCTCTTGTAAGACTGTTGGTGGTGCCAGGGTTAAAGTTGGAGCTCCTGCCATGACCCGTATGAAATCTGTCTATGGCTTGACAAAGAAATTTGCCCACTCTTGGGTGACCTTGCCACGTTTCCTAAGCTGAGCTAGGAGAAGAGGGAGAACTCCACTCCACGCAATTCCCTATAACAGTTCTCCAGCCAAATCCAATAACGAAATAGCAAACAAATCCTTTAACACGGTCTTCAACAGCTTCCATCGCAAATGCAGAGGAACAGAGGAAAAGGAGAGAAAGGAATAACCACTGTGGTTTTAATTCAAATCCCACCAACTCCCACGGTACACGTAAGACTTCTCGTACACAGATGAGGTTGCAATGTCTGGCATTGCACGCGGTGGCCCCCCCAACCCCTGGGCCTGGGAAGCTGAGCCCTTTGTGAATCATCTGTGCGAATGCCGCCGCTCACAGCTGTGGCAACTGCAAGCAAAGGACGCTCTTTTTGAATTACAGTGATTCACAAGCATCTCTCGCCTGTCTGAGCAGCAGGGTGGGGCAGAAAGCTGTGAGCAGACACCCTGTTTGCCGAAACCTCGCCATCCCACTTGCGATGGGAGTGTGCGGCAGCAGTGTTACCTCAGTGCCCTACAGCACATCCATCCTTAACCCATGCTTGCCTCCACCTCCTCCTTGTGACTCAACCCCAAACGCTGGGCTGTTTCAACAAGCATGTAGCCAGCAGGTTGAGGGAGGTGATTATTCCTCTGTATTCACGCTTAAGAGCTCGCATTGGGAATGCCGTGTCCTGTCTTGGCTCCCTGGTACATTCTGGAAGGAGTCCAGTGGAAGGCCACCAAGATGGTCAGGGGGCTGGAGCAGGCGATGGATGCAGGAGGGCAGGCAGAGTGAACTGGGCTTGTTCAGCCTTGAGAAGAGATGGGCAAAGGGGGGTCACGCTGCAGTCTGCAGCCACCAAACGGGAGAGCATGGGGAAGGCAGGGCCAGGCTCTGCTTGGAGGTGCACAGTGACAGGACAGGAGGTGACAGGCACAGGCTGCCTCTGGAGAAATTTTGATGAGATGTAAGGGGAGCAAAATACAAAGAATGTAAAAATATTCACCACTGCAAAGCTCGCCTGTAGGATGGTGTCCTGGTTTCAGCTGGGATGGAGTTGATTTTCTTCTTAGTAGTTGGTGCAGTGCTGCAGTTTGGCTTTGGTGTGAGAACAATGCTGATAACACACTGATGGTTTTGGCTGTTACCAGGTAATGTTTATACTAAGTCAAGGTCTTTCCAGTTTCTCAGGCCCTGCCAGCGAGAGGGCTGGAGGGGCACGGGGAGCTGGGAGGGAGCACAGCCAGGACAGCTGACCCCAGCTAGCAAGGGGATACTCCGTGCCATATGACATCATGCTGAGTACATATAAATTGAGGGTAGGAGAGAGGGGACATTCAGAGTGATGGCGTTTGTCTTCCCAAGTCCCCGTTACGCGTGATGGAGCCCTGCTGCCCTGTGGATGGCTGAGCACCTGCCCGCCCATGGGAAGCACTGAATTAATTCCTTGCTTTGCTTTGCTTGCATGCACAGCTTTTGCTTTACGTATTAAACTGTCCTTGTCTCAACCCAGGAGTTTTCTCATTTTTAGTCTTCCAGCCCTCTCTCCCATCCCACTGCAGGGGGGGGGGTGGGGGGGGGGGGGAGCGGCGGGAGGGATGAACAAACGGCGGCACAGGGCTTAGTCTCTGGCCGGGATTAAACCATGACAGATGGAATCTTTGTGGAGATACTCAGAGCTTGACTGGACACAGCCCTGAGAAACCTGACCTAACTTTAAAAGTCTATCCTGTCTGGAGCAAGAGGTTGGACCAGATGATCTCCAGAGGTCCTTAGCAAAATAGGCAGAAGCGACCCCCATATCAGGAAGGTGGCTTCCCAGAGCAGATGAACTCACAGCAAAACTATCACCACTTACTTCTCTGTTTGGAAAATACAGCTCTTCGTCTCACAATCAAACTCCCACACACACATTTTATTTATTTTCACAGAACAGACATCTTAAGCCCCCTCTGCTGCTAAAAGCAGCACAGATCTTGATAGAAACTCAATAAGATGTCTCCCTGTTTTTGTTCAAGGGAATGTAGGAAGGTCAGGAAATATTTGACTCACCAACAAGGTACTGTTGCAGCTTTTCAGAGGCCTAACCCTGGGACCTGTGATGTGCCATGGCACTTACTACCCACCGACGACTGGCTGTAAAAAAAAACATGCGATGGATGGCAACAGAACTGCTGCATGCCTGTCTGAGCAATATCTGCACTCTCTGGGGTCAGATGGTCTTGGTGGGAGGAGATACCCATATGCGAGAATGTGAGGTTAATCTTGTGCTGGAGAAAGAATGGCACAACAGATAACATGGACCCAAGCTCCTAAATCACAGCAGATAGCATAGCCCCAGGGCTCTAATCTTTTCCCCACTGCAGACCCCACAGCATTTTCCAGGGGCACTTCAGGCTCCTTTCAAGCCAATTTAAGACAATTGTCATGAGTCTGCCTTATCTGAGCTACCTTTCACAGACTCCTTAAAAATAATTCCCTATTCCTACCCATGCATTCAAGGACGCCAAAACTGAAATATTACGTCTCTATCCAGTTTAACTCATTGGCACTGTCATCTAATCCAGTGGTGAGGTACCAAATACAGACTTCAGGGGAAGTATCACCATCTCTTTGCTGTCAAAAGTTGTTACTGGTGAAGATAACCCTAAACAACTTGTACTTTCCTGTAAGAAATCAGTAACAGTTAAGTCAAGATAAAAATTCAAATGGAATCAGATAAAAAGTGGATGCTGTTACTATCTATGCAGGAACAAATGGGATGCAGAAACCACAGTGTTGCCTTGACAATAAAAAGCATTGGAGTTCTCTTTTTGTGGAACTTGCTAGCAGTGATGTATGGGTGATTTGTGAGAGATATTCTCCTAAACTACAAATGTACCCCCCAGGGCAGCTTTTCAAAGTAGATATTCCTAGGAAAAATTAATTAATTTTTTTCTTGATTTTTTTGAACCTGGTAAGCTTTGAATGCTTAACAGAATTAAATTTTGGCATGGAGTTCATGAAAGATCTCTGATTATTTCGATTCTTTTAACTGATTAAATGAAGATACCAAGCTTTGAGAGCCATGTGACTGGAGCCCTGAGCTATATAAAGGGAACAGCTCACCTGTTTCATGTGGTGTAGAATAAGATGAAAGGAAAGGATGTAGCTTGAAAGCAGGATGGAGAACAGCCAGAGGTAAAGCTACTAATAGCTGGACTGTATAATTACACTTGGTAATGCTATGTGTTTTGTTAAGCTCAGATTAGCATATGATGGTCTCCAGTGTTTTGTATACTTACAGGCTGACTTTCTAACACGGCTTTAAATGGTTTAAAGGGTTTTTTCCAGTGAAAAGCTTTTAAAAATCTGGTTGATTCTGAGGGACTTGGGGGGATTGTTTTCTTTTGAGGTGGAAATACGCACATGCTCTGAATACCAGCATTACATTGGATTCGCCATGAATTTGTGAAATCTTTGTGTTCACTTTAATTCTAGTGTCCACACCACTGCTTGGCTGCTGCACCACCAGCTAGCGACGATCTCAGGATATCTCAATTTGGCAGCCTTGTGTGATACCCCTGGAGTATCGAAAGAGGAGGAGGATTTCCTAAAGACTGCTACTAAGAGCAACTTGAATGGACAGTCTGAAGCATCAGGGAAACAATCGACTCCCTCTGTCTACCTGTTAAAATTCAAGATAGAAATCTCTTTGGGCCGGACAATCTTTGTACTTAAAGGCTGAATAGCAGCTAGCACAACAGACCCCCAGCCCTGTCTGATGCCCCCAGGCTCTGTTGTGATGTAAATAATATGTACAACTCCTTGGGCCAGCTTCAGAGACAACTTTAATAACATGTCAGCGTGAATGAATGCCAAGGGGCAGGAAGGTGGGAATGCAGAGGAAAAGAATTGGGACAGTACATGAAGGTTTCATATAAAGGCAGCTTGATTGCATCGCCACAGTGTGGGCTGGCATTTCAGGAAACACAGAGCTTACAGGCCATTATTTACAGCTATCGGTTTTTGTCGTGCTCAGAGAATCCGTTTAATACTTCTGATGCTGCACTGTTATCAGTAAGAGACATCCAGAGGAAAGTATCCTTTGGGTATTCAAAACCTAAGCTGTATATGTTTATCCACAGATTTGCCTGGCTTAATTTTGCTACATAACAACCTTATACATCTGGGGTGGCTTTTATTACAACAATATCTTCTTTACAGCTAAGTTATTTTAATTCAGTTTTCTTCCTACGTATGGCAAGTTCCACAAGTAATTAAAGCACAGAAACTGAAGACCCACAGCGGTGTCCAGACATCAGATTCAGAGCAGACAACCTCCTTCAAGCAAACAGTTTAGCACCAGCAGCGATTATACAAGTGCCTGAGAGTTCATCCCACCAGCAGGCATGGGAAGAAGTAGCCTCCACCTAATTGTCAAACTATTCTTCAACACTTCAGATGTCCAGCCATGCTAAGGCAAGCTATGAAATGCAGCGAGTGGCATTCCCCAGCTTCTCTCCCACAAAGGCTTCCATGACTTGCCCTTCTCCTGGTGAAAGACAAGACTAATAACGTGTGAACTCTTCTGAGATGATCATCAGCCCCAAAAGTTTTGATAATTGGGAGGCAATTAACCTAATGTGGCAGCTGGGACACAACAATATTCAGACACAAGGAACTAACTCCTAGCTGCTGTAAATCCTAAGTCATGGGAGAGCGTAACTCCTGTCTAGTTTAGCTTGGTTTCTAGCCAACAAAAACCACGTTGGACTTTTTTTTGTTTAAGCAGAGGCTCGGCTAATGGCCTCTAGGCTCTCTGTGCCCAGGGCTCATCCCGATGGCAAGGCCAAGGGGGGTGTTCCTGACTCATCCCTTCCACTCTCCAGCCCTGTTTCTTCCCCCTGTGCGTACACACCACTTCGCGAGAGCAGTTCTAAAGGCTGTGGTCTCACTGGAGGCTTCAGTGTCAGCAAAACTCTGCATCACCTGGGGGAGGACAAAAGTGGCACCATGTGGGACACAGGAGAGCCCTGTGCCTCCTGCCACCCTTCCACCCGGCCGCTTCCCTATCCCTTGCTCATCAGGCCCCTCAAACTACAAAAGCCCTAATGCAAATGAAACACACGTGTCACATGTAACAAGCAGAGGCTCAGCTGCTGGCGAAAAAACAAAGTGTGAAATTACAGTATCAGTGTGAGAGGGAGAGATACGAGCCCTCATTCCCCAGGAGATTTTGAAAGTGCGTCATTTTTTCTATTCACAAGTGGTGTTTAAGGGGCAGCTTTTGGAAGCTGAGAGGAAGACCAGAAGAAAAACAGCACAAGTGGCGCAAGTATTTCTGCCCTAAACATTTGGGACCCTTTTTGGATACAGCAGCCCGGTTTGGCGAGGGGAGATGTGCGTGCACAGCCCTGATGAACAGGTGTGGTTCCTAATGCACTCTTCTGCTCATAGCTAATGCTTTATCTAGCCTTTCTGAAGACCTAACAGCAAATCCTTCAGGGGTCACAAAAAAAACCCCAAAAGGGTACAACTTTCTGGCTGGCTTTTGTCCTCACGGAAGGATTTAGCAATCCTGGGTGAGGAGGAGACCTGCCTGCATTGGGTCTGGCTGTGGTAGAGGATACTAGTCTCTCGCACTCACGAGAATCTGATTTATTTTTAAAGAGCACTTTAATATAGCATAACAGTATTACCACACCTCTTGCTCAAGCAAAGACTTTTTCCAATCTATATCCAGTGCCAGATAGACTGACTATAAAATGAGTTACTGCACCTTAAATTTCTGCCTTGGCTATAGTGATAGGAAGCTAATTAGACAAACTTTGACCATGTCTTCTGGACCCAAATCCACATTACTTAGATACATAAGAATGACCAGATGCGTGAGAGCTCATGCTTCTGCCGGGAGTTGTACTTAAAGGATGAAATAAAGGTAAAGGAGCAGAGAAGGATGGCCACCGTGGGGCCCAAAACAGTAAACCAGTGTTTAAACTCTTTTCCAGCTAAACTTTGACACCGCACACTGTGGCCAAAATATGTTAGAAGCATGTCTGAGGCATGAACGCTGGGCTCAGACCCCATGTAAAACTAAGCTCTAAACACAGTTTGACTTTTCCAGCTTATTCTTCACTTCCAAAGACCAGCACATTGGAGCCAACTGCACATGCTAATCCTGATGGGATGGAGCAGACCAGACATTTCACAGCCCACAAAGCTACTGACCTTCCTGACTCTGGCAAGCTTTGCTGGATGACGATAGACCTGGACCTACCGGGTCTCAGCAGGCCAGGGAACAACGGTTTCAAATCTGGGCTCCACTTCAGCCATCAGAAGCAAAAGCCTTCGGTCAGGCATGAGTGTTTCCTGATGCCTCTTTTACAAGCACCTGAGTTTCTGGGAAATCACTTTTGAGAACTACTGTCTTCTTATAAAAAAATAATGTGTCCTGTTCCCGCTTCCTTATCAGAAGTTGGGCTCCAAACCATGCCCCGATCTCATACAGTCCTCTTTTCTGGCGTTCCTGCCCCTACATAGTCAGATCCAAACATTTCAGATATCACTAAGTATTGAACAGGAGGAAGGGCAGGGTTAATATCAAATTTAGTCACAGGTTGAAGCATCCTTTCTGAAAGGGATAAGCAAAGTTCAAAAGGTAAGAACAAACACCCAAAATAAGGCTGCATCCTCTGAGCCGCACAGTCCCTCCTTTTTCTTAGGTTAGGCTAAGGCCAAAAAGGGGGCACAGCACGCAGCAAGGAGCTGGACCAATGGATGTTATTGCTACTATTTTGCATATAATATTTGTATTGCTATAGCACTCGGGGACCTCAAACAGGGATTAGTGTTCCATTGAACTAGGCGCTATAAAAACAAACACAGACAGACAGTTCCCTGCCCCTGAGAGCTAATCTTTGGCCATTTCTCTGCAGCATCTGGCTAGAGCAGGGCATAAAGAAGTCTATTAGGGTGTGCTGCATGGACTGCACTTAATCTTATTTCTATAACCCTTGTCCTTCCTTAACCCACTGCCCCACTTCTGTTTGTTAGCCAAACTCATCACCTCAAAGTTTAGTTTGTGAGCTTCTTGGACAAAAGTCTTTCTGTCTTTTCATTTCTGTATTGTCATTTTGCATGGTTTTCAGCCACCAAAAATAATTCACATTACTGAAAACATGGAACAAAATAACTTCCTTCCCTCTCTAAGAAAAAAATTATATATTTGAATGTGCATCTTGAACTGTTATGATTTTGTACTTCTATAGAGCCTAATGTAATCCTGTGGATCAACGAGCAACACAACTGGTATGGCAATATAAATAAAGAAGTCTGGTCAACATGTATATATGCACCAAGTACTTCTCCAGATGATATGCAGACAAAGGAGACATATCTGTAAAATAATTCTTACTGGTTAAATACAAAAAAAGCTGTAGGTATACTGCATTATGAGTGATAAATTGGATTTGCAGGTCCCCATAAAGATAAAGGAATGTGACAAAGTCAGGGCAATGCAGTCTCGGCATCTCCAGGACCTGGAATGAAATGTGGGCATTCTCCCATCCCTACAGTCATTTCTTCCAGGCCAGCATCCTCTTCCCCTGCCTGCAGCCACAGCAGCTTCAGTTGCATCAGGGGACCATTTCTTGGCAAAGAACGGTGTTAGAGCATTGGTGCTTTCTAACCTTTCCTACAGAATATGGGCGACCTGGACAGAAGAATTGGTAAGCCAGTCATTAAGAGTAGTGGAGTAGGGTGCAACAGCTCTGCCACCATCCATCCGTCCATCCATCCTGAATCCTGTGTAACCCATTCACGCTCTAGAAGAGGGGAAAAAAAGAGGTATTCGTTTAAAAGACTGTACCAAAGAACTATAAACAATACGGGATGTTAGTTTACACAGAGTAGTGATGGTACAGACAGCATCGTGGTGCAATTCACTTCTGTTTCCCCTCCAGGTCATGCAGACCTGCCCAATTGTCAGCTTTAAATACAGCGACTCCTTCTGCAGGCTTGCAAACCTCAAACTTATTCTGCCCAAGACAGCAGGCTGCATGATAAAGAGAGTCTCCAAAGAAATGAAGGACACCCTCAAATATCACCCTACTTCTTTTCATGAGCAGCAGAGAAAGGGGGGTCAAAGTGTTTGCAGCAAAGAAAGGGGGGATCAAAGCTTTTGCAGCAGAGAAAGGGGGGGATCAAAGCTTTTGGAGGTGTATCTGCAATCAAGCAAAAGCGTGCAAACTTTGTGAGCGTGCTGCCTTCCCCAGCCTGGAGTGCCACATGCTTGGGGAGGTATGGGGCAGGGGGAGCCCCTTCACAGTCAAGGCTGAGAGCTATTTGGATTAGATGAGGAATTTCAAGTGGAAACCATCTGAATGTGTGTGTGCCCCTCTGTGAAGTTGAACTGTGTTTAAAGAAAACAAATGGCTTCTTATAGTACCTCTGCAAGGTCCAGTTCTAAAGGGAGGATAAGTAAGCCTCGTTTTTCCTGCCATTGCAAACTTAAATGGGATTGTGTGGGGATTTTTACCTGTTCTGAAAGCAAAGAATCAGGAAAAAACCATGACAGCAACAGTATGAATAAACTGGCAAGATACGCTGTAAATAGCTTCGATGCTAAACAAAAATAAAACAACAAAAAATATCGTATTGCAGCCATTTTAATATTTCAGTTTCCTTCCTCACCCCTGCCACTAAGCAGGCTTCCTCAACATGTGACAGGAATAATTCAGAGGGATGCTTGCCAAGTGTTTTCTGACCCAAATCCTAGAGGTACCCTCCATCTGCAGCAACAGACAGCTCGCTGTGGTCTGTCATTACCTTCTGTTTGGTTTTCAACACCAGCTACCCTAGTTAATGAAAGAAGATGCAACCACCAAAGACAATGCACAGACAAACGTTAGCAGCATTTCTGGGAAGCTTTGAGGAAGACTCCTCTAATCTTGAAATAGGCCAGAATACAGAACAATAATGACTGAGGCACGTATATACAAGGGTATTGCTTTGGCGAACGAGGTCAGCTCAGCTGAGGAAAACAGGCTGTATAAAGCCTGGTGGCGAGGATTTAAGGACAGGAGATGAAGGGCAGAGCTAACCGTTCAGTTTCTGTCACAGCACCACACCTACGTACTCAGCCTCTGTCTGCAGGCAATAAATTTCATAGCCTGAAAGAGCCAGGCAGTCAGAAATATTTTTCCTTTAAGACTGAGACCCAGCTCCACATGCGTAATGTTCTTGTATGTAAATGTTTGCACGTGGCCCTTCACATCTAAGGTTTGTAGCAATGCATGGTATTTAGCCAAATGCCATTCCCCTAAAGGGCAGCATATTTTTGTTCTTACAATCTTGCATGGAAATTGAAATGGACATATTTGCACATGGGAAAAGTGAACACATCTCCCCCCAGCTAGGCACTGCTGCATCCCTGGGCTGGTGAAGACCATGGCCTGAGATTTTTCTCTACGCATACCTGACCGTGATTCAGAAACCACCAAGGAAGAAAGTCCCCCACAGAGAATCGAACCCCTCGGTTTGACCCAGACACTAGGCTGGGGATAGGTTCTATTTAGCCAGACAATAAAGGCAGCACTGGCCGCATCAGCAAAGCTCTGTCATTTTGTTCTTCATCAAGCCTCCCTATTTGATGTAACAAACTCCCATTTACCTACCATGTAAACATGCTGGACTTAAAACGCTTGTCTTTGATAAACCATTCTCCCCTTTGAGGATCCATTAGGCCCAACGTGAACTGAGCCTGAAGAGCTACTTAAGGCTTTTGGAGAATTCTTTGGATTTCCAGCTTCACATTTCAGTTACTGGGATGTTTGCATTAAGATGCTTGTCTGAGTTCTTGCCCTGCAGGATTCGGAAAAAGAAAAATGTTCCTTTTGTACTGAACACAACCGGTAGGTATTTAGCTATTTTTTGTGTATTATGACAGTACCATCTGGCATTCATCTGCCGGGTACCTCAGGAGAATGTCCCCTTCCTCCTTGCCTGTATGATGCCGGCCAAAATGATAGAGTACACCGAAGGTTAACTTCCTGTAATGTGGTCTCTTGGCTTATCATGAGTAAGACAATAGTTCCTTTATATTCTTAACTTTGCATTTCACATGTTCTCCTGCCTGCCGGGAGAACAGGGTCATAAGAGATTCTTCTGGGTCAGACACCTCCTAATGTGAAGCCAAAGGATAACGCTAGCAAACTCAGTAACAACAATCCATACAGCCAGTTGGCGATGCACATACAGAAAGAAGGATGAAATAGAAATGGAAATTTGCCCAGTTAGATTTGTTCTGTTCCACTGAAACGCTTTGTACAGTGGAAGCATAAACAAACCGCTGCTCTTAGAAGTCATGGTTCACCTGCTGACTCAAAAACTCATGTCTGTCAACCAGCATGAGAGAGGCCAAGGCGACTATCTGTTTGGGTTTGTCTTTTGGTCTCAGCCTAATTTATCTTGTCAGTTCCAAGATCCCCAATCCTTTCTCAAAAGGAAGTTTGGGCTTAGCCATACCCTCCAATTATTTGATTATTTTTAAGCAAACAAACAAGAACTTGGCACGGACCAGTTCAGATTGACTAGTTCAGCTGCTGAGTAATGTCCTAAAGTTATTTCCCACCTAGCCCCTTCCTCAAACGGCAGTTCCTTCATCCCTTTCAGGATATATACTTTAATACTCCCAACCTGCTTCTTGCAAACAGCCTTTTCAAGAGAAACAAGCCAGTCTTGAGCAATTAAGACCTATAGATCTCCCCTCACTTCCTTCAAAGCCATTGTGGAGGTGCAGCTGAAACCCATTAAATTCAATTGAGCCCAAATGGCCCATAAGTCATATGGAAACTTCCTCTGGGCTTTTAACAAAGAGCCTTGCTTTAAATTCCAAATTACAAACAAATTCAGTCTGTTCAGCTTTCACATAAAACATAAAAATTAAAGAAAACATACAGAGGAAGAGTTGCATCAAATCACGGGGAGCATTATAAGAAAGTACAACCAGCTACTCTTGTTCTGAAGTTACACTCTTCAGTTAGAAAAGTCATATTAAGTCATGGCAATATTTTCTTTAGTCTGGACTGGAAGCTTGCTTTATTCAGTGTATCGTAGAGTGAAACTGGTGGCATTTGCCACCCCATTCTTTCCTCTGACTTTTCCCCACAATGGCTAAAAATAATACATATTTACATATAAACACATAATAAGATGTGTATGTATAATGACTATATACATATAATTATAGTCTATCACATACAGCTACCAGACTGTCAGGCTCATATATAACAAGTAGATAATAAACATTTATGTACTATACATACATAACATTAATCATTGCTTTATTGTGGGTCAGGTTTTTACCAACCTGACAAATTTATTAATGCGGCTTTATATTGGAACTCTCAATCTGTCTGAGATTAGGGATCAATATATGTACTGCAAGATCATAAGTCAGCTAAACACAGAAAAGACCAAGGCAGATACTGAACTTGAAAATTATACAGTAAAATTGTTCCATAATACATCTTTATTCAGAACCCCCATGGGACTGGCATGCTGTAAAAGCCTTTAAAAAGCCTCTACTTGAGGGTTAATTTCACCCTGAGGGCTCTGAGAATAACTGGAGTCCCAGATCTTTATGACTTTGTATCAATTAATGTTTTTTACATTCTTTTTAATAAGAACTTGATGAAAAATATCCTGCTCTACGTATTCTATTTGGCACCCAAGTAACAAGTCATTAGAAGTATCTGAATCATTTTTAAAAGTGCCGTGGAGTAATATTTTCTAAAGATACTGGGTCTGAGAGGCAGACACATGCATGTTCCCCAGACACATGAAATCGAAACAAAAAGTAGCAGGCGTCTTTCCTGGCTAACCAAGACCACGCCAAGCACCACTCGATTCCTGTGCACATCCAATGCCTTTGCCATGGTGGGGCAACATCCCCCCGATGCAGGGGGAGAAGGGTGCCGCTACCTGCTGATGGACAGGGCGCCGGGACACTGGGCTATCAAACCACAGCGACTGAGGCACAGACTTTGCCTCTTCTCATGTCCCTGTGGCAAATGCAGCAAATCCTTTCAGCTGGCTTTGTACAAACCCACTGGTGAGGGCACAGTTTAGATTATTGCAATGAAACAAGCAGCTCTGTTTCTCCCATCCCTCCTCCTCCTCCTCTCCCTCCATCAGCCCCCCTTCTCCGAACCGTGGGCTCTTGCTGCTCCCCTCTTGCTGCTCCCTCTGTACCAGCCCAGAGCTGCTTCAACTCACAGAACAGGCAGAAGAGCACCTCAGCCAAAGCAAACACTTTAACAGAGCCTTATACAACACACAACAAGCCAGAAGGATGACAGAGGAGACGAGGTAGGGCTCTGAAGCCAGGAGCAGAAAGAGGAAAAGCAAGACTGAACTGTGGCACCAGGGAGCAATCTGCTTCATGGACCCACACCCTGAAAGGCATCAAGTTTGTTAAATTAGCAAAAGGAAAGGTCAGCTAAAATGTGTTAGCCTGCATCTAAGCCAAAAACCAAAACAAACAAACAAACAAAAAAAAGGGGTCAGCATAGCATATTAACAGCCTGACTCTCATCCCACTCCTTTCCCAAAATCTCCAGAAACTCACTGGTACTTAGACCTCACTCCTGAGACAGTGATAACAGAAACTACAGAACTTCTAAGGTTGTGACTGAGGTTTGGGAATATAAACCAGAACTAATTTCACAACAATGAATGAAGTAGCACCTAAAAACCTAGAAAGAAAAACAAAAGATGCTGAAATACTTGTTTGGAATAAGTATGTTCTCTGGTCGGTTGGTTTGTTTTTTGAATTGTCCTGAATTGCAGCCACCACAGGAACACTAAATCTGAAGAAGTGTACGTGGGACATGTTGCATTTCAAGTAACAGGGAGGAGAGGGGATTGCTCTCTCTCCGCTGATTCCACACTGCCAGGCAGTAGCAAATTAATACTGCCTGAGAAACCAAGCATGTTGAAATCACCCCTTCTGGTGGATAAAAGTTATCTGAGGACAAATTCATCCCCATAGCTATAATACAGTTACCCTAAGCTTCACAACCCTGCAAATGGCAAGAATTAAAGTGATAACAAAATCCCTCTAAAAACACAAGCCGGTATTCTAGCCATCTGGAAGGAAATACTCCAGTATAATTCAATTGATGTCGTTTAATGGAGGAGATGAGGAATCTGGGGGTGAGCCTGCAGCGCTGAACACACCAACGGCACCAAACTGGAGATGCCTGCAAAGACAGCACATCCCCGTCTCAAGTCTGGCTGTGACCCGATTCATCTCGGGTCCACACAAAGACAGAAGAGCACTGGCACAGGTCACTGTCAGGATAATTTTGTTTACAAGCTAACTCATGAGTGCTTTTCAAAACTTTTTTTTTCCCCCTAAGCAAAAACCGTGACTTCTAATTTGAAGGAGATTTAAAAATGATTGTGATTCATGGGGTTTTATGGATATTTCCCAGGGAGTTTCAAAAGCCTGGACTTTTTTTCCCACAACTCCCAGGAAATGCAGTTAAAGGTCTCCCACAGGTTGTTACTTCAGCATATTCAGACCAGCAGTGTGGGACGGTCACCAGCAGCTTCCATCCCAACGCCTGCGAGGGGCAGGACTCCTATGGATGCTATAGAAGGCTGTGCCCAAAACCGGGTGGCTTGTGTGAAAACCATTCCCTGGTGTAAACACAACCAGCGTTAACTCAGACAAGAGTTACATGTAATTTCCAGTTCTGTATGTTGCTAATACATAGAGAAACACTGTAGGACTGGAAGCCAGTGGAACAAACCAGGGGGGAGAGGGGATGCTTGCTCCCTTAAGGAAATGAATATTAGGGAATTTCTTAAGCCAAAAGCACACCGAGGACACCATTATATTTAATGTAAGAATGATTTAGTATTAATCCCAATTTAGCCACTGAGATTTTCAGCTTCGACTGGTTATAGCAAGTAATGCACTGGAAAGTCCTGGCTGAGGCTTCGTCCCTCACCTCCCTCACACAGGACTCCCTCCCAAGAGCTCTGTAAATGTCAGTCCTTCAGCAATGGGTTTCATCCACCAGAGCTTGCACAACATGAAGGGAAACCTTCCGCGTTTTGCTTTCCAGCTGCTTTTCTATTCACCCTGAACATTGCCTTCAGTGATAAAGCTGAAAAAACCCCACCCTTGTTAACCTGACAATATTTAATTCTGGCAGTGCGTTCCGTATACTTCATGAAATATGCAACCCTGTGACTAATGAAGTATTTGCACGTAAGGGCCATTTACAGTAAATTACAGGGCAATAAAAGTAAAGAAAAACCATGAACTGATCAGCCAGCTGTTAAAATGATGCAAAGTGTGTCTTATTAAACATGTGTTATATCCAGATGCTGACTAGGACTCAGCCCTGGGTCCCTCAGTAAAGCTTCACCTTAAAAATATAGGTCTCCCTTTCTGTTATTACACGTTAGCTCCCTGCTTTTCAAATACTGATGAAAAGTTCTCCTCTCTACTGCCTCCCTGCTTTCTACTCATCATGTAAGGGGAGTACTATTTTGATTTTATGCGTGTGATTGCATTCGCTCCTGTGCTAAGCATCCTATCAGCATATGACCAAATAGCAAAGCTGACATTTTTGCCATGATTATCGATGAAATGTGTTTCCTACCTCTGATTTACAAGAGCCCTGTTCATGAGAAATGATTAATAGCTCACTAGTGCTGCCAAAAAGCACATAAATCTAGACATCCTCTATGCTCCTGACATGCTGCTCATCGCGTAGATATGTTCAGATCTCTCTCTCCCTCTCTCCCGTTTATCTGTGTCTGATACCCAATGGGCACACACTTGTGCTGATTAGGCAATACAGTTGCTGACTGGGACAATCTTAAGCTTATATTACTGATGGCACCCAATTAGAGGTTGCAGAAAGCAGTGTCCTTCCTGACTTGTACTAGACAAGCATGATTAAGTGTTAAATGCCTTCTAAATTAACAGGCAGCATCACCCATGTGTCTGTTACAACTTATCAGGTAAGAAACCAGCTCCATTGCCAAGTTTTCCCTATTCGCAGTTAGTCTCCCAGGCTGTAGACTGATAGAGCCGGGAAGAGGGCAAGCTGCGTACAGGCACACACCTGACTCAGCTAATGCTTAACCTATTCAACAAGGTTTCATCACTTGGCATTAAACATGCCTTTAAGTGCCCCACTCAGACGTGACAGATTTAAACAAGCACCATCTGAGCAGGGGCCCAGGATATCATTCTCCATCCCCTCACCACCCCACCCCCTGATCTAACAAAAGCTATTTCACAGTTTTCAAGCATCCTTCTTCTGAAGATCCTAGAGTGTTTTGCAATTATTAAAGGACAGATCACACCATGCCTACCCATTTTATTCCATAATTTCAACGGGGCTGCTAGCACAGCAAGACACAAAAAAAAGTAGCTCATCATGCCTAGTATGTGAACAGAGTATCAAGGTTGCAGTGCTTTCCTTACGTGTATCCAGTATGACACGAACCTTTAATTGTATGATCATGTTCTACTTTACCAATCGTACAGGGTACAACATGCCTTTTCCTTGCTGGCTTTGATGCAGGCGGGTTACAGCTTGCAACTGTTTTTCATTCCCGTATTCATGATGTTCACTGATGTTACAATATGGTGCATTTTTCATTTAAGACACTACCATCAGAGCTCAGAATCATGCACAGCTCCCACTGACTGGCCTGCAAGCCCCAGCTATTACCCCAGCTGTGATAAAAATATCAATAATATTATTAATAAAATAATTATAAAAGAGCACTGTTTTCTCTAGGCGTGTTTTGATAATATTCTTGGCAGTCATGTTATGCTCAGGTTTTTTCCTTCTTAACTTCCTCATGATTAATTACTGGTCCAAGCTTACAAGCAGCTATGAAACTTTGAGCACACCCACCCAGAATTTGGCAGATCATGCATTTTCAACAGATCCTGTTTGCAGCTGAGTTATTGGGCTTTACTACTGCACAAAATACTTCTCAGCACTGCAGAAAGAATTGCACCAATGTGAAGGGATATCTTGCCTAGTTGGACAGTCTTGAAGTGTAAATGTTGCTCCATTCTCCACTCCATGTACCTTATCTTCAAGTACTTTTGCTAGGTAATAGATATGCTTTCTTTAAAGCAGTGATCAACTGTTTCTTTAAAGAGTGAAAAGTGGCCTATATAATTTTCATTTCTCTGCCAAGAATAAGGAAGTTGTTAGTGTTGCTTCTCTGGCCATCGTATCACAAATTCTTTCAGAGGCAGAATAGTTCATTACTGTTTCTTGCCATGACCCGATGTCCAGATACGTCTCCTGCACAGCTGGATGAGCAGCACTAGCCATGGGCGATATCCCTGAGAAAGAAGCTGAGGATACAAACGGGTGTTCATTGCGGTTGTATTTTGTGCAACACTGTTTGCAAAGTATGTAATCACACGAAGCAAAAAATCCAACAGTAACAGCCACTTTCTTTGCTCAGCACACCCAAGCCTCCTTGGCCAGTGAGTCATAAGCCCCAAAGAGCCTTGACTCCCCGCTTGCTCCTAAGCCACACTCACAGCTTCTTACCTGACTTATTTCTTCTGCTGCACTTGAAAATGGTCTCTCAGACTGCGTGGCCTAATTCTGCTCAGCTTTTGCTTTGCTTGATTACTGCCTTCCTACAAACAACTAAAAACATGTTTAAATATTCCTATCGTTTAGCCTGAAGGAAAGCTGTTTAGCACATTTAACATCTTTACCCAGATCTGAGACTTTCTACAGATGTAAGAACCATCTGATGGCAGCCACTAACACCTTCCTGTATAAAAAATATACTTCTAAAAGAACAGCTACATGCAAAGTAAATAGAGAATTCTTCTATAAAACAACACAACTTGCTGCCTCAAGTGCAAAAGGAGATTTTAAAAAAAGGTTTCTTACAAATAATGGTATTTTTTCACTCTCATTTCTATAACACCTGCAAAGCAGAGCAGTTAGGATGAGGTGTTAATTTTATCATCTTCCAAATGGCAGAATGAAGGCAAATGTAAACTGCAATGAAACCCCTGCCTACTGGGTATCTAGCCACCTCTCTGCTTTCCAGATAATACAAAACCTTTATTTTCCTTCACGACCGGGCTGAATAACCGAGAATTCAGTAGATTACACACAAAAAGACCCACACCAAAAAAACCTTCCCGTGTATTTTTACCAGTCCATATCTTTTCTTGGCCACTTCCCTGGGAGCACAACACACCAGCTTCTCTGACGTAACACCCCGTAGGAAACATTATCTATCAGGGTTGGCTGCACTATCTAATTAGAGATCTTCTGACAGCTCATCTTCACTAAGTTTCATAATTACGTGACTCCAAGCGTCAGCGATCCTCACTCAGCAGTTCCACGGGAGCTTTCTCGGTAGACACCGTTTATCGTATTTCTTTGACTTTCATTCTTATTTCATCATCTGCAGTACTCAGAACAGTTTTCAGATACCCTTTTTTCCACAAGAGATGTTGCTTGTTGCTTTGCAGACTCATATTGAAAGAAGCGCAGAGAGGAATAAATGACATTTGGGGTATTTCATTACAGCTGTAACCTCAACAGCAGGAGGAAAAGAGAGAGAAATTTAAAATAACTTTCGTTCCTCTTGTCCACAAAAAGATACTGTCAAATTACATATTTGTGTTCTGGCGGTAGATGATACATTTACAAGGGCTCTTCTGCCTGTCTCCTTTTCTATAACAAAATGCTCTTCCTCAAGGTTTGGGCTATTTCAAGGATTGTTCAGCGCTGGCTTATTCTATGGCTGACAAATGCATGATTTAACCACGGAATGCCCAGAAGTAAGTGCAGGGATCAACATTCAACTTGACCTTATCCTCCTTTGGCAGGTGCTGTAGTTTCACAGAGATGAATACGGCTAGAAAAACTCTGAGGGAAAGAAAAAAAAAATAGTTATTTTCATGGATCATTTGTCCTAACTTTCCAAATTCGATTACTATTTATTTATGAAGATAAGTACAAAATAGCATTGGAATTCAAAGTAGTGACATAAAGAACCATGTTACACTGAAGTTTCAAATGGTACCGTGCATGTTCTGGGTACCATTTTGGCCATTGTTAAATCAAAACAGCAATCTGTCTACTTAAAGTTCATGATGCCATTTTGTCAGTAAAGAAATCAATCCTGATTTAGTAAGGAAAGTAAAAGTTGGGTGGTTCTGGCACCAGCAGAATCAAAGCACATTCCGTTATTAGCTAATATGAGCAATTTTGTTAAACAAACTACACCTTTGTTCTGTAAATTTTGGATGTTAGGCTTTGGACAGATGTTCCCTGCTGGATGCAGACAAGCCAGGGAGAGGTTAGAGCCCCAGCTGTTGATCATCACTTCTTTGCAGAGGTTACTGCTCCCTCACATTTGTTGGCAGAGCTTGCTTATAGAAACACTACCGAAGCCACTTCATGTTAAAGTGAGTGGCGTTACTATTTAGACAGTTTAAGCTAACTAGCACAGCTGCTGAAAGAGTTCGTGCCTGTCTGTACCTTTAAACTTCCACTCTTCACAAGGCTGCAAGTTTTCCCAACTTCTTGTCAGGGCAGAAGCTTTTCTCACCTTTTTGTGTAGGACCAGAGATCAAATCCCAAATGCCACACTTGAATATTTAGCCTTAAACACCACCTAATTAAGCACTGACAATTGTGTTAAATGTGCTAGTGAACTACTGTCCTGTTTCAACTCTAACTTTCTGCTTTGATTAGCTTTCACACCACTTTCCCACCAAACTCATGGTCTTAGAAACAACAATCAAAATCTGTGTTATTACACTGTGCAAAGGCATCCTGCAGACCTGTGTGACATATCCAAGGACACAACATGCACAAAGTGCAGCTCTGATGCAGTGATGTTGGCAGGCACTGGGCAGAACACAGTACTTCAGATACTCTGTGACGCTCTAGACAAGCTCCTCATCTTTATCTGCTATTTTCCCACCTACAAAAGAGTAAGACTTCTGCAGAGTTCTTTGAAATCTGAGTGAGAAGTGCTATGTGTTTGTGTATGATAATTGTTATTAAGAATATTGATCCGCTATTCCCTGGCAAGTTAAAAAAAAAGAAGAAGAAAACGCATCATACAGATATTTCATCAACAAATAATTAGTATTGGTATATGAATGGTTATGACTTTAAAATAATGCAAGGTCTATTTTCTCACTCTTTCATAAGTAATACGTATCTATGAGAAAATTCCAATATAACTGCAATTAAGGGATGCATTGCATTTAGAACTGTTTTCGAGGGATTTTTTCTGGTTTTTCTCCTGGCAGGATATTGATTGAGCTGCCTAAAATGTCATTCACAGCAGGCTATTTATGTGATGACGTTTCTATCCAAGTGAAATTGCTATGTCTAACACCTTTTTCCTCTCCAAGGAAAAATATTATTTTGCAGACAAAATCGGAAGTTATCCAAGGGTTTAGGAAAAGAATTTGCTGTTTCTTTCCTTCAGTGCAGAATTACTTTATTTTCATGCATTTGTCTACCTCCTCTACTGCTTCAGCCACAGATAATACCAAGTAGCAAATCATATGCCAAAAATCATATTAAAAGAACATTACCGAAAGAAAGTCAATCACTCAAAACTTACAACCTTCCAAGATTTCCCAGACAATTGCATTTCAGGCCCCTTGGCGTACACATTGCATACAAGACTACAGATGACATGACTATTTTTTCCTAAAGCCATTTCCTCATTCAGTGGACAGACTAGATTCTAATTGTTACACACATGAATGTTCAACTTTTTTTTTTCTTACTGCTCTCTGTGAAGCACCAGATCTTATTTACTGACCTGTACTCAAGACTTGCTACAAAGACAGGATTATGAATGTCTGTTGACTTTTCTGTCATGCCATCCTTGTACTACTCAAGTGCTTTGCAAGTGAGAAATCACCCGTGTGATTTTGTGAATGGGATGAGCTTCCCCTCATTTCCGCAGGTGAAAAGATCATATAATGAAAACCTGGAAAACAGTAGTTATTAAGAACCTTCACTTAAATCTCCACAATTAATTTACTTTCCACCACGTCTCTCCTATGTTTTAACAGTTATTGAGTTCTTCTTGCACGTGTGCCAGGACATTTGTAAAGCCTGGATTCTGGTAACATTGGGACACATCACTTCTGCCTCCCAATTATTGAATTATTTTTCTAAATCGTTGGAGCTTCTCAACAAAATGGATAGACACATTTATTTTTAAGACAAGTGAAAAAGCAACACATTCCTCTTAAACTTGTTATCAGGGAAAAAAACAACCAAACACCCATTTTTTTCTGAAGCTTTAGATATTCAGCCAGATGCGGTCTCCCAATCTGTACATTTTCAATCCAAATAATATACATTTGACAAATTTATAAGCAACTGAAAACAGGATCTTGTGGTGAAAAGTGTCAAGCAAACTTAACTATAGGTGGCATTCACGGCTTCGCCTATAATTAATATCTCCTATGAGGAGTCTGCCGGTAATCCAGATGAGGCAGGCAGTGCAATGACTCTCTGCATATCTACACAAAAGAGCGAGGCTGCGTTAAGAGGTCTCATTCATTCCTCTGATGATCTGAAACAAACAGGCATCAAATGATTTATACCATGTAATCAGTGTGCACAACCTCA
Source organism: Falco rusticolus (assembly GCF_015220075.1). NCBI lineage: Eukaryota > Metazoa > Chordata > Aves > Falconiformes > Falconidae > Falco > Falco rusticolus. Next base: position 97,512,565 of record NC_051189.1, on the reverse strand, counting down.
GCAGAGCACCTGAATACAGCACAGAAGCAAAAATGAGCATCTAAACCCCCTTCTTGACATTTCCACATAGAAACCGGTAAGTCGGTGAATTATTACCGCGTAAGGAAGCCAGGAAGCAAAACTTCACTTGCAAACAAACCACTTTTAGCTAGCTTGGAAGAAGTATGTGACTTTGACCCAGCCAGTTTTTACCCTGGTGAGTCACAGCTAGATCTGTCCTGACACAGCCAACAGTAATTACCCGACATGTCTTCTTATGGTTGACACTATTCCATAAAGGAAAAGACAAGAAAGGAAAAGGCCTTGTCCCTAATACACTTGGCTCTGTGCCACTGTAAAGAGCACCTTAAAATGTGACTGACACCTGCATTCCCCTTTGTCTTCTTACTCTGCTAATGTTTCTAAAGTCAGCTTTTCTCCAGCTTGGTTCTTACGTGTGTCTACAGACTACATGAGTGAATCACTGCTCTACCACAGCTCATTTACTCAACATACTACAACATACTGTAGTCGCATAAAGGGCTAAGAAATCCTTGATGATTTGAAACTCCTTTCGTATACTACTGCACTTAGCAGAATCACTAAATTATAGTAAAATAAAATCTGTCGTTAACTGAGTAATTGTTTTATTTCCCCCCATGGAAGATGGAAGGAAGCATATAAACAGTTCATGTCTTTTTATGGAAATGAAGACCAACACATTCAACTAGCTAGGGGGTGGTTTCCCTGGTTTTTAAATCAGAACAATATTTTTTAGCACTTATTTATGTTTTCAAGATTGTCTTGACATCTGTTCTTAAAAAACACAATGAAAGGCATGCTTTTAACTATAAACACGGATAAAATACGGTAACTCTGTTTTCCCCTGCTGCAGAACTGCCAAGTAATAAGGATTTGCATGACTAAGCTTCTATTATGCTGACATATGCAAAAATTAGGAACAATCATTCTTTCTCATTTGAAAACACTTAGAAGGGAAACACTCCTTTTATTCTCCTCTAGGACATGTTGAGCCTTGGACAAGATGAAGAGTATCATTCAACCAAATCAATTTTTAAATGGACATTTAAATGCTGGCTTCTCTTAAGCACAGACACTTGGATAGCGACCTTATTATGTGAGCTAAAGGTCACTAGGGATTTAACTAACACTTGCAAACATGCAGTATTTCATTTGACATGTCTTTAAACAGAAACCACCACACCATTTGGAATCCACTTCTTTGAACTTAAATAAATGTTTAAATAAGCTTCTTGTAGCACCTTTGCAAAAATCCTGGATCTGTGATCTATACATTTTATTAAAACAATATCCAGCTAAAGGCTAAAAATGTTAATAACCATTTTCATACTTGGGTGCTTAAGGTTATTTTCACACCAGTAACTACCATTGACCAACTTACAACTGGGAGCTACATCTGTGGGTCCAATTGGCTTGAAGTGACTGGCAGGTGCTCAGCTGCCCAGACTCAGCCTATTTTAGGCACAATTTTTAAAATGTTGCCCTCTTTCAGAACAAAATTTCTCTTTATTTACTCAGTATCTTCCATTGTACTGCACAGTATATCACAACTTAGATTTCAACATAGATCACAACAAAATGTAAGTAAAATGTAATTCTGGCCAACACATTTAGCATCAGTGTTCCTGTTTGAGGTCCTGTGCGCAGCCGCAAACTCAGATGTATCTCCAGTCTATCTGGAATATCTAGATACCACATACAAAATAAGACATAAGCTTAGCATTTCTAATAAAAAAAGACAGTCTATTTTTAAAGATAAAACCGTCAGTTGCAAAATGTTTGGAAACCGGCTAACAGAGTACAACTATGATGTCATGTTTTACTATAACCTCGTATAAACTCCCAGGTAGGGTGAATAACCTGTGGAAGTCTGTGAGAAAGAAGCACTTCCAGGGAAAACAGATGATGCCCACATTTGTAAAGATGCAGAAAGAGAGCTAGTATTCAACCCACATCAATCTCAGCCTCTTGCAAGGAATTAAATGGACTCTGGATGGTGAGCTTGGCTTGGCCGGCAATTACAATCGTTGACAAAAAGATCCTTAAAGTTACTAGAATTGTAATTAAAGCATGGGGGCGGGAGGGATAGCCCCCTGCCACACTGCCCAAATGCATTGCTGGTGCCATCACACCTTTGACATCTCATTGCTGCATTCTGGATAAACTTTCATTAATGGTTAATCACCAGCAGCCATTTTCAGCTTAGTTTTGTACATAATGAGGCTTAAATGATTGTGCTATCTGCCTCTTTCCATCTGTTTACCTCTTCCCACTCCCTCCCTCTCCCTCAACTATCGTCTCAGAGAACTTTCTGAGCTGCTGGCCAACCCAAATTAGTGATTGCTCTGAGGGAAAGGCAGGCAGAGCTCAGCTGCTACCATTGGCAGCAACCAATTGCCGAAGCAGTAGTGGGCATAGACATTGCATGCCCTGCTCTTTACAGAACGGCACGCTGCAACAGAAATGGAGAAAGGTCCACTATGTGCACTATGAAGGGGAAGGGATAAAGGACAACCCGCCAACGGAAACCACATTTTATTAGTCCCACTGCTCACAGGCTGGCTTCTTTCGTTGGTGATTCTCCCCTGTATAGTCTGTTTGCATTTTAACATATGACATGACAGCACTGGTACTGTCAGAGCAGCACAGGGGAAAATGCGCTGGTGAAAAGACAGATTTGCTTTCCTAGTGACCTCTCAGTGGTCGCCTGGAGCAAACGAAAGATGGAGATGACTTGAGAAATAGAAAACAAATTTAATAATTCCAGAATAAGGAAGTAAGCCTCAGTACAAATTTTTTCAAGTAACTATGCATGTACGTACAAAATTGGGATAGTTTTTTGCGTACTGGTTTTTCAGCTTTTCAGCAACTCACCAAGTATTATCTTAATATTGAGATAATAATTTCCCTTAAAACTTATCAGTAGCTAGCAAGTGTCCTGAAGAAGACACACATTTCTTTCTTCTCTCTTTGTTCCCCTCCAGGACCACTCTCCTCAAGCAGAGAGTCCTTTGTACTAGGATTTAGGCTGAAAAACCCACGCTCACAATCACAAGAAAATCAGATAAATAAGGATGGAATTAACCCATGAATTAATTATTTGGTAATACTGTCTTCTAGATTAATGTCTCCTTTGGATTATCTGATGAATGCTGCAGTTAACTAACTTTCTTTTGATCCTCCTACTGGGAAATATAGAAAGGATGAGATGGTGGGGGTGGAAAGATAATTATGCTCAAGAAGATGACAAGTATCTTATCCATACTAGGAAGGTTAAAACCAAGTAGCTCCTTCTCAAGACTCTTACTACCAAGTACAGATGCCAGTGTGAGGCTGTTTAGCCAGTTTCAGATTGGTACATGTTCTCATGCTCTTGCGACACCTGGCATATGGTGAATGCATTGAGACTTGTAAAAAACAGTGATTCATTGTTAATCGTTCAGAAAAGAGCCAGAGATTCATGGTAACCCTGTATTTCTGGAAAAGTACACCTACACCCCAATTCTTATCTGTTTTATGAAACAGAAACTGCAGGTGAGGTTGAGAACAGAATCTGGATCTTGATCTGTCCTACAACATTTTGGGGAGTGTCACTTAAATCCACAGTTAATCTGTGCAATATTATGTATTGTGAGCTGTGGAGATTCAAGAAGTGACCCCACAGTCAGGAAGATCTGGCATGAGTTATGCCCTCTTCCATGGTGGGCTCAGCCTCAGACAAGTAGCTTCACCCATGGGCTGAACTGGATCTCTTCTGCATTATAATGGCTCACTTCTGATCTCCTGTTTGGACACAATTACTTTTCACAAAACAACTGCATTTCACTTGTGCCTGTTCCAGAAAAGTATTGATTTGCATTTGCATAAGAGGCCTTTTAAGTAACTTTTTTAAATTGAAAACTTGCCATTTCCACTCTCCCACCTGTGATTATCCATAGTTAAATCTCAGGGTCTGAATTCCACACTTTGTTATCTCCAATGGGCCATTTTACCATTGAAAAAAGACATGTTAATTACTTCTCTTATTCAAAATAACCTTCAGTGCAGCTCCAAGCTTAGCAGGAGAGATGTTCAGATGTTTAGCAATCCCTGTCACTTTCTTTCCTCCTGTCTCATCAACTCCACTTAGCACCAGGAGTGAAGAAATCAAGAAGACAAGCCAGCCAAAGTGAGACCGACCCTGTAGAAGAAGAAGCTCATAAAAGACATAGAAGGAGTAGGCACAGCAAGTGGACTCTACCAGTCTACTCCAGGCTCAGGGCTCTTCCCTCTGTCCTGCAAGAGCACAGCATTTCTGTGCCAAGTTATCAGCGCATCAAAGGCTCCAAGGAGCATCTTAGGAGGCTTACACTGGGGCATTAAAAGCTCGCACTGGAGCAGCTGTGGTGCTGCCCTCAGGAGCAAATGCAATAGCAGCAGGGACTATCTTCATCAGGTACTAGCCCTGCACTGGGAAAAAATTAACTCCTAGGAGACTGCACGTACCACATACTGCAGGCACTAAATGCAGAGCTAAGCATTATAAAGTCTTGGATCAAGCTGGGTAAGCTCTCAGGAATTCTGGGCAAGCTTTGGATTTGAAACCGTACTTCACTGGGCCCAGGCTCAGTTCTGCTGTAAATCAGAACCGAGGAAACATCACCAACAGATAAACAACATCATAAATCCTGGTTCTTGGCTCCTCTTTTCATTGCAGCACATTGCATGTGGCACCAAAGACACTGAAAAAAAATGCACCAAAAAAAATTTAATAATCTTTAAAATTGTGTTCTTCCTCCCAGTTCATCAATTACATTAATAACACCATCAATATGCCAGAAGACAGGCCTTTCTCTAAGTAAATGAGATCTAAGTCTGTTTTCAACAAATTAAAACATGCCAATAAATTAAGGTGTCACATACGGGCCAGGTATAAACTTCATCCAGGCCAGAAAAAGTGCTAGCAGCCATGACTAAATTCAGCCCCTACGTGCAGAGGACTGGCTGTATTTTTTTGTATCTTGTTAACAATGCAAAATATTGAGGTTATTGTTTAAACATATCTTCCAAAGAATACAGGAACAGTTGGAAAATCAAGAGATAGATGATGTGATAGGGAGAAGTTTACATTTAGATCAGTTAGTCACACTGCACCTCCTGGTTCTCTGGAAAATGTAAAAAGCAGGAAAGAGAGTTACATGGGGCAAAACAGCAAGAAGCACATAAGGCTGGGTTTGTTCAAAAGTGCTTCCACAAAAGAAACAGCCATAGAGCTATCCAATCCAACCTCACATCTGCTTCCAATTTTATAGTCTTCTGTGTCTTTGATGAAAATCCAATTTTTCCCAAAAGGAATTGCAGCACAGTTGAGTAAAGAAAGGTCTATTGATAAATCTAATGCATCTTTTACAGAGCGTGATGCTTCAGGGGGTTAGCGGTGGGGGGAGAAGGGGGTTGTCTCATAATGTTGTGCGGCATCTCTAAAGCTCCCTTTACATGTCACCACTTTCTAACCTAAGATGCAGTATATTTAGAGCAAGACTGAACTAGAGGCTCCAAGCTAGCTCCTTTTTTTTGTCGGAGTCCCTAGGCATCTTAGACACTCGCCTCCATCTAACCAGACACAGCATGAGATTTTTTTAGCACGTTTTTAAGCAACGTAAGGTAGCACAATTCCAGACCTACTTGACAGCAGCGTGTCCTTTTGACATCCTCTCCAAAGAGAACAGCAAAGAATAACACTTCAACGATACATAGTGCTTATTTTATTATGTTTCTTTCACAGGCGCCCAAGAAAATTCCTTATCCTACAATGAGCACTGATCAGATAGTTCTTATGGTAATGCTAGACCTACCTGCGGGGTAGTTCTCATTCCAGCTACTTATATTAAACTCTTGGCCCTTTCAAAGTTAACAGAAATCAAGGGATGAGACACACTGCTCCTGTTTCAAGGCACACAAAAACTTTGGGGTCTTGTCTGTCATCAGCCCACTATTTTCTGCTCTCCAGCCTTGTTGTCAGAAACAGTCCCCAGGCTACACAGGACACATAGCTTTTCAGGGGGACATGAAAGATACTATAAATTGCCATCTGACACAATTGAGACAGAAATCTGACTGGTATAAGGATGCAAAATTCCACTGAAGTCAGGGGGCCTGTGCTCATTAATGTCAAGGCTTCATTTCACCCATTAAAAAGTGAACTGTCAGCTAAGCTATGCTCTGTGAACTCTTGTGGGATTTCCTGCCGTCTTAAGTTACGCACTTCCAGTTTACCTACGAGGCCAGTCTAAATGCATGCATTTAAAATAAAATGCATTTCTAGAGACAGGGGATAGACTGTTTATGTTACATGCTGCTTCCACTGTCGAAAGAAAAAACACCTAGAAATATGATTTTAGTGTAAAAGCACACCTATCCCCCTAACCAACCTGGGCGGAGGAAAGGCAGACTGCTCTTTGAATGAGATAGGAAGGACAGGACAACTGTAGGACAAAGGCCTTAGTGCTGATCTTGCCTCTTTTGCAATGTAAATCTGCAGGGATTGTACAAGTTAACCTGCTGCTTAAGAAGGAAACAAAAAACAAAACCCCAAAACAAAACAGCCCAATAAGTTTTTCCTTCCCCCGCAGCCAAGACAAAGCTATGAACGATGCGATACTAGTGCTAATTTACTTAACATAAATTCTTTTTTGGGCACCTGTCTCGGGGTCTGTGGAAGCATTGGGACGGGATAATCCGCTGAATGATCTTTAATCAGACAGTAATATTAGGTGCTAATAGCGCTGATAAAGGGGCTGTTTAACCCAACTGTTAACACAAAGGCGTGCCTGCCACAACAACTATTTCAACAACGTATTTGCCAGTCATATTAATTAAAACTAATTCCTTGCAGGCCACAGAAAGCACAGAGTAAACCCACATGGAAAATGTCTAGGTTCTACCATGGCAAATCACATTAAAGAAAAAAAATTTGAAATTATCCTCAGGCAATAAAATTTGTCTCAGAAAATATACTCTCTTGGAAATTCTCAAATTGTAAATTCACAGCAAAGCTAAAAAGGCCTTTAATAGAGTCTTCTGAATGTGTAACTATGTATCTGTGGCTCTGCCCTGTGACTTCATACTGGTCATTAAAAGCTTCTAATAACTCAAATACAAAGCACTGAGCCTTGCTCAAGGTCCTGAGGTGACAGTTATTTACACATCATTTAGATGATTGTCCAAGACTAGAGTGGTTTAAGTGAAGCAGCACAGTTAAGTCTCCTAGACAGGTTAACAGGAATTTATCTTTTTCTCTTCCTGGTTCTAGAGTTTAAATAAAGTTTATATATATATTTATCAGGCTATAAAGGCATAAATTCTTAACCCCCTGCATACAGATTTGAAGCATAAAACTTATAACTAGTTCAGAAGTCTTAGTTAAGATTGAACTCACAAATGATGGCTTATTCTTTAGAAGTGCTTGATTTTCAGAAAAGTGTTTGGCTCTCCAAATGAGTACTCAAATGAATCCCCAAGGATATTTTGGTTAAGAAGCAAAATGCATCCAGGTTAACTCTGCACTTCATTTCCTTCTGGAGCCCGTGAATGGAAAGACAATCAGCTAGCAAAATGTGAAGTTATTAACAATGTGAATGTAGGCCCCAAAGCTGTACTTAGATGCGACAGCACAGACCCTTCTGCCAAAACCTGTAAGAGCCAGAATCTGGGAGAACAAAAGAGTGTTATGAAAAAGCACACTCCAGAAATCTGTGCAATGCTCAAACACTCTCCTGGTAAAATGGAAGCACTGGACATAAGCGTCAAAGACTGATATGTTAAAGTTTTCTTGCCAGAAGGTCAGTGCCAGTTATGTATACCTACCTCCAGGGTAAAGAAGATTAAAAGCCATCTGGCCATAGACCTGGGCAACCTGCTCTAGGTGACCCTACTTGAACAGGTAGTTTAGACCAACCTCAATCTTCCAACCCTGAAAAGAAAAAAGAAGGAAAAAAAACCCTAGAAGGTGATATTCCAGCAATTAACACCTACTCACCTAAGACAAGACAGGAAATAAGCATGTAACTTTTGTTGAACATGATGCAGCAATATTTCTGGAGCTCCATTCACTCTCACCAAGTTAAACCTGACTCCAGGTAGTTAGTTAGGAATGTGAGAAATCTCCCCTATACAGGATTTTTGCAAACCTCCAGCATTATCTTAATGCAGTTTTGTTAAGTGAATTATTTATCAACTTGATACTTTCATTGATCAATGTAGGGAACTCCCACCAAAGCAGTCAATCGGACTTCTGAGTGCAAATCAATAGCAAGCATTTAAAGGGATATTCTTCCTTTGATGTATATAGGAAACCCCCATTAAACAATAATGGGAAGTATCCAAGGAATTATCTTGCTAAAAATCACACAAAATAAAGGCAATTTTTTACTACACCTGTTTTGGTGTTGATTTGGAGGTTTATTTTATAACCTGATTCACATTTTGCGTTACTGAAAGTTAGCCTGAATTCTGTTTAAGCTTTCTCACAGGATATAATCTGTTCTGTAACCGGCATTACCAAGTTCTTCACCATACAGGCTTCTACAGGTTCTGTGAAAATGCACTTATCCTGGAATCATTACTCACTTCATAAAACAGAGTAACTGTTCTAGGATTTAAACACAATCTTTATTCTCAAGTAAAGCATCCGTACAGGAGACTGTTTTGTAAAGCATTTTGTCCCACAATGGCTGTGTCAGTTTCCCCATTTAGGTATGTCCTAAGCTTAGCTGGGCAGAATGTTAAACTCTCCTTAGCAGAAAGCCAGGCTTTGTTGTTTTATTAAGGTTTGCATATCAATCGCTTCCTGGTTCTTAGTAAATTTACAGCCCAACATTCAACAGACTGTAAATTGCAATACACGACTATGATAGCCAGGCCCTGGATTGAGCTATTTTTTTGTTTGAGAGGCAAATTTATTCCTTCATGGAGCTGAATTTTTTTTTTTTTCAAAGGAAAATGCATTGAAGCCACTGGCACTAAGAATTAACAGAATCCTCATATTCTTCAGTAAGGTCATGCAAGTGTTGATGCCTTCTGGAAGCAAGCTTCTGTTAGAAATGCTGTTGTCATTCATTAAAAAGAAATTGTATCTCTGAAACTTAAAAAGCATCCAAATTTTCCAGAGTACTTTCATTCAAGAGTAGTCAGATCACCTTGGACTTTTTCTTTATACCAACACAATGCTCGTAAACTGTGACTATAATCGTGTGACAATTATCTACCATTAATGTGGACAGAAACATTTAAAATAGCAAAGAACAGACAACTGCCAACCACCATGGCAGAATATCTTAGACACAGGCATTTCATCAACAATTATTTGAACTATGGCATATAAACTGGTGGCCATTTTCTTTGCCCCTTTTTCCTCAGACTTGACCAACAGTCTACATCCTGCCTGCATTCTGTATGGAGCCCAGCAACAGCTAGATCGAAGACATTCAATGAAAATCAAATTAATGTGACAAGAGTGGCTTTGTGCTTAGGCTTTGCGCTTAGGCTTTGCATACAGTCATTTACTCCCCGTGTATAAAACTTTGTCTTTTAGAACAAAAATTTCCTGTCTGCACATCTCTCTGGTGTCTCCTCCTCATTTTCCACATACTGCCATCCTCACATGGGCATTGCAGTCAGCAAATCTGATCATAGATGAACTTTTTCCAGAATTATATCTGTTCCACTACCCCATTCAAAAAAGAGGTGCAGTGTTGTCAGGCCAATGAAGATGCAGGCACAAAAAAGAGAACTTGGCTTAAGAGAGCGTTTGCATACTTTTGGGATCACCAATGAATTATCCCTCACGTTAGACTGTCACAACCCACAACCCCATTTTTCCTTCCTTTGTGGCACAGAACAGTCTGCTAAGACCATCTAGAGAATGTTATTGAACTTTGGCTACTGAAGAAATATAGTCATGCCCTGACCTTCCTGGTTGCCTTCCTGTAGCACATTACGCATATGCTATGTACTATTGATCCTAAGCCTTCTAAAGGGTTCTCAGAAATGTCTTTTGGCCACTATAGAGGAAGTCTCACAGGCCAGATTTTCCCTGTACCCTTCTGGAATTAAGAGTATTTATGGCCAACAAGGGCTTGCAGAACCTAAACTGAAAGACAATGGCTCTTTTCAATTCACCTATCTCTGTCCATATAAATATTTTCTGGGGGTATCAACCACATCTCTTTGTTTTAATGGCACGTTTCAACATTGTGGTAGAGAAGGAAAATCTCTTTAGCAACTGGGAGTTACTTTGTTTAGAAAGAATCATATTTGCTTTTGTATTACAAAGAAAAGCCAGTGTTTCATGGCAGTGACTCCTCACTTTAACCTAATGGATGTTCTCTTTCAGGGATTATTGACCTGTTAGAAATTTCTAGATGCATTGACAGTAAACAAGGCAGAGACCATAATGTGGGAAGATGGAAACACACTGGAGAATTTCTGTAGTCAGTTTGCACTGGGTAGCAAAAAGGTCTGCTAGCACTGCTCAGCAAAGAAGAGATGCTTTGTAACATAAGCCTCTGCACCTTTCTCTGAACCACAACTTTCAGATTACGAACATAAGAAGCTATTAAGGAAAAAAAAAGCTTCTTTGTAAATCTGATCAAAAACGATAGGAATTTCTCTTACTAATTTCTAACATTCTCTATGCTTGTGCATACCATAACATGGAATTACACCCTATAAATTGATTAGAAGCAGGGGAAAAGATATGCATCTTTTCAGAGGCTGGTATATCCATGAAAAGAAGGAGAAGAAAGTCTTCTGGAACATACTTGGATGTTATTTTATTTATTAAAAGAAAAACACTTTGGTTAGAATTGCTGGATTACACGTCTGCTTTCCAGCCAATTTTGACCTTTTACTCATTAAAAAGTAACAGACAGAGAGGTCCAGTTCATTAGCCATTCTTGTCCTGCAGAGCAAACTTGACTGGTCAGCCTACAATCCTGTTTCTGGATTCTGCAACCAGAAGCACTGATATAAATTCTGTAACTGAATGATTCCTCATTAAAACACCAGCTACAGACTAAGGATGCCAGGCTTCCTGGTTCCTCTAGCTCCACATCATCTTGCTAGGTGGGCAGCTGGAGGCTCTATTTCATTTATTAAAACTATGAGGCATGTGAGGTACGGAAATGAGTCCATATTAGCAGGTTTGGTGTTACAGAATATACAATATACAAAGATATGCCAGAGAGTGGTTTTGCCCACCCAAATCAAAATGAAAACCTTTCCCAAAGTCAAGCTCTTCCTTTTTCTTGCTCAGTTACAGTACACACAGATGCACAGCCTTCTTAAAAGAAAAGCTTCCTTGACTGCAACAATTGGAAATTACACACATAACATTTTAAATTACAGCCCACACAAAACCCTCTCCCTGTAAAATCCCTTGATGGCTAACCAGTATTGCTAAACTTCCTCATATACCCAGAGCATACTCCTGAACCTTGTTCCTTTGTGTTGTGAAAGGGAACATTTCCAATCCTCCCAAATTCAAATGGTTTTGTGAGTTCCTGGGCTTTTACCGCTCCGGCTAAGAGACTCCCAAAGGCTCAGCAGAAGACAAAGGCAAGGTGCACATGGCCAAGTGTGCTGCTATTGTGTTATCAGCTCTCAGGTGACCAATGAATATCTTATCTTAAGTCATCCTTTCCTATGCCTTTTTTCTGGGAGGGTTGGTGGCATGGATGGCTCCTCTTCCTGGAGGCCTCAGTCAAGTTAAATCAACATATTCCTAGAATTAACATACAAAATCTAGGGCAGCATAAGGTGTTCCTACATTATTCCCACACTTTAGTAGATGATTCTGTTTTCTGTAGTCAACACCCAGACTCCTACAGTATAAATGCGAAGGCGGTGCACTCATGATCTAAGCACACCCATGTGCCTGGGAGCCACTGGTGAAATAGCAAAAAAAGAAAACCACTTCAGATCGCAGAGGTAAACAAACTGTGGTTTACAGTTTACTGCATGCTTTGGCTATGCTTTTAATAATTTTGATTCCATCTGCCCCCTCTGATTTCTAAGATGTGATTTTCATACCTCTGTATACAAATTTGTGCGAAAATGTGTGCAAATTGGTATTACAAACACACAGACGTTGTGTTGAAAGCTGTCAGTGTTTTTGTAAGAGTATATTATGAAAGCCATTGTTTTCTTTTTCACTTCCTAGGAAAGAAAAATATACATACATAAATGGGTAAGCATTGTGGAATCTTAGCACAATTTACCTGCTTTCTATCATTCCTTCATTACTTCTTTCAATGAAAGATAAATTAAGAGATCCATAGATGTATCTTGAAAAAACAACCCCAAAATAAGTCTTTAACACAAAAATTATTCCTACAGTGATACTGTGTGGGATCTCGGGCTTTTGATTTTGATTCTGAAGTTGTTAGTCATTTCATAATGCAGGATATTCCTGCCAAACTGGCAGTAATTCTGAAATTTTTAGTAATGTTTTAATGAAGAAGAGTCTATTTCTAGCCTAATTTTGTATCCTCACCAATGGCAGTAGATATATTCTCAAAAATACATGGATAAAAATTACAACAGCACTTATTTTCTCAGAAGATAAATACAAATCAAATGTGTACACAGTTTACACATAAATGTAGTTATCCTTGAATCTGGGTGATTTTTATTTCAGCATTTTTCTATCTGAGATCTTGGCTTTCTGTGCGACTCTGCAAGATCAGTGGTTTTGCCCTGCCTCTCCCTTTCCTTTCAGTGTGTAACTGCCTTATACAAAGTGATATTTGTATGCCAGCAGGTAATATGTTTATGGAGTAGTCACCCAGACCTGACAAGTACTGTAGTGGATTTCTTTTGAAAATTGCCCAAGGTGGGGTTATTTCGTCTGCTTTGACAAATTGTACATGCACTATCCACATTATGCTGTCACATCTACCTTAGGTTCATCAGTATCTTATTACTGATGCTGTTGTTTTCAAATCTAAACACAGTATGGGGAAAGCAAGCAAGCACAGAAATAAACCTATCTTAGCAATAATTTTAAAAACAAAGCCTGAAACAATGACACTGTGCAATAGCCTTGAGTGATTTTTTTTTTTTTAATAGCTGTTTTCTAATTATTCAGAGAACGGAGAGTGGAGCTTTGAAAAGGTGCTAATAGACCACGAATGTGCAGCAGTGTAGTTCACAGCTAAACAAACTCCCACTTGAAGCTTGGGCAGAAAAAAAAATTAGGACACCACAGAAGTGAATTAAAAATCATGCAAACAGTCCCAGCAACAACCAGGGCAGCAGCAGCTTATAAGATCAGCTTCATTTGGCAGGGTGCCCATCATACCATGACCTAAGAGGGCCAGGGCAGGAGGATATCTTTATGGCTTGCAAAAAGAACATGGGGCGGGCTGCCAGGGGGAGGGATGGAAGCAAAAGAAACATCTTTTAAGCCTATGTTGAATTAACTTGCTTTACAAAACACTTAACAACAAACTTTTAGGTCTTTTAAATGGGTTCAGAGAGCTCTTCTATAATTTTAGACTGTAGACAAATATTCACTCTGGATCAGCTGCACTACTGGGAGAGATTACTATGGCAATGCCCCTCCTCCTGCCTGGGGGCATTGTCCCCTCAAATCTCCCAGAGATGCTCATGTGCATTCTCCAAATGAGACCGTGGTTCCATGACAGTCTAATCCGATCTAAACTGGGGCTGCCGCAGTCCCTCCATCCCCAGCTGCTGCCCTTCCCCATGCCAGCCAGGATGCTTGTCTGGTCCCACACCAAACCAGTTCAGAAAAGGCAGAACTAACTCGAAAAATCAAACCACATCCCTGCCAGTTCAGCTCCCCGTGGAGTCAAACAAGCACCAGCACTGGTGCAAGAGATGGGGTGGGGATATACATGATGCAAAGCCAGGCTCCAACGGCTCTGGTTTGGATCAGCTTAAACCATCTTGGAACCGCACTCCAGACTGGGCTAGCCAACGCCTGATATTTAAACTGCTTGTGCTGATCTAGCACTTTCTGCCTGGCTTAAGTTTGGGAGTGGTCCTAAAAAGAGCTTCCTCATCAGATCAGAAGGGGTGGGCAGCCTCCTCTTGCTAGCCCTTTCCTCAGACACACCTGCACGCAGGGTTTCATGGAAATGGCCTCCTGTGATCCATAAACCTATAGGGAGTTTCTGTGTTCTTGTGGCAGGACAGGCACTGACAAGCAAGCAGCCCTCCGTGTTGAGCTGAGGGAAGCTCCCTCTCAGGGACAAAGCCAAGCTTCCAAGCATCCCACAACAGCCAGGGCACGCTGAGCAGCTGTGATGAACTACCACGATTCAAGCCCAATGTGACTGATGATTTGAATGTAAAGACATGCTAAGGAAAGATGGTAAAAGGAAGGGACTAGAAGGAAGGGACTCCCCCTTCCTGAAGTTTACCAGGTTTTTCATCAGATCCTGAGTAGTGAGGCAGTAAACAAAGTGGTTTGGTACTTGCTGACTTGTTTGCACACATCATCACATCTGATGCATGCATGCTGGTGCAGAGATGGGGAGGAACACACCCTATCAAACAGAAAATGTGTAATTAAGACTTTTACTACCTCCAAAGGTCACCTGCTTCTTTCCAGTAGTAGCTGTGGAACAGTTTAGAGCCGAAACTCTGGAGGGTAAAATCAAGGATACCCAAATTAGCCACTAGATAGGGAGAACATCCCATAAGATACACCTTGTGTCTTTACTTGAAAGATGGGTTTAATTGCCAGTTCTTCCACAGCCTTCCCTCATCATCGCAGTTTCACACATATTTAATTCTGCTGGACCCACATACATCTGTGAAGAGTACATTCCGCAAAGTATTGTGATGATAGACACATTAGGAACTGGAGATGCTCTGGAGATGCTCAGACAGCAGAGTGATAAGGCCTATATAAAGCAATCAAGAGAGAAAACATTTTAAGTCCAAGGAATGAGAGAGGAAAGACTGGATTCACTGGGAAAAGCACTTGAGCTTCTGAGGAAACCAAGGGAAAAACCAGTTAAGTTAGAAGAAAACCCTGAAGCCACCTTTTAGATGCCAGCCTTGGTAATGGGAGGCAAGTCTATACCTATGAGTTCCCAGCCTGTGACATTTCACTTACAGCAGCACATCTGAATGGTTGAGTGATGTGGCTTGGGAAAGGAGCAGGAGTAACATTGCTCAGCCTTCAAATTGTGTGAGGCAGGAAAATATCTTAATAGCCTGAAACTACTCCAACGTTTGTTGGCAGGAAGATGTAGTTGACTGTGAAGCAAATCGAAAACATTTATACTGGGAAGGGAAGGAGGAGGAAAAGAGAAAGATGTAGTCGGGGTAAGTTCAGTAAAGCAGAAGGTCTAACCTATATGCTTGCAGAACTGCTTACTGGAATGAAGACACTAGAACTAAAATTACACCTTTTTAAAAATATGTCAACCTGTTCAGCTTATTGTCCAACAGACAGTTTTTCATTGCCAATTGCTTTATTTTCAGATGACAATTTATACCCTAAATGTCTTTGGGTTGAGACCCCTGTTCAAGGGGTAATCCAATGGCCAGCACAGGACTGTCCCTTAGCTGCACTTCATTTGTACCGTTATGGAGGTTTGCATGCTTTGTCATAAGGGGTACGCTCCATAGGTATTAACACTCAAGCCAAGACTGTTATTTTCTCCCCACTCCCCCCAAAAAAAGTGGATTGAGTTCTGCTTTTTCACTGATTCTCAGGAGAAATATAAAGATCCTCTCTGCCAGCTGCAGATGTGTTCTATTTTTTCTCCTACATCAGAGCTTCTGAATCACTCTTAATAATAGGCAAAGGCTATTCATACCAAATGGGGAAGTTCTCACACACTATGATAAAGCATTTCACCCATTTGCAAAAAAAAAAAAAAAAAAAAGAAGAAGAAAACACTACCCACAGAACTGCAACATCACATCATCTGTGCTTTGCTGAATGTTCACAAAACAACATTGGAAGTCATTGAAGTGTCAGATAGTGATTTCATCATGTGTCAGGCCTCCCACTAATAAATGATTCATCTTTCTCAGTACTGACACCTCAAAGAATTAAGGAAGAGAAGAAAGAAATTCATAAACTTTAAAGCGAGAAGTACTCTACTGATATTATACTTCCCAAGTAAACAGAAGCTTATGCACACACTAAGAATGTGTTTAGAATTTAACCTTCCATTTATCTGAAGTGTACTTTTAAGTTTTAAAAGTGAATCTATTATAGAAAAAAGGTATCAAGGAATTCCATGTGTAGTGTATCACCATAATGCACAGAGGTAAATTGCTCAATTTACAAATACAAGATTTTACACACACACATAGAGCTTTGTGAACTGAAACTGGAATTGGGTATCTTTTCTGGTTTGTACAGCAGCAATTAGCAGTATGTTAGAGACAATAAGCCCACCCCAACCTCCCAGTACCGACTACAGTTGTAAAAGCAAATCTAGCTCCTCTTGAAGACGATGAGCAACTTCCAGTTGACTCTAATGGAAATGAGACTGGAAGGAAATTTGCCATTTTAATAGGAATTTACCTAATCATTCTTTGGTGCTTCAGAAAGCCAGAACATCTTCCATTGATGACAGTAGCTCTACTGGATGAACAGGACTAACTAGGAATCCAAACTTACTTCTCCCAGAAGGTATGAACTTAAATACAGACCCAAACCAGGCAATGTACTTAGCAAGATATACCATTTTTGCTTGGTTTGCTAGGACACTGAAGTTTGTGTAGTCACACACTGAGTTTCCAGTTAATTTTTTTCTATTTCAACAAAATGCAGTAGAGGTACAGAGGTCTCAAATTCCTGCATTCTTTGTAAAAAAATAAATAGCTAGGAGAAGAAATAGATTCTAAAAGAGCCCTAACTGGGGGGGGGGGGAGGAAAAATGAAAAAAAAAAGCTGTAACACGAATGTAAACCTTATGAAACATTAAAGAATCCACATGGGAGAGAGACCTAACAAATGACCCCACAGTAGGAAAAAAAGAGACAAATGTAATTCACTATGAAACCATGAAACACTGACCTACAGAAAACCAGGTGGCTTTGCTGGTTCCACCACTAATGGAGCTCCTCTGGCTGTAGGAGGGTTTTTGCCCCCGCTCATGAAAACAGCATCTATTATAAACAAAACACTTCAATCAGTAGACTGAAAGCTGGAGGAGCATATGGATACAGAATTTACCCCACTTGATTCCTCTCCTGGAGCAGGGAAAAGAAATAGATGAAGATCAGAAAGTTTGGACTTGGACTCAGAGATCCATGCTCAGCAGAAATTAGGCTCGTAGGAAAACTGCTGGGGACAGAAAAAAGCCACAAGCCCCTGAGGTCTGCCGTCCCAAGCAAGTACTGATTTCATTGGCTCACTCCGAATATGTATACCAGAGATACCAGCATGATGATGGAGTACTTAAAAGCAGTAATACACAAAAGCAAACTATTCTTTGCTGTTTCCCCACCTCTTGTTTTGGTAGAATTAATTCGGGCATCCTGGCTAAAGATGATGTCCGGTTTCTCCATCAGTATGACCCCTTCACTGTCAGCAGAGGAATGTAAAAGATGGCAATGAACATATGTATGTAGGAAAATTTACATGGCTGCAGGGCAGTATGCTTGGATGATCAAAAAGAAAATAAAATATTAAATACTTAAAACACTTTACCATGAAATTGCCTTCTCCCCCTTCCCCCATCCTCCCCCCCATGTTAAATCAGGTAGAAAAGTGTGATAATATTAAGGCTTAATCCAATTTAAATAAATTATTTTCTTGTAAATGTTAAAACAATCATTACATGCATCATTTACCCCCTCTTCTGCCCATAGTCTTAAATTATACTCCATTGTATCCAGATGGAAAAAATATGCAGAAATGTTTTTTTAAACATCAGAAATTTTGTTTTTGATTATAGTCAGAGGTAAAAGTCATTAAGGAGCCCTAGGAAAAAAAAAAAAAAGAAGGAAGAAATCTTAGAAAGCATTATGGGATTTTGTGCAGCAAACTTAATTAAGAAATTTCTTTGCTAGGTTACCAACAATATTTTATTACAAGCTTAAGGTATAAGATTGTTATAGCTCTCTGTCGTGCTTGGCAGCAAAGAAAGAACACATGCAAAGAACAATCTTGTTCTTACAATTAATTACAAATGTACAAATGAATGATATATCAGACCCTGTCTACACTGCATAGTCACGCATTTATAACCATTTCACCATACACAGTTATTAAAAAGCATGCTTTTTATCTACAGTAGCTTGATACCACATCACAGCCACGGGTAGCTATGTTTATTCATGCACAGCTACCACCAGCCAGAACTATATGTATGTGTCAGTGCATTTTAGCAAAATCTGCATCAAATAACCAGTAGTGCAGGTCTCTTCAGCTAGATTTTTGTTTTTCAAGCAGGCAGACTAGAAGCAAGATAGGAGAAGATAAGCCAGAAATGCATGGGTGGCAAAGGGCAGATGGTAACAGACCATTCTGGCCATTCTGTCAGCTGATGTGGTGACAATCACCCAACATGGAATTGCTTAGCAACCCATCCTGTTTGCCTCGCACATCCTTACTGTTCAAAAAGGCATCTGCCACAGAAGGGGTGAGGAATTCTCTTCCCACTGGCAATATAAATGTCCGAGGGGGAAAGACCTGAGCACTGCCAAGTCCCTTGCGGTCTGAGGAGGGCCAGTGGAAGAACCCTGCAAGAACATTTCTGCAGCACAGCACAGCAGCACGCAGGACAATGAGCACTGATGAATTAAGATGAATCCTAAGTAGAGAAGCCCATTCTAAATCCTCCCCTCAGAAATCTCAGTTCATCCAGCTGTGTCACTGGATCATGGCGAGGTGTCAAGTCTGGGTCTCCAGCAAGGGTGGGAATACAGATAGCTACAGAAGAAAGAACAGTTCAAAGGGTGTCCACTTCAAGACTGAGTGAAGTCACGAACCAACCAGAAATTCCTGCTATGGCTACAAGAACACTTGACACCTACATGCACTCATCCCTGTAGACACAAACCATTGCTCAAGGCTTACAACACTGATCTCAGAGGCAGGATTTTTAAATCACCACTCTACTACTAGGCCAGCAAAACATATTTTATTTTAACCTCACGCCTTCAGATCATGCTTCTTCTTAGGAACGTTTGTTTCACTCAGCTGCCCAAAGCCAGTCCTAGCCATGAGACTGAATAACACCAGCCTCACTGAGAAGTGTTTCAACAAACCCAAATCACTGCAGCCCTGAGCATGTAACTTTCCAGACAGTTTTACTGGTTACAGAGGGAATTCCAGTCTTTGACTCACTGGTAAGTAAGTGTGTTCCCACGCCGTTTCCTCATCCACCCAGTTCCCTTGTCCTGAACTGTTTGCTAAGAAAGCCTGAGATTATTTTTGTTACGCTTCATGCAGAGAAACTACAACATACAAACATATAATTATATAGTGATGAGATGCTCCAATTGCAAAAGCCATAAATTCTAAACAAGATTATCTTGGTTTTAAAACTCATCTTCCCTGGTTCAGAAGATGAGCCATCTCATGGCCCAGATAGGCAAGATGACATATTACAGTTTATGTTACGATTACATAAATTACCAGGCACGCACTTACTAGAAAGGGCTGCTAGGGCTGTTGCCCACACTTTTCATGACAGCTGCAGGCGTCATGTTCTCCTGTCAACTGATGGGAGAATGGTATAGGAACTCAGTATGACAAGCATATTTTTAATTTACAGGCAACCCTGGCAGTCTGAAAACTTTTTAATTAATGAACACAACTGACTGGGTACATGTGTGTGGCAAAGCTGGCTAAACCGCCTTGGGTACTAGAGGTAGACTTGGCTTTCTGCACTAATTTATCACTGCAGAGAAGTAATCTAAGGGCAAACAATCATACATTTCAGTGGGATAAATGAGCACATCCAGACCTTTCTACTTCATCAGCTAGACTGCCAGAGGTACTCAAATGGGCTTGTTCAAAGCTAGCTTTGGTCCCCCTGCAATCTGCAATACAGATCTAACCTTTGTTTTTTGGAAAATGCCACAGGCAGCATGACTCCTACCTCACCGTCCTGCTTGTAGATGCAGGGAGCCTTCACTACAGCAAATCCAGCAGAACTCAACTGGAAGAGGGAGGAGAGGAGATGCTGTGACACTGCCCACGGGGCCTGCAGAGCGGCGTGTGTAGTTCTGATCCTGGGGAAGCAATAACTTGATCAGTGCTCAACCATGCTCTCTTGGCACTACACAGGCTTCAAAAAACATGTTTCCATTGTGACCAGATACTCGCTTTAATAAACAAACTTTAATAAAACAAACAATTGAAAAAAAGCCAGATGCTCCTGCACAGCATTCCCTGTAAGCCATTTACAGAAAACCACTCTCGTGGGCCAGCAAGCAACCTCTTCCCAGGCCAGGCACCAAGCAGGAACAGAGACTGCTGCAGCTGCTGAGCAGGAAGGGCTGGGCCCACTGGGGCTTGGAAATAAAACAAACAGCTTCTTTGGCAAATAGCTATTTCTTCCTGGACTGGTCAGCAAGAGGCACGGTGGAAGCTGGCTGGCTGGTGACTTGAGCGAGCCCATCGTCTTCCCGATGTGTTGTGTTTGTGTCAGTGAAGACAACAAACCTTAAACTGTACCTGAATCCCTTAAGAATTATAACGACATGACCTACACTTGGTTGGGCCATCCTTTCTCTCTTGCTGTTGCTGGTGCTATTTTAAACGTAATTCAGCTTTTGCCACAACTCACTCATGCCCGCTATCCTTAATCTACAAACACACAAGGAAAATAATTCAGCTTTATTATCCATATTCCCTGAGCTCGCATTTCATAAAGTATAAGCACACTCCAGAAAGAACGATTCCCAAAATAGCCAGGCATGTACATTTCAACCTTCTCTCTAGGAGAGCAGTTCAAAAACACAGGTCCTTACAGGTCCTTGTAACACTTAAAATTGCTAACCTGAACCTCTTGATAGCAGCAAGCGATATCTTCAGAAACAGCTGGTGTTTTATCTCAGCCTCTCACACCAAGCTACTACATACTATGTACGGTGTTTATATAGGCATTGCAGTGACAGGAGACATAGCACGAACCAAACAGCACAAATTCCAGCTCACATCAGCAGAAGACTTTGCAACTGCGCATGCAAAGCCAGCACATATTATGAATTCAATAAAAACAACAGAGATCACCACTGGAGTTATTGTAACTGGCTATCACAAACAAGAAGGAAACATTCCTAAGTTTTTGGGCAACAAAAGCTATTACTAAGAACAAGCAAATCATACGCTCAGCTCTTTGCTTAGTGATTTCAGGGGCTTGACTCTGTGGTGCTGGGGTACCTCAAAAACTGGTTAAAATTCAAAAGGAACTGAGAGCATCCAGCACCATACAGGATCAGGCCTCTTCTATGTTGTTAATAAACACTGACTTGTCTGATAACCTTCCTTATGACTGCAACAATAATTTGCTGTTTCTGTCCTTTCAGCAGGAGCCTCCACTATATTTGTGTTACTTCATTATTTATAAACATGGCCTCTTATTAAAAAACACAGCCTCTGCTGTGCTCAAAATTAATTCTGTTTGGCTGTAATACAAATGATGTTTCAAATGGGTGAAATTTATGATCAGTTACAAGGCAAAATGATGGCTCAACTTTGGCTAGTAAATTGGACACCAATAGCACTGACCTTGCCAGCACTGGAGCCAAGCTCAAGGCCTGATTCACCACTTTTCCACACTAAGTCATCACCTGGAACCAGCTCTGGGCAACTGAGCTGTTTGGGTTTTTTTCCAACAGAAGACTCTGTCCTCTGCTTGAGAGGAGCATCATTACTGCCTATAAAGATGGGCTCCAGCATGCTGCATCTCATCTCAGAGCCATATGTACTCTCTTTGCAAATTAAGCCACCTCAAACAAGGCAACCTTCTTTCTTCTCGAGAAAGGCCTGCTTAGCAAATGGCCCTGGAAGGGAGGCTCTGCCCAGACAGCTGATGTGCAGGCAGGAAAGGCAGACATGCAGGCGACAGGCTTGTGTGGCCCTGTTGGCTGAACTGGGAGTGTCTAGAGCCTCCAGTCTACCCTGGAGCACAAAAACCTGTACTGCCTCTTCCCTTCCTCCCCCAAAATCACCAGACTCAATTTCTACAGCAAAGCTAGCCCTTGCCCCTTTCCAGCTACTTATTCCTTGCCCTGTTCCCCAGTCCTTCTCCCTTCTCACAGCCTACTGTACTTGGCTCTCTGCACTCAACTCCAGCCCCACCTCCACCCTCCCCTTTCAATTCTCCCACCACTTCCCAATCTGTTCCTCCTCTGCTACGGCACTACCCCATGCCTCTTTTGACTGTGCTGGGCTCCCTTGGGTGCCACGTCCCAGCCAGTTAAACATGCACTGCAGTACATCACACCAGTTTGGGCAGACCTACCTTTGCATAAAGGGAAGAGCAGAGGTGGCCATGAGGAGATCCTCCCCTTGCTCATCTAGCCAGCGTCGTCCTCTGATCACAACCTTGACTGCACTGGTGCCACGAGCCTGATCTTCCCCATGGCTCAAAGTCAGCTTTATACTCTTCATAAGGCTGGTGGGGAGGGAAGAAAAAACACACAGTTTCAAATGGACACAGAGAAGGAAGAAGAGGAGGAAGAAAGGCAGAATGGAGTGTTTCTCTCAAGCCTCTCTTCCACCCATTAAGACACTCCTGTTCCCCTTCTTCACATACAGCTCTTATTTCAGTGTAAAAGCATCTTACTTCAATTTAATGAACCAGTTAAAATTACTAACTCAACTAAAATAGTTCACATTTATGACAAATAACAGGTTGTTCAGCAGCTTGCACTGAAACAAAAACTAGTTTGTACCAATTTGATAATTTTCATTCAAGCTCGTGTGCTTTTGAGAATTTTGTTAGAGCTTGTGCGCCTCAAGGGTTACTGTCCCACAGTCCTATTTCTCAACAGATGCAGGGCAACTAAGCAAACTGCAGTAAATGCTGAACAATGTGGCAAGGACAAGCACCCTTACATTGCCAGCTGTAAAAAGCAGTGAAATAAAATGTGAAGAAAAGAAAAGCTGACATAAGACTAAATTCAGCAGAGAAGAGGCAGACAAAGGGCCAAATGAAGGGATATTGCTTTTTCTGCGGTGCTCACATCAAGAACATAATGACTGCTCACAAGCCCCGTTTTCATCAGTTCTGTCAGCTGAAGGCACCTTAGCCACATTTTACAAATTGTAAACTGAGGCAGTCAGAAATTCAGAACTGAAGCATCTCTAAATACTTTAAACCCGATTCTTGGTAGTACTACACAGTGCATATTCTTTGAGTGCTCAAAGGATACAGCTTCCAGCAGCCTTTGGTGCAGATGCACATGTGTAGTCCTAAGAGAACGCATAAAATGAGGAACACAATGCAAGAGCTAACAGGAACACTTTAACAACCACAGACATATTTATTTCCCCATCTCCTCTTCTACATTTTCAAGTGGGGGAACAAAGTATCCTGCACACTAGATTTGGATCAAGGAGCTATGATGGTCACAAGTCACAACTCATCACCCACCTGACAACTGTAGCTATTTACGTACAAATTAGTAGTGCTGACCTGGCCACTATTAAAAGATTGATGTAAATGGCTTATCCAGCATCACACTCCTTGGCAGAGAATCAACTTCTCCAAAGCAACATTCAGCTGCTTTAACAATGAGATTATGTCTTCCCTTCTTGCATTCACAGGAACACAGGAGGGTAAGAGTTCAACAGACAACACTCTCCTTCAGCAAGCACTCCAATTCATCCCCAGAGCAGACTCATTTAATACACTGAATAAAGCCCAATCATCCTGGGGTGTGTGTGTATGCATTCTATTTTAAGTTTATTACAAAGCAATACATAGATGTATGGATGGAATTAAGATTGCATAAGCATTTCCTAATTCTGGTATTTTGTAACTTTTGAGTGGTTAACTTAGCCACTTTAATATCCTTTCACTCTGACCATCTGTGTAGTGTCTGTCTGCACATGTACGGAAGGCTGCCTCAAGGATCCTGGAGATGCTAGGCACCATGTCTCAATTACCCAGAGAACTTTATATCACATGCATAAATCTGCGTTGCATGAATCCAGTCTCCCTGTGCATGTGATACAGAATCCACTACACATGTAGAGCTTAGCTGCGTGACAGAAGCTGCCGGCCGGGAAACCCTTAGGCCCAGATGCAGAGACACCTCCTTGTGTGTACCCCAGTTTACTATGTTGCACGGTCATTACGTTTGCATTTTATGTACATATTTGACAAACGTGTACATTTATGCATATATTCAACAAGTGAAAAAAGTTGTGGAGACACAGCCAAACTGTCTGCCAGCAAGTGGCTACCCATATCTCTCTTTCCCCAAGGGAACAAATAAAAGGAAGTTCTACTTCCCTCTTCTGCAAGGGATTCATTCACAGCAGTAGCCATTTTTCTCTTAGATATGTACTGTAACACTATCTTTAATATTCTACTCCAATATTACAGTAATGTGGCATGGGGCTTTTATAACCAATGCAAAACAATAAGGCAGAATATGAATACAGGAAAGATAGGATGTAAAACTCAAGAGAAGGAGGAAAGGAACTCAAATTAGGGGATGTGGAAACCAGGATGTCAGGTCTAGACATAAACTTAAGTCAGTGGCAAGGTATCTACAGGTCGAGGCCCCTCGCTGATGGTACTCACATCCATCTTACCTGCTACAAGAAAGACTCATCTGCCAGTGGTAAAGATCTGTCTTCCCAAACATGAAACAAAATGTGCAATACATAAATGGTGTCATCACTTGTGGCACAAAGAGCTACTCTGTAGGAACATGTCTGGATTTTACAAACCTCAGGGTCAACTTTTGTAGTCTCTTTACCTACTTTATCAAGCTTCAATTTAAGAAAGGCATTTAGCCCTCAAAAAATGTGAATTCCCTGTGTGTTACTGCATCTCCACAGATCGCCAGCCTGATTCTAGTGCTAGAAGCATGTTCTGTATCCCTCAGTGCAAAGCTACCAACCCTCTCCCACCCTCATCCTTCTCAGTGTATAAAAGGTTTTGCTTTCATCCACACAAGAAATTAGATCTCAGAATTCAAAGTTGCATTCTTTCAGATGTAGAAAACCTGTTTAACACTAGAGAACTTAATTTAGTCTTTTCCAAGGCAGGCATAATTCAGGTAAATATAACACAGTTGAGGAAAAGGTATCCAGAAGTAATTTTTATGAACTAGTAAGCAGCCATCTGTCCACAAACAATCACAGCCTGCCCCCAAGACAAGGCTCCTTTATGGCTGAACTTGTCTGGCATCATGCCCTTTGTTTGCTGACTGGTGAATTATGGCTCACAAATTCACCCCATGTTCTTTCTGCCTTGCCTGGACTGCTTGTGCCTATTGTTTTATCTGTTTGACCAGAAAGAATAAACAACAACAAAAAACCTGAAATGGTTATGCTTCGCTTTGGTTTATACTAGATCCACCTTTTCCTTATGAACAAACTATTCTTCTTTTATTTGTTTTGACCAGCAAACCGGGACCTTCCCCATTAGCTTACTAAAAACCTTGCCCCAGAACTCCGAGGATACCACAAATCATTTTGCATATACACATGCCTTCCATCTGACAGTGTCAAAAGCAGTAGTCCCTGATTTAAAAAGGTGCAGTCATACATAAATCAGCTATGATGAACGTTCTTTTCCTATAACCTCAAAGAGATTTTATCTTTGTTGAGATGTGAAGTAGGCAAGTATTATGAAAGCTCTAGCAGCTGGAGAGGTATCACCAAGGTTCCTTCTTAATGACGCTTCTTCTCACTTTTCACTGGGATCATGTAGTAGAAGATAAGATTATGTGCTAGAAAGTGATGATATTTCACCTCCTGCTCAGAGATAACTGCACCTGTGATGTTTAATATACACAAGTCCAAATGTACAATGCCCAGAACGTGTTATTCTCATGCAAACAAATAATCCACAATATCATCACCCCACCACACTAAAAAAAA
Organism: Falco rusticolus; assembly: GCF_015220075.1. NCBI lineage: Eukaryota > Metazoa > Chordata > Aves > Falconiformes > Falconidae > Falco > Falco rusticolus. The sequence goes on along the minus strand of NC_051189.1, from coordinate 97,486,491 downwards.
ACCCACACCAAAGCTTTTTGAACAACAGTATCATACTGACAGACCACTGAGCCTGTTCCAGTCTTTGCAAACTGTTGGAAAGGTTGTCTCTGGACAATGACAAAAACTAACTGTAGAACACATAAATCCAGTTTCGGGGCTCCTTTCATAAACCTGCGTAATTTCTTGTAAAAGGATTACATACAATGAAGAAACAAATGAGATGCAAAGAAAGAAACTCCACCGCGCTAACATTAGTCAATTCTCAAACATTTTCAAGCCACGATATAGTTGGAAGTGGCCAGGATGAAACTCAGTATCAAACTAGAAAAACAGAAGGGATCAAATGTAATGGCAAACACTGACATCAGCAGCAGTTAACCTGTGAAACTAACTGCTATTGTATCAACATTTAATTAATTTTGTAAACCAGTTCAGCTCCAGTCTTTAAAAGGTCAGTGTCCAAAATGCACACAAGCTAGAACTGAAAGGCAAGATCCACTGCAGATACATGATACTCAGCATGTACATAATACAATGCTCTGTATAACAGGACTCAAATGTAAATAGAGTCACAGATCTATGGAAAAGGTTTCTGCCACCCAGCAGAAAAAAGAAGAAAATTCATTAGTTTGCACTGACAGTAAGCTCTTGTTCAACACATGGCACAAAAGCCAGTAGCAAACATAGCGACGCCAAGACTTAACACTCAGGAAATACTCTCCAAAGCAAGGGGGAGGAAATAGTTGGTTTCACTACCTTATGTTATTTGAGAAAAGCCAGGTAGGTTTCCTACAAGAACCTTTTGCTCAGTCATTGACTTTGAAATAAATGAATGACTATCTTTGTCTCTTCTGGCTTTCCAAAACGTCTCCTGGAGAGAGGCAGGCACACAGACTCATCATTATTAATTGAAGAAAACCCAAGACAAAAGTGTTTTCTTCCAAGTATGTCCTAGACTTTCAAGCTACATAAACACCTTAATAAAAATAAGTGAGGGCAGAAAGTTAAAACATTCCTACAAGAAACGTGCATTTAAATGAACAAAAATCTCTCTTCAGACTTACACTTAGAAATAACTTATGCTTTCCTACAAGAGGCCTAAAGAAAAGGTTTCAAAAGATTAACTTGATCACAAGTAGTATTACCATAAAAGCTTGATTTTGGATGAAGCCAAGCACAGATTTTTTTTTCATTTTTTTATTATTAGGACTAGGAAAAAAAGCCTTTTAAATAATCAGGAGAAAGCATGAAGAATTGAACGGAAAAACTAAGAAATCATGATGTAGCTTGCTTTTTTTCCATTTAGTGTCTTAAACGTGATTTGCATCCTATTTCTAAAGCGAGAACACTATGCTCACTTATCTACGCAAGTGAGGAAGGACAGCCTCATGGTTAAGACGGAAGGCTGGGAAAGAGAGAGGTTCTGGGGGGTCCTGTGTCTCCTGCTCTCCTGACTTTGAGCACAGCCACCCAACAGCCTCACCCAAAAGTTTTCACCCCCACGGAGCAGAGGTAATACCCTCCAGAAGGGACGCAAACAAGAGGCAATACCCTCCAGAAGGGATGCGAACAGAGGTAATACTCTGCAGAAGGGATGCAAACAGAGGTAATACCCTCCAGAAGGGATGCGAACACATAAGCTGCATCTGGAAGACAGCGTGAAGTCCCTAAGGCATTACATAAACGTAGGCATTAGCACAGATATATGTCACCTCAAAGTTTGCGGTGAGTTGTAGAGAAAAGCACAAACGGCCGACTGAGTACAGCGATGCCTCACCAGGGAGATCACCGACTGCTCTCCTTCCTCCCTGCCCCTGGAAGACATGTAACCCACCGTTAAAGAACTGCTGTGTTTTCTCTGAAGATACACGCGCCTTCCGCCTCGCACCCGGTTTCCGGCTCTTTTTTTTTTTTTTCCGGGTGTGTGTGTGTGGGGGGTGTGTGTAAGATAAATAAATCGAGTATTGGAACTTCGGCGTTTTGCATTGACACCAGGTTTTTGACGCCGGGGATTTAAAAGCACACATCCGGTGTGGACGTGTTATCCGCAAGGTTACCCGCGGCCCGCCGGCCCCTCCGCCGCCACCGCCCGGGGCCCAGCGCGACGGCTGAGGCGTCACCTCAGGGCACCCCCGAGGCGCCCCGCACGGAGCCGCCCGGCAGCCTGTCCTGAGGTGACACCAGCGGCGGGCGGGCAGAGCCGCCCCGGCGGCGCAGCCCACAGGCACGAAGTTTCGTGCCGCCGCTTCACCAGCCCAGACACATTAATCCCCGCGCTCCGCCGGCAGCCTCCCGCGGCGCCCGCCTGCGTCCCCGCTCCCTGTCAGCGGTTCCCAATAAACTTCCCCCCCGCTCCCTCCTCCCCATCCGCCCGCCCGCCCGGCCGTGCCGTCCCTCACACAGCTTCGCCCCCCCGCCTCTACCACCGGGCGCCGCCGGGGGGGTTGAGGGGAGACGAAGAGAGGGGGAAACCAACGGGGGCGGGGGGGAAGGACGAGCGTCGCGAAGGGGGTTCCTCGCACGGTAGCCAATGAGCGGCAGGCACGGACGGGCGCGCACGGCACGCCGGGAGTCGTAGTTCGCCGTCGTCGCCATTTTGTGGCGAAGGAACTACAACTTTACCGTCAGCAAGGACGATTCTCGGGCCCTGCGCGGAGGCCCCGCCGGCGAGGCCAGGTGCTGCCAGCGCGGCGGGCCCTGGTGCATGCCCAAAGCCGGGGGAGGCGCGGCGGGAGCGGGGACGAAACGGAAGGAGAGCCCTTGGCAGACGGGAGGAGAGAGGCTGCTGCGGGGCGGGGAGGGGGGCAGGGCAGGGCGACGGAGCGTGCTGCGCTGCGAGGGACCGTCGCCAAACTCCTCGCTCGAGTTGTGGCGCAGGGCTAGCGGCGACCTTGGCTACCGGGTCGCCGCGCTTAAATGCCCCCCAAAAAAGACAGAGACGGGAGGAGGGGTGGCGGGGCGGGGGGGCAAGGGAAGCGTGTGACGCTTGACCCGCATGAAGTGCTCAGCGAGGCCTGTTGCATGCGTTGAAGGCGGCGGGGGGCCGGGCGTTGCGGCTCATATCCCGGTTGGGAGTTCAGGCCAGGCCCTAAGCGGTGTATGTATGTATGTGTGTGTGTGCGTGCGCCCGTGTGTATATATATACACACACGCGCGCACACACACACGCAGACATATATATTAAAAAAAAAAAAAAAAAAAAAAAAAAAAAGAGCCAGGTCCATTTAAAGTTGCTGCCGGAGAGCTGTTCTCATTGGTTAGGGGGGAGCTGGAGGAGCGGAGACACACACGGTGCGTGCAGCCCTCGCTGCCGCCGCTGCTGCCGCTGCTGCCGCCGCCGGAGCCGCCGCCGCTGGAGTTGTCTCTGCCGCTTTCCCTGCTGCAGCGGCACAAACGTGACTTCCACCGGTTTGATTATTTATCTTCTCCTCTCGGCCCCTTTCCTTCTCCAAGATGTAACTACAGCTCTGACACTAAGGACCTGCAGATCGCTTAGGTGGCTTGAGAAAGAGAAAAGGGGATATCAAGGGCGTCGTTTTTTGTGTTTAGGGGGAAATTTTCCATTATAATGTTTCACTAAAGTGAATTTTTTTTTGTTTCCTTCGCATTCGTCTTTTTTTTTTTTTTTTTTTTTTTTTTTCCCGTCCCCCATTTCTCGGATTTATTGCTAGGAGAATCACATTGTGAGGAAAGAAAGTCGGATTACAAGATACCACTACAAACAACCCCCTCCCCCCAGGATTTTTTCGTGGTTTTTTTTTTTTTTTTTTTTAAATTGTCGCGGCTTTAATTCATGAAGCAATTGTCCCCTTTTGCAATCAGAATTTGGATACCAGAATGAGCAAAGAAAGACCCAAGAGGAATATAATTCAAAAGAAATACGTAAGTGGTCATAACATATATCATTTGACTCCCAGTTTTAGGAAATGGCAGTGAATGTCAAGTTTATCGGGAATCCTGCAGCTAGCAGGCTTTCGGAACAAATGTGATCCTGAATTTTATTTTTCTGTGGCGTGGCGGGGGAGTTTCCAAGGCCCCCTTTTAACGGGGGAGCCTTCTAGCCAGCTGGGTTATAAAACCCCATTTGTGGAGCGATTCCTCCGGTGAATAAATGTATTGACCTCAAATGACACAATCATAATCTAGTTTTAGATGAAAGGCGGGGAGCTCGGGGGGCTGCCGCGATCATGTCATGAAACTGCATTTTCAGGCGGTTTTGTTAATATTGCGCTTTTGCATGCGAAGGGAGGTATTTTATTTGATATTTTTTTAGATTTTTTTTTAAATGATCTGCGTGTGTTCTGTCCCCGCCTGGCGAAGCGGCGGCGTTGGTTGTTGAAAGCCCTTTAAGTTGAAACCTAGTGTCTGGTTATGGCGAGCTCGTCTCTCGCACTAGCACATCCCAGCCCCTGGATGCGCTCGGCTCCGCCGTGCCACCGAGCCCCGCCGGCCGGGGGACGCGTGCCTGGGGCTGCCTGGGGGAACGGGGAAACGGGGGGTGGGGGTGGCTCGGTACGGTTTACAAAAAAAAAAAACAAAACATAGAAAAAACTAGTGATGATGGCTCGAAAATTTGGCCGACAGCAGTGCAGCCCGGGCTGTATTTCTGCCTGGCTTTATGCAACTGCTTAACCAATCCCTTGTAATTGTCTAATCCTTTAAACATATAAATGTGGATGGATAGTTGGATTTTTGTTCGTGCTCCAGTTACGTTTTGATTGGCGTAGGGGAGTTCTTTTTGCGTTTGGAAAAACTGAGGGGATTAGCCAAATATGCAGTAAAGCGAATAATAATTTTTATCTGCACGGTTTTAAAAAAATTCCTCGTTCGGGGGATATATACATATATATACGCACATCTAGCTAAATCTTTGCTTTTGGGTACGTTTGCTGCTAGGCTTTAAAAGTTTATATCGCGCCTGTCGCTTGTCCCGACGGTTTTCGGCGAGGGGCGTCCCTTGGCAGGGAGGAGGGTGACCTTCGGGACACTTTTCCTTCGCTATTATATAGATTTGGTAAAAACTGCAGTTGACTCCAGCTGACTGCCGCTATCGATTGCCCGCCCCGCTGAAACGCAGCCCGGGGGGGTGGGCTGCGCGCTATGTCGGAGCTGGACCCCCCCTTCTCCCCCCCCCCCCCCCCCGAAATTTCCGAATTAAAATACATCCGCATTGCAGAGGAGCTGGGAGCCCGGGGCCGGCGAGTTTAAAGTATTGCATCGAAACGGGAACGGCGGGTGGAAAGTCTGGCGAAACACGCGAGGCGTCCACGTTTCCCAGGCAGGCAGACAAAAGCGGGGCGGGGGGGGCCGCCGTGTTAATGATTAAGGGCGGGGGGGGGCGGGGGAGGGGGGGGGAATGTGGGGTGGGGGTGTGCGCGCGTGGCCGGGAGATCACCCCAAAGCGCTGCTCCCCCGGGCTGGCGGGGGCGAACAATGCGGCGCCGCTCCCGCACCGCCGGGCAAGGGCCGAGCGCGGCTCCCGCCGGCCCCGGGGGAGGCTCGGGAGGGACGGGGGCGAGCGCAGCGGGGGGGACAATGTGCCGCCTGCTCCCCGGGCGCAACTTCGGCGGCGGCGCTTGTTTTTACCCCCCTCCCTGCCCCCCCGGTTTCGCTGCGGGCGGCGGGGCCGGCGGGGCGCGCTGGCGGCGGCAGCAACAGGTTGCCGGGGCTGTGACGGGAGCCCGCGGGCCGCCGGCCACGCCGCCGCCCGGCCAGGTTCGCCCTGCTCCCGTGACGTCACAAAGGGAAGGGCCTGCGCGCCGTGGAATCTTCGGCGCTCCGGCCCCCCCCCTCGCGCCCCCCCCCCCGCCGGTGTGACGTCAGAGCCGAGGCGGGGCGGGGGCGGGAGGAGGCCCCGGGGCAGCGCTCGGCGGCGCGGCGGGGGAGGGGAGGGGGCGGCCCGGCCCCGGGCCAGGTGAGCAGGTGCAGGGGCCGCCCGGCCCGGCCCCGCCCTGCCGGTTTCGGGGCGGGAGGGTGATGGATCGCCGCCACGCCGAGGGGAGGGCCGGTCACGTCGCCCACGCGGAGGCGTGGGGACACGCGTGGCACGTTTCCTCCTGCCCGTGACCTTCGGGTGCTGCGGCGGCCCGGCGGAACACGCCCGGGGCCGCCTCCTCGCCGGTTCAACCGGGCCTTTTGTTGTCCGCCTGCGCGGCTGCCGGTGTGATCGCCCGCCCCCGGGTCGGGGTCGCGGCTTCCCGGCCTTGGCGGAAGCCGCTCGTCTCTTCTCGGGGGCTGCCGTCCCCCCGCCGTCCCGTCAGGCCCGACCCCGCGCCGCCGTGGGGCAGGCCTCGGGCCCGGCTGCCGCCGCAGGTGACCGGGGGGAGGTGGCGCAGCCGGCTGGCGGTGGCCGAGGCAGGCCTCACCTCGGGCCCTTCACCTCAGCGAGGCCGGCCGCGGGTCTCCCAGCCCTGCCGCCGAAGAATGGCTGGCGGGCCGCGGGGCCCACGGTGACCTGGCCGCTGAGGTGAGGGCTGCGCCGGGCAGGGGCGCACCCCGCCGTGAGGAGCGGGGCTCCGGCCGGGCGGCCCCGCAGCTGCCCAGTGGCGCTTCGGCGGCCCCGCGCCTCGTCGGGGCTTTGCCGTGTGGGGAGCGGAGCCGGCCCGCGCTGCTGCTGCTGCTTTTCGGCGTTTGCGAAATGAATTCTGAAAACAAAAAGGTGGTGAGAACAATGGAGTAAAGCCTGCGCGTTGCGGGCTGCTGTTGTGGGGGCTTGGCTCCCCGTGCCGTAAGTGGCTGCAATTAAAAGTTCTCTTAAACTTTGAGAGCGTTATCTTTTGCGACTGATAACCCAGGAATGAGGAAATCCGTGCGTGCATCTTTTCTCCCGTGCTTTAAGGACGCTATCAATTTTTAAAAGGACCATGGCTGACTCATACAAATCTTTCTTCTCACTTTACCCTCCTCCTTCGCAAACATCTTTACATATCAAATATTGCCTTTTGGCTCAGGCCTCGGAAAACTGACAGCTTTTGTCAAGCATCAGCCGAGAAGCCAGACTGCATTCAGTATGCGCTTGGAATTAATAGTTCTTAAATGAAAAGCTTTGAAGTCTTAAGTGTAATTTCACAGGTGCATTTTTCTGCCCGTTTTTGTGATGCTGAATAGCAAATCTGCTGTTCTTGCTGGCTTAGATCTCTGCGTATCGGACCTGGATTACTGTCTTAAAATACCTGCACAGTTCTGCTATGGTAGCAGATGGCAAAATATAATTAAGGAGTAATGTTGCTACTGTCTGTCACCTCGCGTGATTTGTTTCCTTGTCCTTGCAGAAGTAAAAGTGCTGTAGTCTGCCATGAGGTGACACGCTTCACCTACAGACGGCCTGGTAAGCTCCTCAGGCTGAGGGCCGGCAAGGCCTGTCCAGGATTAGCGTGCTGCAGACATCTGAGGAGAGCTCCCGGCGGTGCTGCAGCCTTTGAAACAATACTTTCTGCTTGAGTGTGCTTGTAGCGGGCTCAGGGAGTTTTGGAGAGGGATGGGAGGTGGTGACCATGCAGCAGCACCACCTCCTCCCCAGTCAGGGATGTTTCTTTGGGCAGGGGCCTGGCCCTGAAGCCCCAAGGCTTCAGCCAGAGCCTCCTGCCCTGCTTTATTTGCTGTGAGAGTTTCCTCGTTTCCTTCCTGCAGCCCCACAACTGCCAGCATGCTTTAAGTTTGACCACTTCCTACAAGAAGTAATGTAAATACACCGGTTGTAGCAGAGGTAGTATTCAGTGTACATTGCATCTTATTTCACATAACTTTCTGGAGCTTTCTTGTGCCGGGTCTTTTGCAGGCTTGCAGTAAAAGCACGCTCAACTTTTTTTTTTTTTTTTTTTTCTTCCTTCCCACTGTGTGTGTAAATTCAGCTAACAGTGTAAGGGTGCTTGCTGTGCTGGAGATCTTGAGTTTGGGTTCCTCTTAACCTCCTCCTGGTCTCTTGAGACTCCAGCATTATGTTGTCAGTGGCTATAGGACAGCGTGTAACTAGAAACTAGTAATTAAAATCCTTCCTTTTTGAAGGAATATTTATTTTTTGCTATCAACAAATGCTTTACCCTGAGATGCTAATGGACTGCTGCTCACTCTGATGGACTGTGAGGCAGGAGGCTGTGTAAGATGCTGTCCAGAGTGAATTGTAATGAATCAAGGCCCCTGTGAAGAGTTTCTAATGTTCATTAAGCACTTCTACCTTCTCTTATGAGGCCTACTAACCCAGTATTAAAAGTATATTACCCCTTCCTTTTCTGTAAGTGTAAGATAACAGCTAATGTTACGCGTATGCTAAAGTGTGGTACAAACTCAGCTGATTCTGTGAGGCAGTAGCATTCACTCCATTTTATTGTCTGATGAAACAGAAGTCTAAATTATTTGCCTCGAGCTACATACTGTAACGGTGGCAGAGATGGAACTAATCTGTATTTCTGCAGCTTACAGGCTCTTGCTACAAGGCACAGCATCTGCTATACAAGGACTACTTTATGCCTTTCAAACTTTCTTCAAGATTTCCCCTCTCCCCAGTTATGTTCTGGACTGTTAGATTAACAGTATGTAATAACAGCAGCAACAACAAAAGAGATACATTTTGGTATGGATACTTGATTTATTTGAGTGATGATTATAGCCTGCAGCTGATAGAGACCAGTTGATACTGTGATGACTCAGCTGTGGGAGTATTACATAAAATAGGTCAATTTTTTAATCTCATAGTCTGAAGCTAAAGAGACTCCAGGTTTAAAATTTATATTTTCTTTATACACATTACTGATATTTCCTGATCTGAACGCAACTAAAAGTTCTTGAGGAGGAGGAAAATGGATTTTGGGGGTTGATTTGGGTTTGTAATGGTTTGATGGTTTGGTTTTTTTTTTTTTTTCCCATTTATATTTTACAGTGACTGAATTCAATCAATTTGAACTTGGGGAGGGAGGGGAAACACCAGCTGCTTTCATTTCTAAAGTTTCCAGTTTGCAGCACTCAAGTGAAAGGGAGGCTTAAAGGTAATTTTAAAGTAGGGAAAGGAGAAGCAGAGACACGTTTATTATTTTTTATTTACCAGCACCCAGCTTTTGTGTTATTTAGCAGATGTGGAATTTGCAGAGGAATACATGCATTGCTGTGAAATCCAGATTTGCATTTTAAAAACGTGCCGTTTTTTTCCCCCTAGTCCTTTGCATGGCTTTCTTCCCGACTATAAATGTAAACCAAGTGTAAATGATGCATTATTTGCCTTAGTGGGCAGACAGTCTGAAAACAATAGTGCTGATGGATTTGACTGCCTCTGTGTAAGATTAACGGGACATTAACTTTCAAGTCTAATAATGCAAATCTCAGTGTTGCCAAACCTGAGCTTTCCTTAAATGTTTCCTGGTGCTGATGGCTCTAAATGTCCCTATGCTACAGCCAAAACTTCAGCTGACGGTTTTTATGATCTAGCCCTTCACCTTCCAATACAGAGCCCCTTAACCTGTTGTTGTGACTTTAGACAAAAGGGTAAATGGAGTTTAATGTCCAAGTGAATGATGGGGTATGGTACGCATATACTTTTTATACATAGTACCATTTTTTATTTAAAGCATTTTTAAGTGGTAGGAAGCCACCAGGAAACTTAAAAGCTGCAAATCGCTTGTAAAATTCAGGTCTAGTAAGTGAGGAGTACTTGGCGCTGAAATTCAGATACAGGAAATAATATGCTTGCCAAAATGTATTTGATGTTCTCTTAGATCTTTGATGGGTTGGTTGTTTTGCTGGCTCGTTACTACTGGGAATATTGGATGTGATCCTTCTTGGTTTTTAATGGGCAGGTTTTATTTGGGAACTCTTGGTTTTCATTTGTAAGGGTGGGTTTATTTCAGTCAGTCACAGAAACGTTTTCTCAATGAATCGGTAGGTAGAAGGTTTAAAACCATTTGCCATTTCACTTGCTCAGGTTCCACACTTTCCCTCATGTAATGACATCCTGTTCTGATGTTGTTCCTTCAGTAATCCGGCAGAGGCCTGGTATTTCCAGTGGTGGGCTGTGGGAAAGGAATAAACTGTTTAATTATAGCAGTGAGGGCTTGTTTGAAAATACGCTAGCTGTCTTCCCCTCCACGTGGGTTTTCTTTTTGTCCGTTGTTTCCTTATGCAGATCAAGGGTAAAACGCTGCTGTTCAACTTGCCCTGCAAGCGTGGCCACGCTCAGTGGCAAAGCTGAGCAGTGGCTGAGAGCATTGCCATGTGGAACGCAGTGTCTCGAGGCTCTTGGCTAGAGATCACGGCTCCCTGGTCTGCGAGCAGACGTATGGTGTGAGTGTACCCCATCTGCTCCCGTGCGAAGTTTATCGGCTTAATTTATGCTGCTGCAGAAAGCTCTTCAGAATGACCAGCTTGGCTGAGCACAGAAGCAAGGGATAAAAAAAAACACTCAGGTGGAAATCATCATTCCACTGTTTCACATGGGGAAGAGTAGCATGTGAAACTGCTTCAGCATTTCTGCAGCAAATCTCTCATCCTGAACTGGCGCATCATAAACCGTATCACTTATTTTTATCTGGGGGAACAAACCCTCCTTTAATCGGGCATAAAAGCAGGATTGTGTGATTAAAAAAAATGCAGTGAAAACAAAATGAGAGACCTATACTAAGGTCTCCTTACACTTTCTGCATCTAGGTCAGGCCTGTGGAGCAGGAGTAGTTTCTGGTCAGGTTCAGTTTAGTGGCTGTAGGGTTGCTACAGCTGCAGTCAGACGTTTTGACAGTGCTAAAATCTGTTTAGCAAAAATGTGATGATGCCCCCGAAGAGTTGCATCACTTGAGGGACATGACTTAATCTTTTCTTAATGTCTCTCTTCTGTAATGTGTAATCTGCTTGGTCTGTCCTGCTTGGGTTCTTGCAGTCTTTTTTGCCCGGTTCTTCCCTTGATCTGCTCTGCAAAAAGTCAGCTTTGGATCTGTGGCTATTACTCTGTTGCTTTTACTTCCTAAAGGCTAGAAGAAATGCAAATAATAAGAATCGAGTTGACATACTGTGGCCTGTTGCTGTGCTTCGGGAGGGCTTGTGGTATTCACGTCCCAGCGCTCTGCTTTGAGTTCTTTGAGCTTGCTTCGCTGATCTGACATCTTTTGGATGACGTGATGGTTGCAGGAGATTAGCATGTTTTGGCACACGCATGCTATGATGACTGGCTAACGATATTTATAAAGCTCAAAAATAAACCATGGGAGCTCATTCTGACATAATCTACTAATCTTAGTTTTGCACTTTGATACTGTGTTGTCTGAGCCAAGTTAGGATAACTATATATTGCAAGCAATTCATTTTTAGCTTTGCTTGCAGATTAGTGTTGAAGCAATGCATGCTCTTAAATTAAGGATGATGGGAATGAGTTTGGAGAAATTATGGGCTCTTTCAACTATATGCATATGGAAATCAGCTCTGTGCATATTTTTAGAATGTGTTTATGTGTGTGGGTAGAGGTACATGTTCCCCAATATTTCTGGACAATGTTGTGTACTGGCATTTTGACATGATGTTTTTTTCCCTTCGCTGCCCACAGGAACAGGACAGTATTGTCTGCCCTTTCCCACATTTGTATTTTAGGGGAAGGACTTTCTCTTCTCTTTGAGGATTGTGCTTTATTTTCTTCCGGATAAAAAAAATAAATAATCTGCTACTGCTGTGAGTAAACTTTAGTCTTGTGCTAGCCATCCTGCTAGTCACGCTGTATTTTGGGGAGTCCAACCAAGAGACTAAGCTTTTGAGGCTCCTCAGTGACAGAAATTAGGGTTTCCCCTGACAACTCCATTTAAACAGCTAAGAACAATTTTCTGGCTATGTTTGGGAATGGCCTGCATTTTTAAGAAATACAAAGAGGAACTTGCAGATGTAAGGCATGCAAGTCAAGTGAATTGTGATGTGCGAATATTTTTTGAGGTTGCTGCTAATAAAGTGAACGGAAACCATGAGTCTTGGCAAAGAGTCTGTCCTGTGTCTCACTCTTTGAGACACTTATCATTATTTTTATGAGTTGCATAATTTAGCATATAATTTTCTATGCTGTTCTAGAACTGGGGAGTCTTTAAGCCCCCAAAGCACACAGCCTAGAAATTGCATTTGGACTTCTAAGTTGCTGCAGGCTACCACCATATGTTTATAGGGTTTTTTTTTCTTTTTATAAGGTACCTATTAGGCAGACTAAGGGTGATTTAGAGGAGGGATATGTTTCCTTCTTTCTCGCCTTTTTTATTTCATGGATATTACTTTCAGCCAGTTTGTCCCACAGAGTTCTTTTTGGTACATCAAAGTTGTAAGCCAAATCTCTCAGCTGCAGTGTGCATGCTAAAAACCCCGTAATACAAATTTCCAACCCTGCACGTATGCCAGATCAATTAACTTCTTAACTCAACTCAAGCTGAAAAGAAATAGTACCGCTTCTGTTTTTGTTTCAGCCCTGCAAAACTTGGTCCAGACTTTTAGGTTTACAAAACTCAAAGCCAAGCAAAAAGGTTTTCTGTTATTGTTTGTAAAGTTGACTGGTAACTAGGCCAGTGTTGTACATGGTTCCTTTTTCGGTGATGTTCCAAATGAACAGCCTTAATGTGAGTGCTTTTCATGGAAGGATGACATAGATGGATGCCTGAGATACAATTTTCTGATTGATGGTCACTTCCCCCCTCCCTTCTCGAAGCATAGTGATAATGATGAAAATTCTCATGGCCTATTCCCGTCGTGCAGGCTGGCTTTCTGAGACCAGGGAACGTCCCTTTCAGTTTTGGATATAAAGCAGAAGTTGATGTGTTGGAATAGTATTTCCTCTAACTATTTATTAAAAAGAGGTACTACACCCGAGTAAGATTGTAAGGAGAACAACGTAGTCTTTCTGCCACTGAGGCCTTTATCTTAAGTTTGAAAAGCTTTTACCAATGTTAATTTTTTTGTTCTAGTTATTCAACATATAATGGGGACACAGTAATACCACTTTGTAAGACAAGAGGCTTTGTGTTACTTAAAAGCTGGAGTTACAGCATGTTACAGTAACTGCAACTTGTGAATTATTTATAACTTGGAAGAAATAATGGTTGTCCTAATGGCAAATAATTTTGAAGCCGTCTTTTTCTTTTTTTCCAAGTCTGTCTGTGATGCCTTGAACGAATAAAAACTACCAAAAATAAGCAGTAACCATTGAGAGAAGCTGTCCTGTCCCCTTCTTCCTGTCTGTGGTGGAAATGTCCTGTGTGTAGCTTTTGCATTTTGCTTTTGGTAACAACATCATGAATGTGGAGACCTGTAAGCTGCCTTACGCCGTGTTTTGATGATCACTTTAAGCCTGCACTGCACTGAAAGAAGTGGTTTAGTCTTCCTCTGGCTCCCTGTTCCCCCTCTCTTCTGCAGGCCAACATGTGTACCAGGTGATAACTCCCACTGCAGACTGGGGACTTTCCAAGTTAAAACTGAACTGACAAAATGTGGTTGATTTTTAATGTGGATTCATTTAATATTGCAGTTTGTGATGTAGCTGTAAAAATACTTGGTCTGGGGAAAGTGTTGCAGGGACATAAAATGAAGTGGCACGGGAGGGGTAGGGTTGATTCTGTTAGCAATAGTGTGAGCTTAAATGGGCTGTGAAATTATGACTAAATAGGAGTCAAGATATATGTTTTATTTCCTAGCAAACAAAATTAGCTGTCCTTGTCTGTTCTAAGGATTGTTCGGGCATGGATTTTGCTGTACTGTCCTACTGCTAGAAGCATGGTGAATACTAAACAAGGTTGAAATGGAAGTTAGGCCATGCAGGTGAAAATGAAGCTGAAGGTGTTTGTGCCTGTGGTCATGGCAGTGCCGTGATTGTTTCCAAAGTGCTAAAATATGTTGGAAGAGGATTAAAAACATGCCGCTGTTCTTATGTGTTATGCTTGCTGAGGTAGGATCTGAACAATTTTAACCTTAAACAAGAAGAAAAAAGAGGAAGAAAATAAAATTAAGATAGCTGTGCTACTGGAAGCTGAGTTCCAGCACTAAACGTGGTAGAAAAAGTAGTACTCTTTTTAATTCAACAGCCACATGCACCCACCCCACAGCACAGGAGCTCCACTGTGGAAGTGAAGCCAGTGTAGCATTTTACTTTCTACCGCAAGGACTTGCTTACAGAAGGGAGTTCCTCCAGAAATTTCCCATGACTTTATTTGTTTTATTTCGTACTACTGAAGAACAAGCTCAGATGGCTTCTCTTGTTAAAACCACTTGTGTCTATCAAATGTGCAAGTGAACCAAAGTGCTGATGTATTTTTGCCCCAGGTTCCCAAGCAGTGTGAGAAGGCCAAACCATGTCAAATCAAGAAGCTATAAAAAACAAGGTTTCTTTTAATTAGAGGAACATCAGTATGTGGCATCACATGCCTTTTTCTCACCATAGAAGGCCAGCAGTGGTGACCCTACTGATCTTTCCTTCTTCGTATAGTGCTTTGGCCATATCAATACAACCAAAGAGCTGCATACAAAATAGGGTCACTGAAATTTATCAGGCTTAAAAAGTAGTTATGCCAATGCTTTTTCTCTTCTTTCTTCCCCTACCTCCTCATCTTTAAATAGTCTGGTTTCAGTGCAGCCCTGCAAAGGCTGCTGTTTAGTGGCACAGTAAGGGAACGATGGGGCCCAAGGACCTTTTTGGCTTTGCTGCGGATTAAAAAGACGTGTGGAACTGCACCCTCAGTTTTGATCCAGCAAGGCGCTGTAGCACGTGCCTGTCTCGAATGTATGAATACTCTTACTGACGTCAATTGAAGTACTTGGAGCTTGTGAGTTAAGCACATGCCGAAGTGCTTTTCAGGGCTGGAGATTTTGCCATTCCTATGTAAGAGTGTGTGCAAGTATTTGCAGGCAGGAATGTTGGTTTTCTAAGAGGGTGATGGCCATTTAATGGTTTTAATGGCTTTACTAGATATAGTCCTGCCTGTTGGTTTTTCTGAACTGTTTCTTTTGCTTTTTGTTTTTTTTAGCATCTTCTCCTAGTATTTTATTTAAATGTATTAACTGTTCTTTTTCTTTTCTTGTTCTTCTCTTCATTATAGTGTGCATGTGTGCATAGTACGGGCATTTTTTAGAGTTCACCCCACCACCCTCTTGTCTTCCAGTCCCATGCTTTTCTCTTTCTCTCCTTTCTGTGTATTTTTCTGATTGGGCTCCTCTATCCACTTCGTCCCTGTCTGAGAAAATTACCTGTTGCGAAGCTGCTGCCATCTCTTTGCAAAAAAGCAAAACAAACTGTTGTTGCAGTATTATTTTCTTTTCCTGAAGGCCGGAGGGGGAGATGAGGAAAGGTTCCTGCAGTTCATTTTAGGGGCAGCTCCATAGGAAATAATTTAGAAGGGGAGGAATTGCACTGTTACTACCTGCCTCTCAAGCCTGTGTGCAGAATTTGAGCGCTGGTTACAGAAAATACTGACTGTGTACTTACATTATGCAAGGCTCAGCAAACTGCTAATGCGCAAATACTGTGGAGGAAAAGTAGAACGTGGCCCTGCTCATCCCATTTTACAGTCCTTTTATGAACTTTTGGGAAATTGAATCCTGCTGATGTGAGCATTCAGGAAAAGCTAATTTCATAATTCACATACATTAAAGGCTTTTATTTATAAGACATTAATATTCATGCTCTTGCAGTCAAGAGCAGCATTAAGTGACATGACTGACCAGTCGTAAAAAACAGTGCATAGTTTCCATTATTGAAAGGATCTCTGCAATCTCCATTTGAGTATGACCTTCCGGAGTAATTACAGGTGGTCAGATGCCTTCCAGGCTAGGGGGCAGACCAGGTATAATGATTTCTGGGCCCTGTTGCTTTGGAGAGCAGGAATACAGTTTTCAGCATAAATATCTTAAGAAAAGTATGGTCTCTTAACGTCTTCTGAGTAATGTAATTTCTTTATCTCATACTCAATATTTCATTATAATAATACTTGACCTGGCTCCTATGAAAGCTGGTAGTGTATCATGCAGAAGAAGGAAATGTGTTTATGATGTAGGTGATGATGGTTTTTTCCCTCGCAAGCATCTTTTCTTATACTCTTGTTGATTCCTCATTTTGTGGTATCATTTTATGCCTGTTACTCTTGCAGTCAAGGATGCAGTGAAATTAATTCCCTGTGGGCATTTTGGAAATTACAGGTTCACTAATTCAGAGGGAGGAGAGTGAAAGGAGAATAAACTATTCTTTCTTTCTTTCTTTCTTTCTTTTTCCCCTTTTCTTTTTGCTTTTGCTGACTTTTCTCAAATCCTGCCAGGGGTGAGTGTCATTTTTTCCCCTTACAGACAGCCCATCTCTTACTGCATTACAACCCCATGTCTTCTCATGCCTGATGACTGGTCAGGCCATTCCTGCATGGGTCTGCCTCCTGGCCCAGATGGGACCCGGAGCGGTGTTCCTGCATGCACGCCTGCCTGTACGTGTCCTGCTTTCCCCTCTGGAATAGCATCGAGTTGACCACAGGGATTCCCTGGCAAAGTGGTCAGAAGCTTTTTAGCTTTTCAGAATATGTTTTTTCTGGATATGCCTTTTGTTTCTTTCTTTTTCTGTCCTTTTCGTGTCCCTGTTCACCTTGCATAACCATGAGTAGGTATGTAGCACTGACTGAGGGACTGCCTGGTTATCAGCTCTGTAGACTCCATCTCCTTCACATGAGCTCTTTTCAGAGGCGCTTCAAAGCGTCATTTTATTGCCTGCATGCTACAAGCGTGACTGCAGCTGCATCTGGGGCTTTGTCAGGGAAACAGGAGTGTGGTCGGCTCTGGAGAGCTAACCTGCCCTCTAGCACGGTTTGTGAAACCAAGGTTAGTATGACGTGAGAAAAATGGCCAGGATATGTATCCGTGATTGGAGTCCTGCTTGTGTGGAGGATGGCTTGCCCCCAGGTTCCTGGTTGGCTCTTACCACAGTCCCTGTCTTTAGCTATCTTGGCAATACCCTGCTGCTTTTACTTTTGGGTCCTCCCTCAGCATTGTGTTGTGGTCATACCTTCAGAAGATCAGCTCCAGCTTAGCTAACAGGGACGATACCTTAGGAAGGAAGTACCTCTTCATCTCTTGTAATGGAAGAGTATACATGAGCACGCTATGCTGTTGTCTTTGGAAGAAGACTTTGACGGTGTCTGTTCAGGCATGTTTTTGAAGGTATTCTGAAATTTGCTCTCAACTATCCTCTGTATAAATGATTTATCACCATTCTTCTGTTCCCATGGAGCAGTAAATCGCATCTGGGCTGAAAGGTTATCCTTTTCCCTTAAAAGGCTTCATACTTTTGCACAGCTTCTTCCTTTATTTCATGCTTTCCAAATGTCCAGGTATTTTTTTCCCACCAGAGAAAACTCAGTATTTTAATCAGGAACCAACATGTTACAAAGCTGAAGCAACATAGTGTAGCACTTCAGCTTTGAAAACTCATTCCTCCATGGAAGAATGTCATTGAGATAGTTCCAGCTGGTTTCCAAATTTCCAATCCACTGACTTTCTCAGTGATTAGATCACCTTCAATAAAAGCAAGGATCTGCAGTTGATCTGAGGGAGTTAATACATAGTTTAATTTCAACACACATGAATAATGTTAAGCCTATGCATAAACTAGTCTAGTTAAGGAGAAGAACAAAATAATAGGTGATCTCTTGAGGCAACCCTTTGAAACAAGATGTAATATCTTACAAATTTTTAAGCACGTAAGAAAGAAGATTGAATAGCTGGCATGGTTTGAGACAGAAGTCTGTAAGAACAATTCTAAGACTGGCTGACTGACCTACCATTCAGCTTAGAAACTAGGACAACATCTGGTAAAGGAAATCTGTTATACTGGACTAGTTATCAGGGCTTCTAATCCTGTCATAGATAAGAGAATATAAAACTGTCAAAACCAGGGGTTTATATCTGCATCTCCCAGGTTGCTGTCATTTTTGCATGGTTTTTTTTTTCTTTTTTCTTAAATTGGTTTGGTTGGTTGGTTCTGTAAGAAGGCCATAAAGAGATACCAAGGCTATTTCCACAACACCACCACCCTCAGGTTCTTGAAAGTGTCAGTGTCTGCTCTTGGGGTTACCTGTAGCAAAACTAGTTGTCTGCTTACATTCACGTATTTCATACTCTGTTCGTGCCATGGCATGAGAAAGTTCTCTGGAGCAAACTGTAATGCTATACAGCCTCATTTCGTGATATTTTCCAGTGCCTGCCTTGTCTAATGCCTATCTAAGTAAACCTTCTCAGCAATTCTGTGTTGGCGAGGTTGGTAATCTCACTCTTCTTTCTGTAGAAGATTCATGTGTCTGGCGCTTCCTGGGCTAGGTTGAAGATCTGTGTTATTGTCACTTCGGAAAAGTACCTCTGCCCACGTTTTCTTTTTCTCGGCACAGCAGAGTGTCATTGTTATTGTCAGTTTAACTTTCTGATGTGGAGGACCAACGCTGATGTTACTAGGCCTTAATAAACAACCTACCTTTGGATGACTATTACTGTTGTGATAAAAATGATACAAGGTTGGTTCCTCATTGATTTATGCTTTTTGGCTGGCTTCCAGGATGAAACTGTAACTTCATTACACAAGAGTTTCAGAACAGTACAGAGTTGTCCATTTATTT
Source organism: Falco rusticolus (assembly GCF_015220075.1). Taxonomy (NCBI): domain Eukaryota; kingdom Metazoa; phylum Chordata; class Aves; order Falconiformes; family Falconidae; genus Falco; species Falco rusticolus. The sequence continues at coordinate 97,467,934 of NC_051189.1, read as the reverse complement.
TCTTCAACTGTTATTGAGCTGACAGCTTGCCTTTGGAGGGTCATATATTCAAAAGCTGCCAATTGGATCTTCAATTTAGCCAAACGTGGCACAGGGTCTGAAGTGCATTTTTTGCCTACTACCCATCCAACACCACCACCTTTCCCCTCCCCTTAACATTACCTTCTGCTCTCACTCCCTTTCTTCCCCATCCCTTTCCCCCAGTTCCTCCTGCTGAAAATAAAGGCCTGGGAACAGAGGTAATGCCACAAATAAAAGGAATTAGTTTTTTTGCTGTTGCTGCCTGTAATTTTGGTTTCTGTTAATAAGACTTCAGTTTCTCTGGCTACATCAGTTCTGCATTGTGGAGAAATGCTTGGGTTTCAGAAATGGCAAATGGAAGATACTTTTCATCTTGCTATTTCTGCTAACCATACTCCTACCTCTTAAGTTAGCTGCTTATTTCCAGATTGCTCCTTGTGACTTTTGTTTTACTCCTGCTTCGTCAGTGCTCTCCGCTGCTTTTTTGGTACCTTTACTTGGGAAATCATTGTTTGAAAGCCTGTGTGAAGTCATCATCGTGACGTTTATGTATTTGAGTAATTCTCTAGAAGAAGGTTAAACAAGTAGAAGACAAACTGTGCACAATATCTGCCTATATACTGCTTTAAATTAGAAAGTACTTTTCTGTTATGGTACCCAGAGAAATGGTTTCCTCACATTGAGAAACTGTGAGGATAGGCTTAAAATCTTCTTGTGTCAGTGGGATAGCGCCTTGAATTCTTCTGTTTTACACAGCTTAGCTGCTTTTTTTGCATGTCTCTGTGCATTCCTGGAAAAAGACATGTTTTTGTGGTTCGGTCTTAAAGAAGTGTTCTTCATAACTAAGCAAGATGAGCTGAATAGTCTTATTTTATAAAGTAGACAGCTCTATTTGGATTTCTCTGACCTGTCTTTTAAATATGATGTTAAATGCAATGGAAGAATAGACTTTCAGTTCTGAACCAGTGTGTTCTGCCTGTGGAAACTCTTTTTTCCGTTAATTACTTTCAAATTACTTCTCTCAAGGAATTCCTGACTCTCTTTTTCAGTACATATTTATGTACTTGTAAAACGGAAAAAAATTATAATCAATACCTGACTAAATAGTACTATTTAATGCATTAAGTTGCTTGCTTTAGTCCCGAAGGAAACTCTTAACAGTGGTATTAGATTAATGCGTGCATGTGTCCATTTCCTCTAAGGGTCTGTCTCAAATTCCTTTTGATCTCAAGATCGATAATTTTGACAGTTATTTTAAATCTTTGCTGTTTATACATTACTTTTATAGAAGTTTGTCATATGTTTTGTAACTTTAATACGGATTATTTCTTAATTTTGCCTTGTTTCCTACTTAAGCAATATTCTGTAATTACCTGATTCACTGTGGTTGTGTGTAAATGAAACTATGAAATCTGTTGTCAATTAGCAATCAGTGTGGTATCCATATTTTTAAATGTTATAAATTGCCTATTAGAGCTAATTTTCCAGGGCATCTCTATCTCTGTTCCTAATGTAATGCAGAATATTTTACAATAATGCCTAGGTTAACAATGATAGTCTTGCTGTATTGTGCAAAAAAGGCTTCTGTGCAGACCCAGCTGGGTTTCAGGCTTAATTCATTGCTCTATGGTGGGATCACCACAGCTGCTGTGGGGCCTTTACAAATGCAAAAAAGCTGTCAGTGTTTGTTTCATCAGATGCATAAGTGATGAGGCCAAGTTGAGGAATCCATTCCAGCACGCGGTGTGCATGCTGGAGGCATTATTGTTTACAGAATTAGTGTCTTAATGCTTTAAAATACATGGTGCGTGTTTTGCCTTAGAGCAAAATATCTCAGGAGTGAGATGGTTTAAGGACCCTCTTCAATTTAGTCGCCTCTTGTTTGCCCTGACTCATGTAAACGTGCGTCTGAATTGCTGCACTGTACCTGCCTTGGTCACAAGTAATTCAGTTCTACTCCTGTCATGTGCATCGTTTTTGCTAATACTTTGATTATCGTACGCAGTCACAATTAAATAATTGCACAGCTTTAATGCAGATCCCCCTCCCCCCCCCTTAATTGTCAACCAGAGGAGTTGCGCTAACAGTCTCCTATGGTCACCAGAAGTCAGAATACTTCTTTTGGCTGTCAAGGCTTGAACGAGGTTCCTTCCAGCCAATTAGAGAGTAACGATGATTGGTTTCAGAGGGTGCTGCTTAAGAATGCAAAGCATGCCTCTGTGGTGGGGCCGAGCACACAGCTCCTCTGCCCGTTCTCCTTTGCTTTGCTTGAGGTTCTAGGGATGTAATACGGAGTAGGGCTTTGGCTTACGTGATGCGAGGCTTTTGAGGGATAGAAGCGGGGTGTCTGTGTGTGTGTGTTGGGGGGGGGTGGTGTTCAGGTTTTAAATTGTTTTCCTGTGGGAGCGTTCATCTGATCTTCCAGTCTTTGTTGCAGTCTGTTGCCTGCTAGTGTGAGGTTTCATTAGGGCACACCACCCTTCCCCGTATCATGTAACTCCACTGATAATAGGCATTGCAGGAATTTTAACTAATGTGCTGTTTAAGCCATCATCACTATGATTTTATTAAATGTGCTTGCAGCGTGGAATTTTGCTAATGCTGTAGAGTGATCTGTTATGCAAATTGAATGTAAGAATAGGCTAGTGGGGATTTGTTGTCTGCATATTGGAGACCCGTCTTTTGCATTTGGAAATGAAATGAGCTAAATGGTGTCAGTGTAGGCTGCTGCTGAAATGTTCAGGCAGCCTTTGCTTCCCTGGTTCACCGAAGGGAACGAGTTTGGTTTGTAGGGAGGCCAGCCTGTCTGGAAGCATGCTTGCTCCTGGTACTTGCTGGACATGTATGGGGTGAGTTGAACAACATGAGTGTAGGGTAGCTTAGGCACAGTTGTATACAAATTAAATAGAGATTTATGGTGGCTGGTCGTCATGGCTGGGCAAAGCTGTGTTCTTGCTAAAGGTCTTCTGCCAATAATGCAGGCAGATTCCTGTGCCGGATCAAACAATTAGTTCAGTGCACAACTGGTAGTATCCATGTTTGTTGGCTAAACCGTTGGCCTGTGGCTAAAGCAGCGCTTTTCAGGTGTGACAAGGAGTCCTGCCAGGTGAAGGTGGGAAGGCAGGGAGCTTGGCTTTGTTTCCAGATACGTTGCTTCACTGAGGCACATGAGCTGCTGTAACCCAGCAGACTGGAGAGAAGGAATCGCCTCCTCCCTGCGCTTGTTGCTGCTTTCCTGGCCTCTATTATTTTAAGGCTCAGGCTCAAAAGATGACCAGTCTCCTCTTCTTGTGCTGGTCCAGGGAGCAAGTTGCTTGCAGCGCTCCCTTTGCCAGTGCTTTGTAGCTAGAAAAGCAGCGGTGGCCGAAAGAAATCCCCACTTGGCAGCTGGTGTCCTCCGTCCCTCCCTTTCCTGCACCTCATTTAGAGTCGCTGTAAGCGTTACCATTTATTTCCCTTGGAGTTTCTGCTGCTGTTTTATTATTTGTTGTTTGCTGCGGGGCTGGCACTGGTGGTGGTGGGGCTGCTTCGGGGCTGCTGTGCGGCTGTAGCGGCAGCAAGCACTTAGGCAGGGCTTGGAAGGGCTGTGCTGTCAGTGCAGGGTCTGTCCCTCCGGTCTATAAATTGGGGGAGGAAAGTGGGCTTGAAACTGCAGCATAGCGCTTTCCCTTGACAGAGGTGGAAATGGATTGAATGTTTCTGAGGGAGGTGGTTTGAAGGAAAACCAAAACCTTGACAAAAGGTCTGCCTGTTTTTTAACATCAGGGTGCTCATGGTGCAGTGGTTTGGCTTTGCATGGATGGAAATAAAGTGCTTGAGCACATCATGGGGTACTTGTATTTTGGGGTGCAGTGCAGTTAAGAGCAGCCTTCGGTGATGCCCGTGCAGGCAAGGCTGAGCTGGGAAGCTGCTGGTTTTGGTGTGTGCATGGTGCGGTGGTTGGGCTGCAGCGCATTGGAAATGTGCTTTTGTGAGACACAGGGAGCCTTCTCGGGCAGAAAGTGAGTGCTGGAGTGCCAGGAGATGAGGTTTGTGCCTGTGATGCGGCTGTGGCCCGCACGCAGCTGCTTGCATGTCCGGTCCCTGCACACAGTGGCCTGAGATCAAGCAGGGATGAGGCTTCTGTGCTGCAGGGGACACTGAGAAGAGGCCAAATTCTGTCCTGAATGCCACGAGTGCTCCCTGAGGGGGTGGGGGACAGGCAAGCTGCCTCCTGAGGTCTCCCTCAGCTTTATTTTTCCTCTCTATGCTCTTCTGTAGGTTGGGTGGCAGAAGCAAGGAAACAGCTATTAAATCCCAAAGGTGGAAGGAGCAGAAAGGGCATGTGTCTTTTTCCCTTTCTCCCAGGGCAGGCTGCCTGCGCTGCCTGCAGTCCCCGGGGTGGCTCCTACTCCTGCCGCATCCCTGCCCACCACAGCATCCTTGCTTCCGCTCTGAGTCCCGGCTGACCCTGGAGTTTGAGATTAGGGTATAGAGCTGCTTCATGGGAATATTTTAAAAGTGAAACCAAATTATCTACAGTATAATTTCTTCTTAAAAAAACCCACCATGTGTTGTTGTATAACTAGGCTTTAGAAAACCTCAATTTTTGAGCCAAATAGACCTTGTGGTTTCCTGTTGCCCTTTGGGTTCTGGTACCGTGCCAAATCATGTTTGTAAAGAAAACACTTTAGTAGTTAGACACAGCCTTGGATCATTTAGCTGTCCTGAAAAATGCAGTAGTAATGCTTTAGGTATAATAAGCATTTTTATTATTCTTATTTAAGATTTCTCCCCCCATTCCGGTATGTTAAGCCACTAATGAGGAAGTAATGGAAATTGGGATTTCAGCTTTATGTTTAGACTTGTAAATGCATTGGCTTCTGAAGTAGTCTTGTCAGTGTTAACGCAGATGTTTGCTGTGCCAGTGTCGGGAACCTATTTCATGATAGGAGGCTGTGTTAAGCAATTGTCCCCTTGCTGGTGAATTGGCTCTTGATGGAGATTCAGAAGAGCTTATTTTAATTAGGCTTTGTTTGAAAACATGGCTCAATCTACTAATTGAGGTAGGTGCTACTTCCCTGTGGACTTCTCACAGTGTTAATGCAAAATTGCTGGATATTTGCTTTTTAAGTATACTACTTCTTCTGTCCTGTTTGTATGAGAAAAAGACGATTGTGCAGCAAGAACTTTGCATTTTATATTAGGAAATGAAAAAAACCTTCAAGAAGCACATGGTTAAAAACAGTATTTCAAAATGCTCTACTGGGAAGTTGGATTTTGGATGAGGAACATGGAGGTAATGTGGTGTCACTAATGAACCACCAAGGCTTTGGAGGCAACGAATTGGTCTTGGGAAAGCGGTAGTCAGCACTGAAAACACTGGTGCTTGCTCCCTGAGGTGGTACATGGCTTTTTGCTTGATACCCACCATTGCCAGTGTGCTCACCTCTTCCTGTGATGGTTTAACGTAGGAGAGAACTGCTTTCCGTGCTTCAGTTGACAGAAGGCATGTTAATATGTGGCTGCCCAGTCTGCTTTTCTTTTAAATAGCTTAGCTGACGTCCAAGGATGAGGGAAGTACAAAACAAACTCTGAAAATCTTTCAGATGTTTTAATTAAAAGTGATGGAAGTGGAGAATTAGAGCTGCTTCTGTGCTAGGATGGCTTATTCAAACATGCAGCTTAACCAGTTAGACTGCAAGGTGGAAAATGCTAGAGATTGTGTATCTGAATTAAGCAATTTTAATTTGGTCTTTCATCTGTGTCATTACCGAGGGATATCCTGCAGGCTGGTTTAATGAACTCAATCTAGAGGTGTGTAGAGGCACATCTCTTTGCTTGACAGCAGCAAGATGGCATGCTATGACTGGCAGACATATCTTCAGCTTGTGTAATTGTCTGCTCTTGTCATATGATGACAAATGGAGCGATGATCATATTAAACAACAAAAAAGTTCAAAGTAACACGAAGGCTCTGAATAAACTCTTGGAATCAAAGAGATTCTCACATGACAGCATGTCAGCATGGGTATTTTTAGCCTGAATTAATGCAGCTATAGGAAACTCCCCTCCCCCAGAGAAGTATTACCATGTTAAGTTAAATGTCAGTCAGAATTTTTAGTCTAAATTCTCCACTTCCTACAGGTGTGGGAGCTTGTCTTGTCAGTGCTCAGACTGTGCTGCACATGCAGGCAAGGAAAAAACTGTCCCAGGTCAGGAGTTTAAAAAATAAATTAGTAACTGAAGTTTGTCTGTAGACTGACAAATCTTGTTGGTTTTTTTTTTTTTTTTTAATAAGTCTCTTCCAAACCCAGATGCAATAAGGATGAGATCATGCAGAAAAAATTCATCAGGAACGGAGCATAGTTTGGAGTTTTGGCAAATATGTTTGAGGGGAATATAAATGCCGCCCTTTTCCCTTCTATCCATCTATCCAATTTTCTCTCTTGTCATGGATGCAAGCTAATGCACTTCTGTGCATTATGGTATGAGGCTTTAAGTTTTGCAGAAGAAACTGTCTTTCTGATGAAGTCTGGAGTCAAGTGTCATGTGAAATCATGAGAAATATTTTTCCTTTTGTGAGTAAGAGGATTCTGCAGAAGGGAAGTACCCTAGAAGTACCCCATAGAGCAATGGGGAACAGGAGCTGCAAAGTAAAGAGCTAAGGGGACGGGAGCTTTTTAATTCTTTTTCTTCTTTTTTTTAAATTTTCCTCCCCCACCCCAGAACTGGGACTGCGTAGTTAACGAGGGGGGAGGGGCGGGGAAATGAGTGATAAAGATTACCACCTGTATTTACTTCTTGGTGCATATAGTTCCACTTTTGTTAGGTTGGTATCTCTGTCACAGTTTTAATTAGCGTCCCGTGTCCCCCCCCCCCCCCCGTCTTCTGATAGGGAAAAAACATTTCCAGCAATTAAAAAAACCACATACGGTACCACATGTGGCCAGAGTAAAGCTTTTTCTTCTGAATGCTTTCTCTATAAACTTCATAGAAAATTGCTTTACTTCTAGATTGCCATCCTTGTGCGGTATCCTGGCCCCAACAGCACAGTTTAGATGCTGTTCTCCAAAAAGACCTTTTCAGGGCAGCTGGCCTGGAGCTGGGTTTTGTTGCCACAATGGCTATGGGGAAACGCCGAGTGCCCAGCCCAGAATTCAACAGTAGTCATCTCAAAACGGGTCTTAAATATGGCCTTTTTTCCTTATGCGTAAAAGCTTTTTCCCTTGTCAGTTGAGTTAGTAAGTGGCAGGAAAATGCTTCGTCTTTGTGATTTCTGAAGTATCCTTAGTTTACTTTTGGTATTGAAAATTTTGACTATGGTGGTCCCATAGTGGTTTAATTGTAATGAGAATAGCGCTTTGCACATGTACGCCTCATTAGCTGGTACAGCTGGGACTCTCAATTTCAGCAAAAAAGTAGTCTTAGTCAAAAGAGTGCCTATGTAAAAATAGCACTGCACTACTCAACAGTTAAACCTGCGTGAAATATGTCACTTCACTAAATCTATGTGTATCAAGTCTCTTAATGCATTGACAGTTAATTTTTATTAGCTGTTTTATTTTTAATATTGTGCAACTTCCACCTTTGCAGAAATTACATGTAGCTGCTGCTTTGTTGCAAGTATGAGTAAGGTCATATCCATATCAAGAAAATGTGTGATGTTAGAAAGCTAAAGTATAATTATGTACCTAGTTTTGGACATAGTTCCTTGTTCATTTTTTAAAATGTGCTAATGAAGTATTTTCCCATACAGATAAGAGGCAAAGGAGCAGGACTCGGTTTTGACTAGTGCTCATTTAAATGCTGAATAGCCTGAATATTAGAGTTGTTGTTGCAGCAAACAGGTTTTATTTGCATTCTCAGAGCTACAGAAAAATGATTTCACTTTTTTAGTACTGATACATTTTGATATAAAGAGTCATGAAGAGCTGGCAAACCTGGACTCCACATTGGTGCCAAAGCATCCAAGTATAGATGTACCTTAAGATACTGCCTTAACCCTCTTCTTAGTAGAGGTGAAAATTTAGGAGCCGAGTTGGTGTAGCTTAACAAAGGAATAAAGCTTATTTGGCCTATTTGCTTGTTTTATGGCTTGAAAAATAGCTGGTAGATTAATCAGAGGCAGGATTCAACATTGGGACTGTTCATTCAAAGGCGACAGGAAAGATGGAGACAGGTTGTAGCGGGCTTTAGAGTGTGAAACAGCAGAGAAAAGGGAATCAGTCAAGAATTGCAAAGATGCAAGTGACCGAGCCAACACAGTAGTTATAAAAATGATTTCTGTGAAATATTCTGATGGAATTCATCAATGTGGTGTGAAAGAATATTGCAGTAATGGGGAAAGAAAAGAGTGAGAGTCTTTCATAAAGCATTTTAGCTCTGAGGAAGATTTGTGTCTGTGACATTTTGCAGGAAGAATTGGCAAGATTTGTCCCTGGTATGAATACTAGTGCCTGCAGAGGGGTTTGAAACACTTGATAGCCATATTGTATTTTGAGTGACAGGTAGTCAGTCGGCAAGTTGCAGGGTTTAACAGAACTGTTCATGAAGTTGTATGCAGAAAGGTGGGGGCCGGTTCTGTTATGAGTCTCCCAACAGTAAGGGGAAGAGATTGTCAAGTCTTTTTAAATCATCTGTCTCCATTTTGACTACACAAAAAGAGTATGTTTGGAAATGATGCAGGCAGCATCTTCAGGGACACTAGAAAATAGCATGTTTCTTGTGGTAAACAGTTGATTTACTCCACATCTCAGCGATTGTTTCCATGTTGGTACATTTTTATGCAAGCCGGTGGCTTACATGTGGTGGGTGCTATTATTGACTGGCTTGCCAGTACGCAGTCAAGTGCTCTTGGTTAACACCACTCGTCAACCACTTGTGTAATTGCCATGTGTTGGTCGGGATGGTTGCGTAGCATCTTGCAGTTGAGCAGCATAAATTCGGAGTTAGCTGTGCTGGAGGGGATGCATCTTCTCTGGTCAGCCTCTCCTTTTCCTTATTTCTGTTACTAATGAGGTATATATGTGTGCATATAATATAAGTGTGTGTACATATAGATGTATGTGACCCAGCTGAGGTGGTTTGAGGTTTCTAGCAGTTTGAGAGGCCAGTGGGAAAGCTCCTGCAGGTTGATGCAGGGAGGCTCTTTGGGAAGGCAGCTGCTACAAGGTTTTTTGTCTGTCTTCCCATTTCATTCATCCATATCCATTTAGATGGCTTTTACCCTTCTTTCTCTGTCCGTAATAACTCTTCTTACTCTTCTGCCATACCTGTATCCTTCAGATTGTGTGGTAGGAATGTGGGATTATGGGATCACAGCTGGATTAGATTGCCAGGCTTTATGCTAGCCATCTCATACATATGACAAGAAGAGATTGTAAGCAGGGCTGCATGCCTTGTTATTAATCTTAGTTCAGGACTGTATAAACAAACATGTTAAACATTTGATTCTTCAAAATCATAGGCTTTATCTTTCCCTCTGCCTCTCTAGTCTTTCTCCTTCCTTTCATCTTCTGCCTTCACTTTTCCACATAAATTCTTCTCCATAGTTTCAGCATAAAAATTAATCTCCAGACTTTCAGAAAAGGCTTAGGGGATTCTTAGCCCCATAGTTGATGCATTTCAATGTGTGACTGCTATTTACTTTACACCGGCAGCCAGGACTCCCAAAGCTCTTCTGGATCACCCGTTGATTCCAAGCTGGTCGCTATGACCAACATACTGATTCAGTATGAAAACGCATTCATTGCACCCATAATTCATGATCTCTTGGTGATCTGGAAGCCATCTATATGAATCCAATTCATGTAAATATTTTGAGGAGAATCCTTTCCGTTCTGGAGGCAGCACTGTTTAATCAAAATGTCAATAGCTGGTATCAAGTGGCAGGATTAATCCTTGCCGTAGCCTGCAGAGGAGAGGTTGAGTGCCTGGAGGATGTAAGCAGTAGAGCCAAAACGCTTCTGCTACCTACTTCAGTGTCATTTATAGAATTTTGAACTGTGTGCTAAGGAAGAATAAAGCGAACGTAAATGTATTATTGCTCCTATTATAACACTTCAGTAGGATAAAAAGAGAGAGAAAAACTTCAATAGCTCTGATGATAGCCTGCCAGAGTAAATGTTGGCTCAGAAGCAACTGTGGTAATGTAGCTTTTCCTCTAAATCTGTTTGAGTTAAATGAGAGCGGGGCCAAGCTGAGAAATGAGTTTCTGTGTAGTGCCGTGTCTGCTGCTTCCAGGGCACTCCGGTTTTTGTGGTTCCCCTGTCCTCTCCATCCCATCTTGGGTTTCAGCAGAGCTGCACGGGTCAGGCACGAGGCTCTATCAAACTCCCCAGCAGCAATAGGGTTTACATTGCACATGACACCAGAGGGAAAGAGTGGTATCTGAGCAGGTGAGATTTTGCACTTAAATGTGGAGCTTACTAATAGCTTGGTAAAATAATGATTTTAATTAAAAAAAATATATGGTGTGAAGAATGTGCACTGGCATGGGCCTGTGATTCTTTGGGATCTGACATCTGGCTTCACTTCTGAGTTTGTGGGCATGAGTTCAGCTTTCATCTGGTCATACAGCTAAGACACTCTCCTGCTTTTAGGACTGTATAAATAGAGGAGCTGTTTATAGGCGGCTTCTGAAATACGTGGGGAAACGATCATTTTTAGAGTTTTAATTAGAAACACATGTAGATGCGAGCTAAAATCTTATTTATTTAGTCTCTTTTGGGATCAGAGGGAGAGAAATGTGTGCAGTGAAGACAATGGGCTCCAGAGTCTGTGGAAAGATACTCTCACTGCTGATGGCTGTGGTGATGTAAATGCTATACTCTCACTGGGTGGGACATTTGCTTTTCCGTTTCTTTAAACTGGTGGCTAAAGGAGAGATGCTGGGCTAGTCTTAAAAATGTTTAGTGGTAGCGTTTCTAGGTCATAGGTATCCAGTTGAGGAGGGTGTAGTTGAATGGAGAAGCTTTTCTCAAGATGCTATCAGATGTGAAGGTAAACAGGAGACAGCTTGATTTTGGGTTTTAGTATTGTGATTGTTATAGCAGATGCTCTGGTTGCCTTTGTTCATTTGTATGAGAAACCAAAAGACACCTAGAAATCAACCAGTTACATAACCAAGCTTTTGATTAGAAACAAACAAAAATTGTAGTAGGCCTTCTAAGGGTAAGACCCGTAGACGTTTCATGGGCATCATCTGGTCTTGGCTAGAAGCAAAACGTCAACGCAAATTCCAGAGATGCCCTTGATCTTGGATCTTTGTGTCCATGTTTGAAAATGACAGCTGTGGTTTCCTGGTATCTAAGTGTAGGAAGGCAGCAGAAACCACAGGTATTGCAGTATTCAAGCTCTGTTGTAGTTTTGGTGCACCTTTCTAGCTTAATCCAACTCAAATTTCAGTTAATTGTGAGGAGAGATCTTCATCTGGTGGAAACTGGCAATTGAATGTTAATGGATCTCTGCCAAGTAAATTCCTCCTTATGGGATTCTCTACTTTCATTCCCCTGTACCAGCTAGTATACCCAATGCTGCGACATAATTCTGGGGAGAAGGGAGGGTAAGAATGAGGATGGAAGGGGCAGCTGAGCGATATGTATGCATACCCCCCAAAAAATGACATTGTAGGATCTTTTAAGGGGAAAGAGACCAAATAAATATAGAGAAATGAGAGAATTTTTATTTACCTTAACAGCGTAAAATGTCACTGTTTAAGAATCGGTCATAACAGGGAGGATTTGTTGCGAGCTGTGGTGTTGTGGTATTGTTTAATTTATGTATGCTCCTTCCTAATAAAACGTGTCAGTATCATTGTATGTTAGTTTGGTTTCCTGCCTCTCTCTTTCTCTTACAGCATTCTGGTTGGAGACAAGATTGCAGTCTTGGGAACCTGTTTTGCACATGTCTGTGCACCGCTCACGAAGAAGCAATCACTGTAACTCATAAATATGTGCACTCATCCTCCAAAGACATATAAAACATATTTGAGCTATAAGGCTATACAAACATGAAGCAATGCTGATGACGACACGCAAACCACAAGGGGGAAGCTTGACTGGCTCGATCTTTTTAGAACCTGGAAGTGTTTGCATAGCCTTGTTGCTCAGCTGCATTTCTTTCTTGATAGGTAGGTAGGTGGGTGGGTATCAAAGACTTCAGTGAAACACTTTTTTCAGCTGTGTGGTATGTTAAATCCTATCATCTTGTCCAGCTTTTTAGTGTGAAGTCTGATTTTCTAGTTTTCTCCACCTGGCTTCTTACAGCTGGGGAGGAAAAAAAAAAAAATGACCTGAGGACCAGCATCCACAATCTGGTTTTTGGTCTGCAGTGGTTCTCCTATTGGGTGATGTGCAAGAAGAGCTGTGTAGCTGGGAGAGGTGCCTGTGTATTACGTGGTGCAAGTCACATGCAGCTTTATAATCAATGCATTCCTGCACCAGAAGCAGTTTAAGGGAGTGTTGAGTTGGGCATGGAGTGCAACTGGACATGATTATGCACAGAAAACATACTGCTGTGCTGTAAGGAAGACACTGAATGAGTTTTTGGGGTTGTTTTTGTGTTTTCAAATAATAATGAATTTCAAATTTATTTTCTTTCCTTCCTTTTATGCTACTTCCTTTCTGAGATTTGCTTTCTCAGGCCAGAAGAGGAGACAAATTGTCCTAGTATCACATACCATTTTTCTTTCTGTATTTTTTGCACATTAAAATGATTCTGCAGTACTCCAACTGCAGACAGAAATCTATCCTTTTTTTTTTAAATTGCGATGACTGCAGTAAAAATTTGTAGCGTTCTTTTCCCTGCCCTCTGTCTTCTGATAATTAAGAAAAATTTGTTTGCCAAAGCCACGACTCCATGTAGGTCCAGTTAATCGGGAAATGTTGCTTTAAACTTTTGTAAATTTGAGATTGTGCATCTTGAGGCTGAAGGGTGTAGTGGGATGAGGACTGACCTATTCTTTGGACAGAACAACAGGTCACTGAGGCAGAATCAGGTTGGTGGTGTTTCTAGGACCAGTCAGAAATGCCATATACATAGTTGTTAGTATGTTACCAATTAATATGTCATTAAATAGAGGATTTGAGAGCATATATTATCTGTGATTTCCTGTGGGTAGGGGTGCCAAAACTCATGTTGCTTACAGCAGCCAGATGGCGTTAAGGCTGGTTCTGACTGTGTCTAAGGTGCAAGCCTCTGCCTCAGAAAAATAGCAACTGAGTATTTCCAAACAGCTGGAGCTGGGGACTGTTGCCTGGCTCTGCAATGGGGAAAACAGAGGCTTGAAGAATTCCGTCACATGCCATACGGTGAGACATGCCGAGTGTCATGGGTTGGCAAAAGTTGTTCACTTGGGTTTGTGTCATGTAAAGCAGGAGGCTTTTTTGCTGTGGTTTTGGAGCAGCATTTGATCTGCTTGTCCTTTCAGAGTCTTGCAGAAAAGTGTGACTGCATCTTTAATTTCCCATGGGCACAGCTGCCAGAAATAACTTGCATAGCACTCCAGCCCTGGAGCTGCCCCTCTAACCCATTTCCCTGCTCTGCTGGGCTATAGCGAGTGCTGTTCCTGTCTCAGCTTTCCAAAGGAGATCCAGTGGCAGTGATACCTAAACCACTCTAACTTTACTTACCCCTCTTCTTGGTGACTACAAGGATTTTCGGTTGATGGACCAGATCAGACTGGGCTGGACTGTCAGCTGTGGTGTATTACTTCATGATGTCTTGCAAAATATTTATTATGTTTTTCTGTCCCTCCCTGTATTTATGAAAGGAGATGGCTGCTTACATGCTTCACTCGACGGACCCGATGAATGTCTTAAAATTGATTGCAGATTCCTTTGGAAGAGGTTGTGCTTTTGAACCCTGTGCATCATGAGCTGGTAGAGGGTAAAGATGGCTCATTTCTTAGTTTTTATTGAGTATCTTGTACGTGACTTCATTTCTGGAAGTGCTGAGAGGGAGAGCAGAGACAAAAAAAGAAAATGCATAAAACTGCCGTAACTAGTCAATTGGAGTGTGGGAAAAGTTAGATTGACGTTCGGTGTGTGCCTTACTGTTTGGGTTGGCTTTCTACTGGCGAGAGTGATAGCGAACTGGGACATTTCTTTCTGTGAGACCTGTATCTTGGCAGACCTTTTCCTGTTGTCACCTAGTGCTGCTGAGTGTCTGCTGCCGTACTGACCGGCAGTGGGTATCATCCCTGCAGGGCTGGTACTTCCAGGTCTCGGAGCCTGGCTCTTCATGGATGTTGCATTTGTAAAATCACATGTGGGTAAACAAAACTGTTTCGATGGCTTTGCTAACACCCCTACTTTCATTTAAAGAAAGAATGTTTAAATAAAAAAAAAAAAAGTGCTTCATTGTAACAGCTGGTTTAAAAAATAATAATAATTGTACATTGTGCATTCACTTTTTGTTCCTCCCCATACCATGAAATGTAGGCTAAATTTGAGCGCAGGCCTGTCTTGGAGGAGATTTCTTCAGTGTCATACCCTGTAAATTCAGTCTAGAGAATTCCTTAAGCAAATAATGGGTGGATTTATGGGACTAAACCCCTGTACACTTTCGAATGGAGGCCTTCTAATCTTAAAAGCATAAAGAATTAATTCCTCTCAGTCTCTAAAAAGAAGCACAACATTTGCTCTTCTTTCCAACTTGGCAGCTAAATGAAGGTGGTGCAGTCAAAAGGAAGTGGCTACAAAAAGATGAAGCATATTGGTTGTGAATCTGCCAAAGGTGGCCAGCTGTATTGCTATTTTCAGCTAATTCTATGCGCTTAGTCAGAGTTTGTGCTTAAATTAAAGGCTAAAGGTATATTTAGTGATCATTAGGTTCTCCTCTATAAAAGGTTTTGTTCCATGGTTTAATAATGGGGATGGCAGAGAAACAGAAGGTAGCCAGCTAACGATTATTGTGTCTTTTTCCTGTGCTAAAATGTATTGGGTCCCCGTGATCTTTGGAGGTTTTAAATCCTACTTTGAAATAAATGCCTTTCTTGGTAGAATCACATCGTTCCAATTCTTGACTTTTTGGTGGGATTTTCTCGGAAGGAGTGAGCCATCAGGAGCACTGTAGAAATGCTTGTGTGAAAACTACTGATACCAGGTGCTTGAGCTGAATCCCCTGTGAGCGAACCTCCCAGTCCGGGTACCCCAACTCTGGGGTGAAGGGTACCTGGGGGTCAAAAGGCTGCTGGTTGTGCTCCTTGTTTCTCAAGTTTTTGGAAATACACTTTGCAAACCTATTTCTGAGGGAAAAGAAAATGGAAACCAAATAAATGAGGTTCCTGTCTGGACATGCAAAATGTTGGAAGTTTCTCTGAGACTTAGAGGAATTAAAAAAATAAAAGAAGAAATGAGCAAGCAAGAAGTATTGGATTTGGGTTTAAAAGGGCAACTAGGAAAGTGTACATAGAGCTTTTATATATTAAAAAAATCTGTTACATCATTAAAAAAATATTTAGGCAATAGGCATTCCTACAGTCATTCCTGGGGTGTTCTTTTGTTTGTTTTCTTTTTGTTTTGTTTTTGTTGTTGGTTTTTTCCCCTTATTTCATGCCTTTATCTTTGTCTTAAAATTCTGTGAAGTCCTTAATTAGGAAAGCACCTTGTGTAAATTTTGAGCCCTACAAAATTTTGGGCGTTCTTAACAACAGTGGGATGCCTTAAAATGTTCTGAAAAAGATGAGTTTTGTGTCACAGGCTAGCTAGCAGATTTCTTTTACACCATGAGCAAGGCAGCAGCCACAGCGTGTCATCAGTGGGGGTGAGTCACAGCACCCTAACCCTGCAGAATTAAGTGACGCATTTTTGGTGGTGCCCTTGCGTCGTTCCTGCTGCTCTCCATTGGATGCTCTGTCCTCAGCTTAGCATCGGTGTGTGCTTTTGACTTAATTCCCACAAGGGCATGTAAAAAAGGAAACCACCTCCCCACGCAGCAGCACAATAAATATCCTGGCAGGTCTCAGTCCATGAACTCCTAATCTTTTGCAGTTTATGATTAAGAAAACCATGAGCAGATCTTTTGTAAAGGAATGTTAAAACGCTAAATGGGGAAATGCAACAACACTGGTGCATTTCAGGAGGATTTTTTTAGGAGGTTCGTATTGATCGCCTTGCACCAGAAATTGAAAGGGGTGATCTGTGGTGTGTTTGAAGCGTGACTGAGAGTGTTTGCACTCTGCTGATTTTTTTCTGCAGAGGTGCAGGTTTCGTTAGTGTTGCCTTAGTGCTGCTACAAGCTGTTGCAGTATGCTGCCTTCTTGATAAGTAGTCTGTGGTCCTGACATCGTTCCTGGGCTCAGTGGGGCTGGAGAGATGCCCCACGTCTTGTGGGACAGGACTATGGGAATTGTTTGACCTGTGAGTGTTCATGCACCAGGGCGCAGTGGGGCTGGCATTTGCTGAATGAGCGCATCTCTCACACAATTTTCGATTATGGATACGTCCCTTGAGGATATGTAGGATGTTTTTGACAGCCCTACCAGGAGGGAAGCAGCTATGGTAGAATCCCAGCTGTAGGAACATGAATGTTATTGGGATCATACTGGGTAAACTTTTGCAGAACACATATACTGAACTGGTTAAAATCAGTGAGTAAAGTGCATGTATATTCATTTTAAGTTACCATTTTACTGTACTGTGCTAGAACTGAGTGTTAGACAGTTTCGCATTCTCTAATAGTTGGTTAGTGAAGCCTTTTCCTCCCGTCAAAAATATCTTTCCAGTTGGATTGCCGTCTGTTTATTTGTTTGCTTGTGTTTTGATCTTGAAAGACAAAATAGCTGTTTGTGCACAACAAAATAGCTGGATGTAGTTTCTTGAAATATGTGCTTAGAGGGTAGTGTATCTGTCTTCCCGAAGTCTTTCATGGGTTTGAAGTGTACTAATAACAGAACTGCCCTCAACATGGGCAAGGCAAACTCGTGTGGACCCAGGGTGGCTTGGGGAAGAAAGAACATTCTTCTGCGAGGCAGCACTTGAAGCAAATGGCTGAATAAGAGAAGATGGGTTTTCTTCCTTTGCTGCAGCAACTGGAGCTGAAATTAATTTTAAACAGCTCCCTTGCCTCTCAAATCTGCGATGTGACTTTCTTTACTTAGAAGATCTGAGAAAGGAAGGTTTAGAAACCAAAAAGCATTGTTCCCGGTAAGGAACCATCAATTGGCCTGTCATGGTTTTCAGTTGTTTCTGTGATTATGCTTGTGAAAGAGATTAAAATACTTCTCTTTTATTACCAGCAAAGTGAGTTCCCCTGCTGCCCCCTTCAAACAAAGGCTGCCTGGCGTGGCTCGGCTGTGCCTTGTGCTTCACTTTCTGTTCCCCACGTGCTTATTCCTGTTTGGGCTGGTGTGAATGTGGCAAAATCTGTTTGAATTCAGTGTCTTTGTGGTGGGTTTAAATTTGCAGATTTCTCACGTCTTCCAGACTCGCTGTAATTGTCTGGAGAGCTGAAGAACACTTGTTCCTTCTGTTTTTGTGAATAGTTCTTGGAGCGTTCTTCATGTTAGTAAAACCATAGAGCACATCAGTGAAACCTTGCTCTGAGATGCAGTTTATGGGGGTGCATTGTCTTACTTTTTTGGTTGGTTGGTGTTGTTAACAGTTTTTTTCCTATCTACTCTATGAAGGCAGTTCAGTGGTCACGAATGCTTACTTTTTTGTATTTGAGTCTGTCTTTGATTGTTTAAATCTATTGTTTTTGTGTTGTGGGACTGTAAGTGAATATGTTTTATCAGTGCCTCGCTACACAGTTATTTTGCACCTACCATCTCTTTTTTGCTTGTGCAAAGCAATTTGAAGACAAAATATGGACCTGATGTTACTACTTAAATTCTTTTAGCATGCTCGCTGCCTATGGTGTAAGTCTATTCCCAGCCTGCTGAACAGAGAGTGTGTTAAGAGAGGTTACAGTGTAGCGTATAGAAACCGAGGACCCTGCACACATTGCAGTGTTGTTGATGAATTTGTGGTTGAACCAAGAGCCCTGCATTTGAACAACCCAGTTTGAAGAGGCACTGGCTGCACTTGACCTGTGTGGAGCCGCAAACTCTCCCAGAGACCCAACGTGAGGCTCTCCTTAACTGTGCCCAGGCAAGAGAGTAATGACAGCATTTAAAGACACAGATAGCTCCATTCGAACCCTTCCCATTTCAAGTTACAGGCAAAATTTATGAGCCATTTATGAGACAGAAGAGCCTGCCTGTCCCCGTCCTTGCTGGAACTCGGAGGGGTGGCACTGGGAATGCGGGGCTCTCCCAGCTCTTGTTGGCGGAGGTGCTGCCCCAGCATCACGTCACTGCCGGGGAGTCTTGGCAGTACCTCCTGTAATTGTAATTAACAGCACAAGGTCCACATTCTCAGCTTGGGACGATTTTGAGGAAAGGTTAATGCCGCCTAGGCCTGTAAACTTACTGCTAATGAACTGTTTGCAGTAATACAGCAAGCAGCTTAAGCGCGTGGGTTCAGCAAACAAAGTGCGGTGGAAGGTTTATATAATTAGCGTTAATGTTGGGTACAAAACACCCCATCGACAGTATCAGCTGACTTATCTCATTATGAGCGATAGCTGTTTCATGAATCTAGTAAAACATGGATTTTTAAGACAGGGTAGCAAGAGTAAGAGGAAGGCATGAAATTAGATTAGAGTCTATAGCCATAAACTCTGGCTTCCTTGCCCTGTCCAAAGAAGTGTTCAGGCTTCTCTTCCACAGAAAGCATGGGCTTTGTTTTTGAGCAGTAAGAGCCAGAATAATGTCATTCTGGGAAAATCCTTCTGTCAGTCCCTTAAAGAGGCATATTTTTTCAATTTCCTTTACTGAAATAAATCTGGGGCTCCTGACTCAACTGTAGTAAAAGATTTAACTGATGGATTGCTTTAGTGTTTTGAAAGGCTGAGAATCCTGCTCTGAACGGATGTGTGTCGGTCCAATCTCCTTTGCTTCTGTAACATGTTTCCGTGAGGTACACCGGTGACTACGCAGCCACTGTCTCCCTCTTCTTCCTCTTGTGTTGGAAGACAAAAGTTAATCTTGTGGAAAGGAGGGGGGGAAATGGTAAGCACCGACTAGCGCTGTGGTAAGAGCCAAACCTTGGTTCGCAGAAGGATGAGGAAGGTCCAGCAGTCTCCAGCTGGGTTGCTCCTGGGGCAGCCGTGGGTTTGGCAGGGTGAGGGATGGGCTCTGCATGGTGTCATTCAGGCTGGTGGTGACAGAGGCAACTGTACTGCCTGCTGTGATGGCAGCCGGGCAGAGCCGAGTTGCTTGGGGAACACTTATTGTTAATTTCCTGACTCCAGTGCAATTTAAAAACCCTCTCAAAGCAACCTTTTTTTTTTTTTAATGGTATTTTTTATTTAGAAAGTAAATAAAACCTCAGGCAGATTAAGGAATGCTGCACACGCTCCTGGAAGAAGTGGAGTAACTAATGAAAACCAGAGCATGAAATAAAGTTGATGCTAAGACGTGGGGTTGGTAGCAGGAGGAAGGGCTTGGGCTGATCTCTGCACTCGTCAGAGCCTTTAAACAAGGCAAGAATGAACACGCCGTAGAGTTACAGGACGTCTGAGGTTACCTGCTGTGAAAGAGCAGATTAGCATGCTGTGGTATTTTGCTTGAGGTTTCAAAAAATTATCATATCCGGATAGCAAACCCTTGTATAGAAATATACTGCCGTTTCTTAGCGAGATAGTTTCCTTCATCCTGAAGCATTTATAAGAAAATCTAGTATCCTTCCCAAGATGGGGTTTCCTGAGAACTGTCTTCATTTTTGAAACAATTTATGGTAGGATTATTTTTTTTTTAAGGCAACCTCAAAGTCTGTAAATCTGTGATGTTTTCACAACAGGAGGATTGACAGATGACTAACTGGATTTCCCCTTCGCTTTTTACAGTGTTTCATAAATGCTAAATAATTTCCATAGGATGAATTGTTTTCATGCTGCTGAATAGTTCAAGTGGAAAAATGCCTGGTATTGGTAACCATACCTGGTATGCACAGTGCTTTGTAATTTCTCAGGTTATATTTAATATAAATACTGTACGCCAGTTGTCCTCTTGTTGGTCCTGGCTGTCCCTTGGGCAGTTCCTTCTGCCATACAAATACCTGCAAACACTCTCTTAATTTCTGCAGCCTCACACATCTTGGGCGTGGAGCTGGAGGCACAAAGCACCCTGTTTATCCTGACCTTATTCCAAGGTGCTCCAAGGATGAGCTGTCCCCTTCAAACCCAGGGTGACAGTGTGCCTCCTCTTGAGCTGGGGTGATGCATTTAGTTCCCTAGATTCTTATTATGAAATAATCTCCTCTTCCTTACTAGAAAATAAAACAAACACCCAAAAGTTTTCTGAATTTTGCATAGAAATCTACGTTAATTTTAGATTATTTTTCAGTTTTGCTGGCGTTCTTTGTTGTCGTGTTCTTCAACAAAATGATTCATTGTTTTGCTCATTCATGATATATCACCTGTGCAGAAGTGTCTTGATTGCATTTCATAAGCCAGCTGAATTGGCTTACAATGGGAAAGAATTGGCTTACAAGTCTCACAATGGGAGAGAATTAGTTTTTCATCGTTAGCGACGTAGATCCCAGTAACAGATGCATTGCAAGTATTTGCGATTGTCAGTGGCTGGGGCACTGTTGTTGTTTCAGCAGCACTGTTGCAGTGGCGTGGCAGTGTGCTGTCACAAGTGGAGAACATGCAGAGGAACTTTAATTTTCTCCTCTGCCAGTGCTTGGCGGGGGGAATAACAGCCAGAGTTTGCTTGCTGCATTTTGCTCGTAGTTGCTAGATAACTTTTGTAGTCAGTGTTTTTCTCTTGTGGATCTAGGTAGTCTTAGGGGATGTTGTCAGTCAAAAAGTGCTTCTAGGGAAGGATATCTGTAGTATCTGAATATGAAAAACAAACACGAGGCACAGTTGTAGCTGATTGAGTATAATTTCTGCAGTGTTTTGCGAAGGTAAGGGAAGAATTGTATGTACGCATTTATTTGTTTGCTTATTAGTACTTACTTGGGTATTCCGTATTGTTATAAGAAGGTAAAGTATCTCAAGTTTTGTGGTTTGGGTTCTCCACCCACCCACCCCCCCCCCCCCCCCCCCCCCGAAAGCTGATATTATTGAGTGAAGGTTAAATAAGTTAGTGTGTTTTGGAATATTTGTTAAGCATCATATGTGCTGTAGGGCCTCCAGGCATTTTAGGAATAAGCTACTTTCCAGGACCTCTGATGACATCCAGATAATACATGATATTGGCCAGAGGTAAAGCTGCCTCTTTTTAATAAACTTGCAAATTTCCACTACTTGCCTTGGAGAAAACCTGTCCTTTGGGAAATGGAAATTTATTTGGGACTCATTCCAAGGTACGGTTATGTTCAGGCCTTTTCTGCAAACACAGACAAGAAGAATATAATTTTAACGAGTAGAATATGCCTGCAAAGTGGTGCTCTGAGTTCATCGGTAAATGAACCGTCCCAGCGCCGACAGCGGTGTTTGGCATTTTTGGCTCCGTTGAAGGGCCCAGCAGGAGAGGAATCCCACCGGCGGAGGGAGAGGTGGTGTTCTGCTGGATGAGTGTGCTGAAGCGGCTGAGAGCAGGAGCCAGCAGGGTGCACGGGGACAGGGAGGGTTTGGTTGCTGTTGGGAAAGACATGATGATCTGGCATTTTTGCTGCTGCAGTAATGGGTGGCGTGGGTCAGATGAATCAATTGCTTTGGCCCATGGAGAGGTCTGGTGGGACCAGAGCCAGTGGAGAAGAGGAGGTGGGATGGAGGAGGGGAGGTGGGATGTGCGGGGTGACTCTGGGACTGGGAGGAAGGGGGAAGCAAGGGGAGGAGAAGGGTAAGGGTGAGCAGAGGAGCCTCCCTGTTTGGCAGCAGGGTAGGGTGTTACAGTCTCTAGGAGTTTCATCTCAGGGCTTTTGCCAGGTCTCAGGTCCGTGGTATGGCTTGTTGGGGGCCATTCGTTGGAGGGTGCTCGCTGGACCTGGTGGGCAGCCCATGGCTCGCACGCCAGCTCTTCCTGGCATCCCTGCTGCATCCCACGGCCGGGGGGGCAGGAGGGGAAGGATGCCATGGGAGGACTGGCCATTTCCAGTCCTCAGCAAGTAAGGATAAGCAGATTGAGGACAGGGGGGGAAAGTAGAGCAAATTTTTTGTTGTTGCCTGTTCACGTTAATGAGAGGAGTTGCAAGGCGCCTGTGAACGAGTTCAGATTTTGCTAAGCCAACTGATCTGTAAAAGCAGAGAGTAAATCCATTTTCCCCCCACTACTTTAGTAATTGGCAGAAGGCAGAAAGTCATTGTTGACTGAGAATAAACAGATTTCAGGCATTCCTAGACTGAGAAACCTGCTTAGCTTTCTAAAATCAGTCTCCCTGGTGCTCTGCTAAAAGCTTAATTGGCTGACATTTTGTATGTGAGAGATTTACTCTGCTGGCCTAAATTGAGTTATTTTGTGTAAATGTTTTTGTGGGGTTTATAAAATATTCTCCTCAGAACATACATGTGTGTGTAAACTCTGGACTGTTTCTTTTGAAAGAGTAATAACGAGTACTAGATGTTGTGGCTTTGGCATACAGAGGATAATTTAACATGGAATTCAGTTTACACTTTTAGTTAACCTCGTGAGGGATTTTGTTGGTTAAAAACTAAATATCTGCCGCCTTTTTTTTTTCTCTGCAAAACCGGCTGCTAAGATACAGCCTTCCTGTAATAACAAAAAAGGATGGCTGCGCTGGTTGTGCCAATTTTTGGGGATGGATAGCATCCTTCTTAAGGATGATTCTCTAAACCACGTAAGCGTGGGGGTGTCACCCTAGCAGGTATGATGGCTTTGGAAGCACCTGGATCCTTTACAAGTTGCCAGGTCTCATTGAGAAGGAGTTAATGTTGTCGCAAGCCTTGCAGGGGCCGGACTGTCTGCTCCTCTCTGCCTTGCAGTGCTTGAAAGTCATCTCGCACACTTCCTCGCTCTGTTGTTTGTACGTTGTAATTAGTATTTTCATTCAAGCTTTAAAATTCCTTGGAGATTTGCCTAGGAGAGGGCTGTGCACTTTTAACCCAACTGCAGAAAAGGGATCTGCATCGTATTAACCGTGAAATTTGCAGGTCAGCTTTGGAATTTCAATATTTGGTGTTTATAACTTGCTGCCTGGTTTGGGCTCTTTTGTTTCGCATTAATTTCCACCTCTTGTGCTCCCAAATGTGACTGTGTTTCTCTCTTCTTTTTTTTTCCTCTCCCCCCCTCCCCGATTCAAGTGCTTACTCCATCCAAATAGATGAACTTTCTTGGCAGGGATGAGCAGAGCCGCAGAATCCCTACTTGGGGCTGTGCTGGTGATCTGGAATGAGTTTTAAACATTAAAGCTTGTTTACTTTAGGATTTTACAAGGGCTGCCCTTGGACCTTTTTTTTCCCTGCATGCCATTAGTAAGGTAGACATCTAGTACAGTAAAGCCACCCCCCCGAAGCTGTAGGTGTCCAGCAGTCCAGCCTGATGCACTGAGGACAGAGAAGCTTAATTTCTTATGGAAGCGGGGCACATGTGGTGGCTTTCTCTGTGTCATCCTGCTCTGAATAGCTTTTGAAGTTGTCTTCCAGTTCCTAACCAGAAGAGGATTAGGAGTCCTTAGAATAATCCACCGTTTCTCTGTTTTTTCTGATGGAAGCGAGCTGGAGGGATCCCAAACTAGTGGCTCCATGAGCAGAAAGGCAGGCAAGGCTCCGCAGCTTTCTCTGTGTTGGGATGCATCCCTCCGTCTGTCCCGCCCAGTGCCTGGGAGGCCTGGGAGAGATGGCAGGAGGCGGCGTTGCTGCTGCTGGAGGAGCAGAAGAGCTTTGGGAGCAAAGGCCATGCAGCCAGGGCACAGCCCAGCACCCCCAGCTCCTGGTGCCCTTTCTCTAACCCCCCTATTACACTTCGACCGGACTTTATTCAGCTGTGGTAGTGGTTGGGATTGAAAATACGTAGCGTGGTTGCAATGCCAGTCATTTTACGTAAGATTAAGTCTTATTTTAGGAAAACGCTTATGTCTTGGAAATTGCCGAGGGTGCCAGCTGTGTAAAAGTGGGGCTGGTTGAGTCAGGCTGGGCTGCGGTGCAGCCCCAGGGGAAGGAACATGGTGGGAGGAAGGGCTCTGCTCTTGCTCCTGACGGGCTGTTACGCATCGCTGGTATGGGGGAAGGAAGAGCTTTGGCTGAAGGTTGTTTCGCAGCGAGATGAGGTTGTGTTTGTATTAAGGAGGGCTACAACAGGCACATGTTATGAACATTTTGGGGGGGTGGGGTGGGGGGGGGCAGTTGGTGCTCTCCGCGTGTCGGTCTGTGCCCTAGCAGGGTGTGCGGATCTCCCGTGCCTTCAGCCACTTTTCAGCCTCGAGGTAGTGCAGCCCATCTCACCAGCCTGGTTGTACCAGGAAATGTTTTGGCATTGCAACATGCAGGAAAAAGCAATCCCGAGCGGAGTCCTTCCCTGTCTGCCGGGGGAGCACCAGGAGAACCTCCGGGGATCTTTGTGGGGCACTGGTTTTCCTGCTTTGTTGTAAAAGGGTTGTGCAGTGCCTACCCTACATGGCAGCCGCTTCTGGAGCAGGAGCTCATGAACATTGTGAAGCCGTGGCTGCCACCTTATTGCTTAGATCAGAAAATAAAAGATGTGCCAGTTCAGTCTTCTGGGGTAAATGCTGTGTTGTTAACTCCAAAGGTTTAGTAATTGCAACTGCAGATGGAAATGAGATAAATAAAATCCATATATTAGGATGTTAACTGGAATATGGAATAGACTTTCTGAAGTTAAATGGTACGATCTGAGCCAGACTGGTGGTTGCTTGTGCCTGAAGGGGCAAGTCCAGCTCCCTCCTCCTTCCTCACCAGCTTCCAGCTGCAGGCTTCTGCTCGGCCCTGTGTACCAGCTCAGCCCTTCATCTGTCTGCACAGTAAACATGATCAGTTTGCTGATTTGTTAGCAACCCAATCCAGCAAATAGCGAGGAGGGTGGAGCGGGGATGGAGCGGAGGGAGTGGGGCAGGCCTGCCAGCTTGTTCGATTGCAGTGTCCAGCCCCGCACCCTTGGACAAACCCGGGCTCTGGCGCTGGGCATCACCCCTCGGCGTTCCCTTTGCGAGGCAGCAGAGCCCTCCCGGGAGGCAGTGGGCCCACTGGCTGACTCACGGCAGGGAATGCCAAAGTGAAACCGCCTTCCTGTGACGACTGATGTGACTCTACCCACTTTTCCTTCCCAGCCCCTTCCCATGAGCCACAGCCGTGTTGCAGCCTTGGGGCCCGGGCATCCCACTCAACATCCTGGGTGAGCTGGAGGGAGTCAAGGTGAAATCTGGGGCTTCTGTCCCTGTTGGTAATTACTCTGTAGGTGTTACAAAGGTGAGAAGTATTTAGCAGAGAATATAAAAACGTGACGTAGCAGAGGATGTAATTTATTACAGAATTGATAAAGTATTTCCCATCAAAACTGGACCATTTTGTGTTACGGAAAGAGCACCTGGCCAAAGTCTGAAGGATAATGTACGTTCACCCTGTAAAAAAAATAACATTTCCTGTTGTTTCCTAGAGGATTTTTTGACAAGGGTTATGTTCAGTGACCGCAAATAGGAGTAGACAGGGTCGTCTGCTGATCTGATCTGTTGTGAGCCTGAGAAAGCGCCGCTGAGCCTTTGACAGCCTCTCGGTGTCAAGAATTGGTTGACCTAAGTGCAGGCTGAGGAGGAGGTTGAGGGAAGGCTGCAGGACTGACCTAACCGGTCACAAACATGGTGTTACTGTAGTTGTTTTAAGGCTTCCTTTGTATCAAAGTACAGCTTGTGTCGGTAGTTTTGATAACGTGCTACTTATGAAAATGAGTGAACTGGGACTTTGCCAATGTGAGCTGGCTCGTTTGGTTGATAAGCTCCCAGAAGCAGTAACTGCATGAAAAAGAGAAAAAAAAAGAAAAAAAAAAATATAGAAAGGAAGAAAATTTTACTCTGTTCGCATGATGTTGAGGAACTTCTAGAAATTTTATTCTGCAATTTCAGGGTTTTTTTGTTACTTTACAAGGGTTGCGTTGCTCTCGAGACCTGGTATAAACCCACTGTAAGTGCTTTGGTGCCCATTTTGGAGGAGGCAGCCTGAGGTGGCTGTTTGCAGCGGGGACATTGCTCGTTGGGGAGGGTCAGCAGCAGCAGATGGGTATTGCAGAATAATTCAGGTCAGCCCAGGTGTGTGGGCTGAGGTGCCCGTGCTTTGGTGCTGAGGGCCAAGGAGGAGCAGACTTTGCCAGGCAGGAGGTATGGAGACATCAGTTTGTCTCGCAGCTGCCTCGGAAGGTTTTTTGGCTGATGCTGTGCCACAATGTGAATGTGGTCAGGTAACAGGGCAGGCTGGGGGGGTGTTTGGGAAGGGGGGGTGCCAGGAACTGGCTCCCACCACCCCACAGTGAATTGCCTGGCCTGCAGCCTGCTCCCTGCCCTTTGCAAGAGACCCTGGGGCAAGAGAGCAACCAGAAAGTGTGACATGCGAGTTACTCTGGCAGCGTGACCCTCCCTTAGCTAGCCGGTATCCTAAGGGACCTATGAGTAGGTGGAGACTTATTCTGGTACCTGTGTCAGGTGCTGCAAGCAAAGCTCCTGTGGTTTATGTGCCACCTAAGTCTGAAGCTTCCAGCCACATGCGTGAGTGTGGGTTTGATGGGATGGGTGGGCAGGGTGAGCTGTGTGGCCTCCCCCATCACCACAGTAAGGTCTTGTAGCCTGCCAGCGGGAGGGTTGGGTGGAGGTAACGATTAGTTGAGAACTTCTTGTTCCATGTAGTGTTTTGGATTGAATGGATTCTGCCCGCTGTCCCTTTGAAGTGTTTATTTAATACTTTGTACTTCTGCGATGTCTGCCATGAAAAAATCTTTAGGGATTTTGCAGACATGAAATCCTCCTCCTACAAATCTAAGTCAGGCAGGAGGGAGTACGACCATGCTTCTGTAAATAAGGAATCCAGCGTACACAGCGACTTGCTGGGAGTCGGGTGTGAACCAGGCAAGAACTTTCCCCGGACCTGCTTCTTGGTGTTGGGTTTTGGCCACAGGACCTCCTCCTCCAGGGATGCCTCTGGGCCATCCCACTTACGTCGGCAAAGTCCTCTTCTGTGGAGCTGGAGTTGGGCAGAGCCAGCTGGCTGTGCAAACTAGGGTGCATAGTTTTTGAAATATAAGGTGTTTTCCTTCCTTGCGCAGTTGGCAAGCTGTGTTGCAAGTAGCAGATCTGTTGTGGCAGCCTTGCTATCCCCACCCTCTTCAGCGTGTACAGAAAGGGGCTGTGGTGGAGGATGCTTGGAGGAAATGCATTCTGCTCTCTCAACGCCTTGTATTAATCATAAGTGGCGATGTCACGATAGCTAACAAATTAGGTGCATCCTCCTTCTACTTCCTCCATAGTTCCTGGAATAGACTCTGAATGGTGTCTTGTCTCAAACCGTGGTAAATCAGCACCGAACAAAGGCGTTATGAACAGGACTACCCACAGATGTCATAGGAAGGAAAGAGAAATTGCAAGGCTTTACTTTTGTGCTATTGTCGCAGAACTTACTCTTTTTCTTTTTTCTTTCTTTCTTTCTTTTTTTTTTTTTTTTTTTTTTTGTAAATGATTCAAAGCGCGAAGGAGGGTAACATCCTCTTTTTAAAACCTGCTGTCAAAACAGAAAGGAAATGTATAATGCAAACAAAACCCCAAATTCTGTTTAGGTAACAATGACCTGTCTAAGTTGTCCACGGTGTGTGGTCCACAGAGCTTCTGTTTAATTTATATTATGCACATGCTTTGCAGAGTGCATCAGGAAAAAAGAGGAGGAAAAAAAAAGGAAGAAAGAAAGAAAAAACCCAACAAAAACCTTGCGGAAGAGTGGGGATTAGAAGCAAACTGACAGACTGTTTATTACGCAGCATATAACTTACCAAATGGCTTCATTTTTCTTCGTGGTCCAGACTTGTCACTTCCATTTGGCAAACTCCAACGCTGCAAAGTCTGAAAGCAGCTATTATTGGCTCCTGCCCGAACTGTGCTCGGCTTATATAAATTTGGTGTCTGATCTTTTATATTGAGATTAATAAATATTTATTTAAGCAGACCAAATATCGCCAGGCCTTTCCTACAAAACGTGAATTTGAATGCGGTGCAAGATTTTCAGGTAGGCATGGGATTGCTTAAATATGTATAATTTAGCTTCACACATTTATACCTTTCTTTTTTTCCCTCCCCCCCTCACTACCTCTCTGTTCTGCAGTGCTCTATGTAAAATATGTAGCCAAATATATCGGCAGGGACTGTTATTAGGTAATCGTGTTAAGAATGTGCAAAACCGGGTGGTTTGACATGGAAGAGAACAAACAAGGTAGCTCTTGTACAGCACAGCATGTGCTTTTTTCTTAGGACCATCAATCTGGTGTATTACATATATTAAGAGTTTATATTGTTGGCGTACAGCTTGGACAATCCTGCTGAATCTGTGTAAAGATGCTTCTTTTAATTCAAATTCATCCTCCCCCTCTGGCCCTTTTCCATCAAGACCAGCCATCCTGTAGCGTGTTGTCATCGGTTTAGCAAGAGTGTGTGTAGAAAAGACTTTGGGGGTGCTGTTGGGAGGGTGTTGTGCTTAATGAAAGCAAGCGACATGGCACCGTTGCTTTTTGTCCCACTTTCGGGTTGCTCCGATGCTCCATCACGTACAGTTCTCAGATTTGGGATTGGCTCCTGTCATTCTGTGAGTGCAGAAGTAACTGGGGGGATACCTGGCAGCTGGACATGCAGCTGAGCGTGAGGTTTTTCCAAGGAAAGGCGGTGTGGCAGGCTGGCAAGGTGCCCCGTGAGGACCTGGGGAACCTGCTGTCCCCCTGGCCAGATGTCTCTGGCTTCTGCAGCACCCCAATGGCCTCTCCAGTCCTTTTCCTGACCAGGGGTGTCACGTTGGAAAGAGGGAGGGTATGCATGAAGGATGTATTGGCAGGGAAATAGGAAAAAATACTCTGGATCCATAGATGTTGTTGGGTATTGGGTTGCGCTTTGCTTCCAGTTTCCTTCTGCCTTCCAGGAGGTTGCAGCTAACCCTCTGCTCTTCCCTGTGGACCTCCTAAGGCCATTCCTGTCATCCCCAGCTGTGTCTTCCCGGTGCCTGTTTAATGAGTATTGGCCAAACACAGTGTGGGAGATGCTGTTCCTGGAAGGACTGTCTGTATTTCATCCTTTCTGCAGAGCACCTCAGGTTGGAGCTTGGGAGCGGAGGGTGGGAAGGGAGAACATGCACGGTCCTCCCTTTCCCAGGCTCCCATCCAGGAGTTACTAAACTTTGTCTCTGTGGAGTTTTCAACAGCAGGTGAATCATACCGTTACTTAATACCTTAGGAGCTGAGATTTTCTGCTGCCAGTTTTCAGGCATCCTTCAGCCTGAATGATTGATTCCCCTTTCCTGCAGGAAGGCTGGAGACATGTATGTGATTCCTCCTCCTCTTACTATCAGAGTTAGCTGGGAGATTCAGAATGTACCGAGCATTAGTAATTTGCCATTCTTTTCTTCTTGCTTTTAAGACACCTGTCCCCTTGCCTGATAAGGGAATTTATCTGTAACAGCAGTTCTTCCTGTATTCATAGTTCTCCTCTGTGATTGTCCCCTGTTGCTTGTGAATTTTCAAAGATTTCCCTTTGAAGTCCAGGAAAGCTTTTATTTTTGGAATGCTCTGAAGAGCTCAGGCTGGCGCTTGTGGTCCACATGCATAGGCTATTAAAACTTGTCCTTTATGCTGTGGTAAGTAGGGAGATTATATTTTGATCTTCTGCATGTCATTCTCCCTAATGTTGGATGTTATGGGAGTCATGTTTGCCTTCTCCCTTTCGTTTTTCCTAGGGAAAAAAAGCAAGTGAACAACAAAGAATAGACCCCCAAAAAACCAAGGCAAACAAATTCTTCATTAGTTTTGCTTCAGAAAATTGTGGGAGGAACTTGATGCGTATTGAAACCTCACAGACCTTTTCTGATTGCGGGAGGGATGCAAAGCCTTCAGTGAAGACATTTGCACTCCTATGTCTTCATCAGTGGAGAGGGGGAAAGAAGCACACAGCTGTAGGGCGTGAATAAACTCCTCTCTCCTGGTTCCTACAGCTTTGTCCCACTGGATAGTCTGCTGTTCTGTGCTCTGTAATCGCCAGGAGCCTTTCACAGAGAACGAGACCTGACGTTTTCTGTGTACTTGCCCTCAAAGCAAAAACCAACCGATCCACCCTCTGAATTTTCTTGACAAGGTTTCTTTGTGTAATGTAAAAAACCAAAGGACATAATTTTATTTTCTGTATATGCTGCCAATTTTCTTTTTCTATACGTGCTACCTTTAAGGCAGATTTACAGGGAAGGCATTTTTGGCATCAGTCGGTGTGAGTCAGCGAACCTTTCCATTGGTTTACAAGTTCTGACAAAACCTGCTTTTCAGACACTGCTTTTGATGCACACCAGGGCTCTGGTAAAGTGGATTTCTTTCTGCCTGGCCATCTCTGTCATTAGAAGAACCCGTTGGGAGGAAGAGTTTTGTTTTCTGTTGCTTCAGGACAAAACGCAAAACTGGCTTCTTTGATTTGTCCCTGTAGATAACCTGATGGTTTGTCCTGACCCGCAATATTTCTTCCATTTTCACTTCTTCAGTTCTGGGCAAGGGTTGTGTCTTTGTAGAGCAAGATTTACATAATCTGGATATTAGGATGGATGTCAGTTTTTTTCAATTGTAACTTCAAAGAATAGGAAAAACAGAACGTTCTTTGCTCTGTTTCGGAGCTAAAAATATTTATTGCATCTTGGGGGTTCTTTTTTTTTAATGGAATCAGTGCTCCTGGCATTATTGGAGGCAATATGATCAAATGCACGTTTGGTTTAGGTCAGAAAAGAGTTTTGTGCAGCGTAACAGCGGTACCTGCTATTCATTTGCTGAATGCAGGAGGTGATGGGCTTTATTGTGCCAGCACAGCTCTCAGTTGCAATGTCCTTTAAGCTACTTTCCATAGAATTTGACTTAAAATATGCACAACTAATAAAAGAACACTTGGAACAGGGTATGTTTTTAAAACCCCATAATAATTTACGATTCTGGTTGGTACGCAAGGCACCTGGCCTGTTCTATCATGGCTCCTTGTCACTGGTTGCTCCTGTTAAAGATGTCCCTGTAGCAGCGGGTAGGGTGCTGGAGAGTGGGGAGAGCAACTGGGAGAGGTGGAAAAGATTTGAAATGCTGTCCTCTGAGTCCTGATTTCTTACAGTAACGCTTGTTGCAAAGGGAAGCCCTCTCGTACTGCAGTGTGATTACAGAGGACTTGACTGTGTACAAATATTTTTCATTGGTTTCTGTATGATTCTGAATTTCTGTTAACTAATGTGCTACTAATAGAGAAACCAGCCTTTGCCATTAGGAGAAACTGTATGGATCAGTAAGGAGTTACATGTCTTTCCTCTGGTACAAGTAATGGGATTAGGACATCCTTCTTTTTTTTTTTCTTTTTTTTCTTTTTTTCTTTCTTCTTCTTTTTTCCTTTTCTTCCCCTTTTCTCTCTTTTTCTAGTTGTGCCAACCCAAACCGCATACGTGTTCCTTTAAAACTCCCTCCGCAATAGAAATACTCTTGTGTTGCAACAACTCAGAGACAAATACCACCACTCTTACACTTCTGTGGCTCGAGAGTAAGCCTTAGAAGCCAACACTTGGCGTTCCCGCTGCTTTCAGCAGGGGCGGTGACGATATTGCTAAGCGTGGTACGGAATTCCCGAGCTCTGGAAGGGGATGTGCTGCCCAGTGCTTGACTGTCTGGCCGACCAGCCAGCCCATTGTTACTTCTACTAGCCAAACTGGGAAATACTTACCTTTTAGGAAAGCTACATCTGTGGCTGTAGTAACATCATGCAACCCCAGATTTGACATTGGCTCAGGCAGCTACGAGGGTAGGTCGAGTGCCTGGGGTGGCAATAACTGCTCCAGGCAAGGCTGCTCAGCAGTGCTGACGTTAATGAGAGCGTTAATGAGAGTGGTAGGTGGTGGGCACAGGCTGGCTGCAGGGCACAGTGTGGGGTGGCTGTGGGCGATGGGACAGGAGCAGGAGTGCCATCACACAGTATTGTCTCCGAGGTCTTTGTGTGCTGAAGCTGTGGACCTATTCACAGTGGTCTCTTTTCACTGCCTTGTGAATTAAAAAGAAAAAAAATAAGTAATTGTCATTGTCATGGTCTTCCCAAGGCAGAGCTGTGATCTCAGTTGCTATTAGGAAGCCTGGGCTCTCTCTGGCGAGGCTGGAGTTGAGGAAGGAGTGTGTGGATTTGAAAGCTGGCTTATAGTCTCGGTCTTAAAACTTTTTATTTTAAATTTAGACTACTGACCCTTAATAAATAGCCTTCTAGGCTTCTTGTTCTTGAGCTAACAGAAAGAATAAATTGTTAAAGCAATTTGAAAAGATGACCAGGACCATGCACGTTAGCCAGACACAGTACTTCTTTCTCTGCTGACTTTAAAAGCGGTGATTTCCTTTCCCATGGTAGAGCTGGATTTGTAGTAATTGGCACCAAGGTTCTATTGTATGCCTTTTAATTTTTAAGCAATTTGTTTTTACCACAAGTCTCTTTCTGGAGCAGCTTGCATGTCAGAGTGGGAGACTTTTTTTTTTTTTTGTGTGTGTGGAAAGGTATGAGCTGTCATTCCTTTCGACGCGCTGTGAGGTATGGAAATATAATTACTGGTGTTTACACAGGAGGAAGTGGAAGCACAGAGCTGTTCTGTGTGAGGCTGGCCAGGAAAGCCGGAGCAGGCTCGGATGAGAAACAGCAGCACCCAGTGCCCCTCCGGCCCTCGGGAATGGCACAGCATGTGGGGCTGGCTGCTTTGGCAGCACATGGGGCAGAATGCAAAGGTGACTGGGATAGAGTGTGTTTGGTCAGAATTGTTTACTGTTCGGAATCAGTGGCATCATTTATGTAACATATTATTTCGGGTGGGTTTGGTTCCCATTTTCCTTTTGCAGAGGCACTACACGGGAAGTTTGAAGTTGCGTGAGATTCCCTCGTTGCTGCTTTAAACTGAATTTACCCAAACACAAAGGTGTCTCCTCTGTTTTAAAAATCAGCGTACATAAGGTTTTTCACGTTCGAACAGTTGCTAACTTTAATGCTGAGAAACCTCAGCCTGAAAGGAAACCTTTTTATAGTCGCCACGTGAGGGAATATAAATAGATCTGTAGATTGAAGGGCTCTTTCATCCCCTGTCTGGAGCGGCTGGGACAGCGGCTGCTTGTGCTGTGGAGCTGGTGGGTTTGCAGATTCCTTGGGAGCTGGGGAAGCCAATTAAGGGAAAAGCAGTTAGTGCTTTAAAGTACAATGTAGTATATACATTTTCAGATGCCTATTCCTTTCCTCCCCACACCTATTTTTCTTTTTGGTGTTTAATGAACAAGTCCCACACTTGGCGCAAAATCATTGTCATTCTCCTTTTTTTGTTTTGCCCTTTTTTATGGAAACAGTGACTCAAAATATTTTAATCCCTGTTATTGAGCATCATTAAAATGAAGATTGTTCCCCAGCAGTGTGTTTTTGATTTAAGAACTCTTCATACTGTGAGTGCTCTTTCTGTTGAAGAATGACATATAATAAGTTGATGAAATTAGAAGTTTTATAAGACCGCTGTAATCATAACTTTTTCTTACACAAAATATTTTGTGTTTTTTAATTGTCTTTGCTTTTACACACACAGACACATCCTCTTTGACAATATGTGAAGGACATTACTGGTTCAGCTCAAAAGGGAGATGAGAAAAAGAAGGGGTGCACCTGAAAAAATAGGGTTGTCTTTTAGAAGTGTTCAATGCTCACAGCAGACGTGACATAAGATGAGGAAAATGTCTTTCTGAAGGACCACGGGGAAGCTGGTTATCCCCTTTGCCTGGTGCATTTTGGTTAGAAGGGGACAGATGAGTATCAGCCTCTTCAACATGGTGGGTAGGTGCAGGGAGGAGGAGTGGTGGCTCTGGCCCTCGGTGCCTGTGTCCTGGCCCTTGGCCAGGAGCCTGCGCTGGGCTGGCCCCAGCTTTGGGCAGGTTTGTGCCCTCGGGCTCAGGAGCCTCTGTAACACCCACCTGTCAGATTTGGAGGAGTATCTTCTGGGGAGCGCTCCTTAGGGTGTGCGTGCCCTCCTTCCTTCCCTTATGGGTCCTGTCACTTGTGGATGGGTGTGACAGTGGCTCTACATTTGTAAATATGGATTGTGTAAAAAGAAAACAAAAATCACAAACAAAAAAAAAGGGGGGGGGGGGGGGAGAAGGTGCAAAGAGAGCAGATGCTTGCAACATCCTGTGCCTTTAGCAAAGACTTTCGTGTAAAGGTTTAGGGTTTTTTCTTACCCTTAAAATGCTATGCTGCCTTAGAGCGAGAGCAACTGCTGTAGAAGCTGCACACTTCCAAGGAGCATACGCAATACTGGGAAATGAAGGCAGACCATAAAACGCACAGCAGCGTAAATCCTTCAAAGTTAGTAATTAAAAATACCAAGCAATTCCCCACCACCACCCCTTTTCAAGCACTACTGTTTTGTGTGCAACAAGGTTAAGATGGATAATTTTTTCTTTATTTCTTTTGAAATTGTCTGTGCGGCGCTTCTTGGCTCGCCATGGCTATAAACTCATAAAGGGCAGAGGTTTCATTAGAAACCTTCCAATTTAAAAGGGAACTGGGTGGGAGGTAGGAAACAATGCCGAGTGGGATGCCTAAATTGCTCAGGATGTTGTAAATAGGGCTGTCGCCTTTTGATCTTGTGAAGGGTCGCGGAGATGCCATTGCTTTGACCAAAGGATGTTGGAGGCAAGTGGCAAGAAATCACCCACCTTCCATCCTGTTTTCCACTGCCATTACTTGGCTTAGGGCTGCTGTTATTAAGGAGGTGTAAGGAAGCAGCTCAGACAAGGCTTCCCTTCAGGGTCTTGTCGCCGCTAGAGAATTAGAAAGCGTGTTTGTTTCTGGTCTGTTCAGATGTTTTATGGCAGCACGTTGTTGCTTACCGCCTGCTTGGGCTGGCTACTGGCTCTCATTAGGTGTAACGTCAGGCTGCGGCTTAGGAAGGAAGAGGTGAAAACACGTGCAGAACTGGGGAGCCTGAATGAAAAGTTAATACTGGGAGGTTGCCTGTACGTTGTGCGGAGAAGAAAATAACTTGAGTAAAGACCTAGCGCAGCTGAATCAGGGAGCTCTGTGTATATGTGTGTCTACATGCACATATTGATATAGACACGATAACAAAATGTAATACGTGGTTTGGTTTTTTTTTTTCATAAATGCTTTCAATTCCCATCCGCACCCCCACCCCCTATTTTTTAACAGAGATTTAGATGCAGACAATATTTCACAATGTAAATTAGGCTGAAGCCTGAGAGAGAATCATCTCTGGCTTTTGGTGAAGGAATTTAGAGGTGCACAAAGAGCCCCCTGTCTCAGCACACCGCTGTCTGCTGTGCATCGGGGAGGCAAAAGTGGCTTTTTAATGCCAGCCACGTATCTGTGGTCGTACCCTGCTTAGACACTGCAGCGTTCCTCCTCCTCTGGGCAAGTACTTGCTTCTCCAGTCTCCTGTCCCACCAGGAGAGCTTTGGTTTACACCATCGAGCAAGGGGAGGGCTTGCTGCCCTCGCTGCCTGGTGGTTGCCATGCCTTTGTACGGTGAGCAGTGGCGCCTACTCCATGGTGCAAAGGTGGCTGGGTTTGCTTAACCCAGCTTCAGCTGGGGCAAGTGGCTTCTCAAAATGCAGCACTGCAGACGGTCAAAAGCACCTTTAATTCTGAAGTCTTGCTTTATGCAGCACAACGTGAACACTAGTAGTTGGAGAATGAGTTTTGCGATGCGTGCTTGGATGTTCTTTATGTACAAGAGATTTTCTGCAATATTTAGACAACTGGGTAAGGGGGAATTAGTTTATGAAAAATAATTGCTTCCTGTTGAGATAATATCATGTCTTTATAGCAAATATAGTAAACTGGTTTCTTAAACATTCCTGGTTATTTACAGAAGCAATCTTTCCAAATGTCGGTGAGGTCGTAAACTAGAAAACCTGATGCTAATCTGTGCTAAATGCCAGTGAAGGTGGGGACAGAAAATATTTTCAAGCATTTACTAGAAAGATATGTATTGGATGTGAATAATCACCTTCTGATTATCGTGAGTTTTTTGCAAGCTACCGTATTTTAACTCGTCTGGCGTCCATTATGGTGCGGTTCATAAACAAGACGAAACTATGTGGCTAATAACATGAAATGCTTCCTACTTTGATCTAATCAGAAGCCTGTCTTGAGCTGCTGGTTTAGATCTTCGTCAGAGGAGAGGAGGATGTCGGAAACAAGTCCTTTAACTGTGTCTCTCTTGGCAATTAGCCACAGGAGCTCCATTATTACTTTTTGCCTGGATCAAATGAGGTCAATGGCATGAGCTTCCTGCATGAGGTCGTTCTCAGAAGCGGCAGCAGACGGTAATTGCGAACATCTCCGTCCCGCAGGTCTCCGTCCCGACAGCGGCCATGGGATGCAGTCTAGAACTTCAGAGGGAGGGGTAGGAAAAGCCGACAAATGACTTTGGGGCCTCTGAGGGAAATAGCAGTTTGACTGTATTGCTTTGCATTAAGATAAATATTAATAACTTTCAGAAGGTTGTGATGATGTTGGTGAAAGAACGAGACTCGCATAGAACGGGGTGTGTAGCCATTTGAAAATGATGAAAGTAAACCATCTGGAATTCAACTTAATTTTTACTGCTTAATTTTAAGAAAAATAAACCTGCCTCAACATTGATTAAAAAATGAATGCATTAAAAGCAGTGCCTCCAACATACCTCTGTGCAAATATACAAATATAAGGCTTTTTTCCTTTACCTTACAATGAGTTCCACTCCATTAAATCTGTGAATCAAAAGAAAATTATTTAGGCCTGTGATCTTAATCATGAATTTGCATGTAGAACATTCCCTTGAAGCGTCCTTGGGAGTTCCCTTAGCACCAGCCCGTGTCCTGCTGAGGGATCCTGGGCAGATGAACGGGCCAGAGTCATCTTTGGCGAATGTATGTGTTGGGTTTTAATAGTGGCGTTATCCATTGACTTTCAGCTCTCTAGAATAAACAGTAGAAATGAGAAAATTGTATATTTGATAATGATCTATTGATGTGGCAGCTTTAACCCTGTGACCTATCCTGCAGTCTCTGCTATGCAGTATAATTAAGTTGCCTCATCAAGAAAGGAAATAGTCCTATCAATAAACAGCTTTTTAAAAAAATAATATTCAAATATGCAAATAGCTTATGTGAATTTCATGAATTTGGCTTGTTGAGGATTTTTTTTTTGTTGGTAGAAAATCCTGATTGAACTTGAGTGAGACCATCTGTCAAGTCGTGTGTCCTTGTGTGCCCTCTCCCTTGTCCTGTCCCCCCACCCCCCCAGGTGTTTGAGTGCCTTTAATTATAATAGTGGTTTTGAGGTTTTTTTTCCTTTAAAAGTCAACGGGTTTCTTTTCAGTTGAGTGGCTCTTTCCGGAGCTGGGATGTATTAATCCAGAGCTCCGTGCTCGCCCGAGCTCTTGGCCAGGGGGCTCTTCCCTGAATGCAGCTGGAGGCAGGCGTTTGGATTTGGGCTCCAGTGTATCCTGAAAGTCAGTACGTTCCGTGGGAGGTCCAGCTAGCTTGTGCCAATGGTTTTATTCGCCTTTATTCCATCCTTTCCAAAGGAGAGATGTGCTCAGCTGCAGTGGCCCAGGAGAGGATCCTGGAGTTTCTTTCTCATGCGAGAGATGTGCCCTGGGATGCAGGAACCAGAAATGTGTCCAGAGCTTAGCGAAGAGAATTCCTCAGACCTGGCACCCATCCATGCACCTTGGTACATCCTAAAAAGGTATTTCTGGGCAGAGTTGAGGGAAGAAGCAAAATCAGATTGTGCAAGTCCAGTTTCAACTGTTTGTGCGGTATTTTTGGAGGTTTTAAGAAGAAATCTTTCAGATTCCGGTGCTGTTCACCCGTGTGATAAAATCAGATTTCATTTTGAAATCAATGTTTCTAGCTCTCAGGGCTATAGAGGGAAGTTTGAAAAATGTCAAATGTGTGGCTGAACCAAAAGGTTACAAAAACAACCACTACCACAACAAAAAAACCCAAACACAGGAGCAGAGCCCAGAATATTTTCAGTCTTTATGAAATCTGAAGGTACAGTATTCATTTGGGAACCTTGCGCATAATTAAGGAATTATTTGAACAGATAGGACCGATGTAATGAAATAACACTGAAAAAAGAAAGGCAGAGAAATCCATCAGAAAAGAGAAATGTACAATAAAATCCCAGCGAGGCAATAAAATGGCTTCAGTCTTTGAGTACACTGATGCTGGTGGCTAAAGATAATCTGACACTTGTTGCTGAGGAGTGTGGTTTTCTGATGAGCTGATTTTAAGAAATGAGGATATGAAATACTTAGAGGATATTGTCTTCTGTCTCTGAAAGGAAAGATACCATCTCTCTCATACAGGCTGGTTGAAATTTTAATTAAGCTCGAGCCAAAAAGCAATGCTGACTAGACAAAAACAAATTCATTTAGAGACTGTGAAGAGACCGAGGGCGAGGGATTTCTATATGAGGAAGATAAGGGAGCATTATTTATTATGTTTATGCCATGTCTGTAGTTGAAATACTCACACGCTGAAATCTTTCGCCAAAAACTGTGTTTTGGTTGGGGTGTACGCGTCAGGGATGCAGGATGCAAAGGGCTCAGAAGGCAGGGAAGGAAGACCGTTGATACAGGGGTGAAAATACTCGCGAAGGGGAGAATAGTAGTCTCCCCTCCTGTCATGCCTGATTTTCCTCCCGCTCCTTCACTTGGCTGGGTTGGCAGACGTGTGCAAGCAAATGCTCTTTAATTTTTGTTTTGGTAATTCCTCCTCCCCACCCCCGGCTTTCTGTCATACGTGGCTCCAACCTCTGATTTATACTGCATGGCTGCTTGCAATTAGTGCTGCAGGGGGGCTGGGGCTGCGGGGGGAGGCACGGCGGCTGGCACTGGCCAGGCACAATGCAGCAAAGGATGGAGCGTGGGAGCTGCCGGAGCCTCCGTGCCTCTGCAGATAGGCGTTAGAGGGATGGATAACTGACAGCGTGCCTGCTCCAGTACAAAGAACAATGTTTAAGCATGATTGCGATGATGTGTTGAAATAAACTCTGTTATGATTATGCTACATTCTTGGCAGGCTTACCGTAAACCACAGTGTGTTTTTTGGTGTGTACGTGGCTGGGTTTCTTTTTTTCTTTTTTCTTTTTTCTTTTTTCTTTTTTTTTTTTTTTTTTTTATGGGTAAGCAGATTAGTTAATGCCTGCCTTTCATGAGCAGAGGCTTTCATCCTTAATGCTGGGGTTAAACTGCATCCAAGCTGTCTGTAGCCTGTGAAGGTCACACTACCATTTTGATTGCCTCTCTCTGCGTTGCGAGCTCCTTCAGGAGCAGGTACAGGAGTGTGATGCAGCCCTGACACGGAGGCTGAGCCTGACCCCCCTCTCCCCCCTGCTCCAGTTAAGGGATGCTCTTCTACCCTAAGTGGCCTTTCAGAAGGCTTTTTTTTTTTCTCAAAACCACCCCCCAGCCCTTTTGTTGTGCTTACGTCTATGTTATGAAATACTCTGCTCTAAAGGCAGCAATTTGGAAGTAGGACATGCATTTCTCTCCCCACCTAAAACATTGTGGCTTGACCTGAACAGGCAGCCAGCTCCTGCCTGGCATGCCGGAGTGAAATGCCTTGTCCTGAAATAGCCTCCTGCTCCCAGCTCTTGTGCTCAGGAGGATGCTGCTGCCCTCAACCTTGCAGGTATTTAAACAATCCGAGCCTGGACCAGGCTACCTTTCCTCTGCCCTCCCTTGCCGCAGCATCACCGCTGTCTCGCCCACTGCCTGCCTGAGCATCCGCCATCTGGTCTCAAAAACCAAATTAGAGCAGCGCGTTGTTTTAATTATTTTCCACTTCTGTGGTCAGGAGGTTATTTGGTCTGGCGAGCTCTACTTCAGGCGCTTTGCTCTCATTAATACCACCGTGCGCACATCCTGCGCGAGTGCAGGAATGGTTAAGTTATCCACTTGTGTGGCCGGCTCTTGATACGACACAGTGGCCAGTATTTACAATTAGAAGAGGAAGCTGTTATACGTGGATTATCCTGTATTTTTCTCCAGTGATGGTAATTACCTACATAAATTTCAACTTAATCCTAGGACTGAAGCCTCACTAGGAATATACACATAAAAATTCCATTATCCAGAAGTAAATTTGGGTCATTTAGGTTTATAAATGGTATTTATTAAAGAGCCACTTTCCTGGTTTGGAGGAATCCTGCAGAAGCCTTTGGCTGCAAAACCCCACGGGCTTAAGAAAAGGTGCAAGCCTTGATGGAAGAAGGGAGCAAAAGCTACAAATAAGAAAAATAGTTTTGTCAGCTTGTAGGATGAGGGATCATTTTTCACTTGAACAGACAAAGCAAATACTTGTAGCTGAAACGTTGAAGCTGGAAATGCCTCTGCAAGACGTCCTGCGTGACTTTTAAGTTTTTGATGCATCCTTTGTGGAGGCCGGTGATAAAGACGACACATCAGACAGTTCACAGGCAGGCAAACTCCTGCCTCTTCAAATCTAAATGGAAAAGCCGCAGCTTCAAAAATACCATTGTCATCTAATTATTGACACATGCTTTACTACAGCAGCTCGGTACAGCGTAGAAACATGGGCAGGACAGGGTTTTGTTTCAGACTGGTTTCCATCGGCCTTCTTGATTTCAGAAAAACGAACCCTAAGGGGGTATAGCTGGAGGAAAACAGAGTGGTAATTAGGGGCACCGTGCGCTGGATGTGGCTGGGACTTTTGACGCTGTCTCAGCCTCCAGCTGCCGCTGCGGTGGTGGCAGCTCCTTGTTTGTACCTTGGAGCTGCAGCAGAAGCAAAACCCTACCGGGGACCTTCTTGGGTGCCTGCGAGGGTGTTTGTGCTGGGGATCAAAAAGGGACTTGTTGCACCTTGAGAGCAAGAATAGCTGCTCGCGTTGGCGCAGGATTAAGCTGACATGCCTCCGAGTCACCGCGGGGCTTCTGAGCGGCACTGTTTAGATGGTCTGTTCAGCGACAGTCCTTTTAAAAGGAATAAATCCTCCAGATACATCTGCAAAAGTTTGGTATCACCAAATTGCGATCTGAAACGGTGGAGATTTCTTTTTTCTCCTGGGAAGCTAAATAGCTCGAATTCGTGGGACGGCTTTAATAAGAGACTGTAAATTTTTATATTTATTTCCAGTCTTAATTTAATAGAAGATTTCCTCTCAAGTATATAGTTCATATGCCTCAAATTATTAAAAAGTGAAAAGTGAATGCAAAAGTGAAAAGTGAGAAAAGAATGCAAAATTGTTGCACAAAAGAAGAGTGAACTCCGTGTCATCGGCATGTTGCAGATTTTGCATTTGGTGATGGGACATAAAGGAAATTCTGACTTCTGCATTTGAATGAGGCATCCCCAGCTATGCGGTGTGCTACTACACAGCTACTTCTGTGAGAACTGCATGAATGGTGTAACACACAAAATCTGTGTTACAAGGAAACTCCAAAACTTGTTCTCGGTAAATTAACGGGGAGGTTTAGTGTGGGCTTCAGCATGCGTTTCAGAAAAAAAAAATACCCCATCCAACAAGAAGTGTTTGTGGTTTCTGAGTTCCTTCACACCGCCTCTTCAGATCCGCGTGATGTGAACCAGGTTTCAGTGAGTTTGCCTTGGTCTGTCCATGTGTGCACCACCTCGCTCGTAAACAGGGCACGGCTCGGGGAGAGGGGCTGCGTGTGGGGGGACGCATTAGGACGGAGGCTGGACCTCGTGGGTTTATGAAGAACCCTTATTTCCCACAGAATAATTCAGGTGTGGTTTTGGATAGTTTTGGATAACAAGGAGTTATCACGGCATGTTTTGAGTTGGTATGGGTCACGTATGTATGCTCATGAGAGAGGGCCTCATCTTTTTTTTTTTTTTTTTTTTGTTTATGTGAGTTTATTTTTGTTGGGTTTTGGGTTTTGTTTTTTTGGGGTTTTTTTGTTTTGTTTGTTTTGTTTTGTTTTGGTTTTTTTTTTTTTTTTTTTTTTGCATGTGTAATATTGCATCTTGAATGAATGCTTCCAGTTCTGAAATTTTTCACTGAATAATTCAGCAGAAGCTATCTCCAGCCATTTCCCTTTGAAGCGGTGTTATAATCGACCATTTTTTCTCCAATTTTCACCTGCCAGCATAGTTTTTAACTTTTCCTTTTTTTCTTTGTGAGAGGCTACAAAATACATAAGTTATTTAGAAGAAGCATAGGCCAGTTTTTAAAAGTACCGGGATGTCTCAGCTTGATACAGTGCTTTTCAAAAGATTATTACAACTTGATAATGTCTTTGTGTGTAGGCTCCAGCTCTGTGACTTCAATAGCTGGTGTACGTGTGTGCTGGCTGAAAGGAAAACTACTTGGAAATAATACGTTTGAGTATTTTAGAAATGTCCTTCTATACGGCACTGGATAAAATGCTAAATGTTAAATGGGAAAATTTTGTGTCCTCAGTAATTACCTCTTAAAAAATGCATATATTTGAGATATGTAACAATTTAATACCCCTATGTAATTTTGTTCAGAACGTGGCAGATG
This sequence comes from Falco rusticolus, assembly GCF_015220075.1. Classification (NCBI taxonomy): domain Eukaryota; kingdom Metazoa; phylum Chordata; class Aves; order Falconiformes; family Falconidae; genus Falco; species Falco rusticolus. Next base: position 97,425,231 of record NC_051189.1, on the reverse strand, counting down.
TTTTCACTTTTAAGGTATTATAAAAGAAAATTATGAAAGCAGCAAGAATTATACTGGAGGACACTTATTATTTCTCATAAAGTTGCTGGTTTCTTCTCGCCTATCTTTCCTGATGGGACTAAAAATTTTGGTTTTGCCTTTTCAGCAGTTCACTGCTGGCTCAGTGTAGTATCGCAGCAGCTGGTATAGCCTCTAATGAAAATCCTTCTATTTCAGAAGTAAACATTTTGCTTTTCTTAAACCTCAACTTTTAGATCAAATTTGCCCTGAACCAGCCCTGAAAAATCTCTTTAACAACTGTAGCTTAAGTTACTTTGTGAAAATTCAGACATTTAGACAAAAGTAATTAAAAATGAATTAATAATTTTTTATATTGGGAAAGATTGATTCTTTATTCTGTGATGCCCAGGAGTTGAGTGTGCTGCTGGGAGCTGCCCTGTGGCCTGAAATCTTGAACGACATGCTCGGCATGGAACATAGCCCTGAAAATACGAGTTTTATAAGGGGAATGTTGGCACAGCACAAACTTTATTAATACTTGCGGTCAATCTGCTGTAATGTTTAAAATCCCTAGTTTCCATGTTACTTTGTAAATACAGCTTTGCTTCGTTTGCTTGAAGATTGACCCTTTGTGACTTTTGGTTTTGTGCACGCTTCTACTTTTACTCTGTTTTTTTTTTTCTTTTATTGAAAACACGGGGGCATTGTCTGAGATTTGAGAGGAGGAACGCTGGTTTTGCCTGTGTTGTTTTGATTGTCTAAAGAGAATTGGGATGTATAGTAAGGCAGCCCTAAAAGAGCCTTTTTTTGGAGCCTCTTCAATAAGCAGAGCATTTGCAAATCAGTCTTGGCAGGAGGCTAGACACTGAAACACCTGACACTTCAGTTCATCTCTGTTGAGAAAACATTACATATTTTGAAAGGTAAAACGTTTCATTAAGATGCTGCGTTCCAGTTATGAATAGCGCCTGGGAGGCGGGTTGGGAGCTGGTTTGGCTGTGGTAGGCTCCAGGGAAAGGCTGCCAGTGCTTCTGCTGCATGGCGAGCTGCAGAGCTATGGGGTGGCCAGTTTGCTGGGCAGGGAGACTTTAATGAGAGCTCATTCCCAGGGCAGCCGACGTGATGTCTTTCCCTCTTTATTGGCCATGAGCGAATTAAAATGCCTGTGTTTCTCTGTGTTATAAGGACACAAGGGCATTGAATTCTCAGTGATCCCGCAGTCGATGGCAAAATGTTGGGGATCCCGTTGCCTTTGCTCTCCCGCAGATATGGTGCTTTCTGTTCTGCTGGAGGATGCCTTGGGTGTAAGGTCAAGCCCACATCTTATCTTTAAGTCCTCCTTCCCTTCAGGGTATCATCAGGCATTCAATTTACAAATCCTCTAAATCTTCTGAGGTGTTTTCTGTGAGTGTTTTAAAAAGTTTACGTAATCTCTGTGAGAGAGGCTTCCGCTAAGCTGACGCACCTTGTATCTGATTAAACCCTCGTTTCATGGGTGAAGGGCAGCCTGGCTCGCTTCACAAATCCGCTGGGATCTCCCTTCTTTGAGATACAAGTCAGCTAAAGTGGATTTTTTTTGTTTGTTTCGCTCCTAGTTTATGGGGGGGGGGGGGGGGCGGGAGGGAGTTGCAGCACACGCACTGGAGGGGGCAGGGCACGCAAGAACAGTCTCCAGCCGATGGCAAAAAATAATTTTAGCAGTGCATTTGGTAATAACCGCTGTTAGACACGTCGTCAGTGTTTCCTGTCTTTTGCATTTATTTTGTCTTCTTACTTAGCTGAGCAATTTCGGCCTAGTAAGCCATACTGTGGAAACCCAGATGACTTCTGGAAGGGTTTTCCATCCTTGAAGCAATCCTGCGGCAGTTGACATGCTGGTGCATATCTGTAGGTACGTTCCCTCCGACGGTGAGACTGTTTGGCTTCTTTCTTCTGGCCCCTGCCCCGCTGCGGGGGCTGTGGCTGCCAGCGTGGTTTCTCTTCCCATCTTTCTTGTGACTTGGAGATTTGGCGCTTGGTCTCCAGTTGTATTACTGTGTCTTCTTCAGGAGTTCTGGGCTTTTGTGGGCTAAGAAGCGGCGAAGTGAAGTGCTCTGATCAGTGGTGGTGCTGGTTGGGGAGGAGGAGGTGGCCAGGGGATGGTGCTTTCCTCTATGACTGGGTTAAACCCTTGGGGCTGGAACTCTGGAGCTTCATTCTCTGAGTGCAGGTGGTCCATGCTGGAGAGCCACAGCCTTGGGGTCAGTAGCCACTTGGAACAGCTCCGTCATGCTCAAGTGTGTTTTATTTTGGGTGGGCTGCAGTACTGCTCCATTTTGTTGTCCTTCCCCAAGGAGCCATGACGGGCAGTCTGTGTTGCAGGGCAGGTGGTTTGTGCCACCCCTTCTTCCCCCCAGAATTTTTATAGCAAGGCAGCAGTTTTCCCTTCCCATGCCCTGCTGGTAGTGCTGGCCACTGTCCTTTCAGCTTGCATCTCACATGGGTGGGTGCACCCGTATCTGCCCGGTTCTGTGCACACAGCATGTGGACTGTTGTCCTTGGGTGAATGTCGAAGATCAGGACCATCTCCTCCTCCAGATGCCCTCAGGGCCTTTCTTCAGTTGGCCATCTGACACTGTTTGTTGCCATCGCTGCAGTGTTACATTGTAGGGATTACTGGTAATATACCACGTTCGTAATTTCAGACAGATCCTATATAAAAAATACTATGAAACATTTATAAACATAAATATATAAATATATACAGACATATAAAATATAAATATATACGAATGAATGAATGACATTTTTATCAAACCAAGCCCTGGAAAATGCTTATGTAGCTAGTCTTACTATGTGATGCTGTTGCATTCTCTCCTGCCTTCCCATCTGGTGGCAGCGGAGGTTGTTCTGCGCTCCCTTGCAGCTCTGTATACCTTGTTTGCCTTTGCCCGTCCTACCGTGAGCACTGTTACTGTGCAGCAGCCCAGCGTGATGGGGTTTGAGTCCTTGCATCTTGGGGGCAGGTTTCAGGAACTGTTGTAATGTTGATAGAAATGAGGGATGTGAAAAAACGTTTTGTGCTTTCTCTCCGGCTCACTTAACCAGCAGTGTGTTACCTGGGGTGAGGTACCCCTCGGTGGTTCGGTGGTGCAGAAGCTCCTGCATCTCGTCTTGTGGTGCTGCAAAAGTCCAAGTGCTGTGTTTGGTCCCTGCGCTGTCTGGTGGAGTGCTGGCCCGGGGAGAATGAGAGACAGCACAATTTAAATGTTACATGTTGTAATATACAGGGAGAAAACAGAAATGTTTTCAAAAAACAAGCCTGTCTGCTTCTGTGCATTGACTTTGTAATTAATTTTTTCCAGTGACACCCTTTGAAATTCTTATTAGAAGGGATTTTTGGCCTCATCCATAAAATTACCTTTTTGGAGACTAAAGTCTGATACACGGTTAGAAGGAATTTATTCACTACTGAGCAATTTTTAAATAGTTGAAATTTTGATTCTCATGGCAAAGAACTATTTTTTCTTTTTTTAATTTTTTTTTTTATTTTTTTTTATTTTTGTGTATCCAGAGTTGGATAAGTTTGGGATGAAAATCCAGATGACGGGTAGATAATCGATACTGTAATTCCTGCTCTGCTGTTGGTGCAAATGTTGGCAGCAGGCTGCAGTTGTTATTTTTTTCCGGTAATGTGAAAATCTGCCTGTTGAGCTGCAAACTGTACGTACAGAAAGGCATCCGCAGAGAGATGTTTTAGCACATAAATGCATGCACTGCTGCTTTGTCAGATTTTTCTTACCAGATACGTAGTTGTGCAACCGGTATCCAGCCTCCCAGATTTCTTCCTTTGGAAAGGGCGTCCCTTCGGGATGGGTCAGACGGAGGAAGGCTACTGCCCCGTGTGCTTTGGGTCTGTCTTTTCCCACAGGCTGCTTTCCCTGTGCAAGTGCAGGTTAGGAAAGCCAAGGCCTCGGGAAAAACACTGTCGCCTTTCTGGAGGTTTGGTACTGGGGACTTGGCCTAGAAAACATCTGGCTGCTGCTGGAGAGAAAGTACGTAGAGGCTGCGTTGTGTGGAGTTCTGTGCGGGTTGGTGCCCGGGAGGGGGGACCAAAGGGAAAAAGTGTGGGGGTCATGGTGGGGGATTTGGGATGAGATTTCCTGACTGATACAAGCCAGCCTGAGATCTGCTTCTCCCCTCCTTGCTGGCAGCTTGTCCCTCCTTCCTGTTTTACGGTCAGCATTTGCTTACAAATAAGTGTAGGAATAATTTGGCTGCAAATAAATGTGGGAATAATTCAGGGGAGAGCAGGAGTGCCCTGTCAGCAGCAGCCGGGGTTTAGATCAGCTTAAGCCAAGCATGAAGCCGTACCCCTAAGGTTTATCATCACTGGAAGCTTTCCTTCCAAAGGTGTGTTTGTAAATGAACGAACGAATGGGAAAAAACCCCAGCTACAAGCAACAGTTGAAAACAAGTGAAGTTTAAACATGTGTATTTCTGAAAGGCTGTTGGGCGTTTTGATTTTTCATCAGTGGTGCAAGGCTAGTTTGAATTGATAGAGGAGATGGTAAAAGCTAAGGATACTCAACTTTAGCTGTGCCATGGGGGAGCCATCTCTGGAGCTCAGATTCCAAGAGGGGGGATAAAAAACCAAACAAAAAAAGGGTGGTTTAGTGTGACAGCAGACTGGGTGCTGCTTGTATTAAATACAGACCTTTCTGTTAGCATCTTGCTTCACGTTGGAAAAATAGTTCTCTTCTTTCATTTAAGTGGCATAAGCACTCGTTCAAGTGTTTGCACCTTGTCATAGGTGTAGGGAAGTGATCATAGTTTTACTCTGAGACAATATATAAAAAATAAAAAATACACAACGTTGTGAAAGTTACATTAATGTATATTATTGGAATGAGCTGGAAAAACAATGCGAGTAGAAAAAGGGCAGTGTTGATAATCTGCCTGTTACTCCTGTTAAAGAGTGAGCATGCTTTTGTCTATGTAGGAAGATGGTATTCAGATTTGCGTCTCCTCAGCCCACCCATTCAGTTTGGAAAACTGCTTGGGAAGCAGAAGCCTTCCTCTGGGAATGCCGTGCCTCGGCTGTGTGGCACCGTGCTCGCCAGCGCAGAGCTGGGGCTTTGCTCAGGGTCAAGCCCACTGGGCGAGTTAAGCGGGGTGGTGAGAAGTGTGTTGGGGGCTTGAAGCGTGAGATATGAACGGAGGGATAAAGCGGGGGCTGGCAGAGTGCAAGGGGCGTGTGGTCCATGTGCTCCCGAAGCACGTAACTGCTGTTAGCAGGCAGTCCCGCTGTACGCTAGGTGAGGTTTCAGGGCTGATTTTTCGCCCTCTGGTCTTCATTATGGGAGCTCTTATAAAACAAAGAGGCAAACAATGCATAAATGTGCTGCATCCCGACGCCCTTAAATTTATCCATGAGTATTTGGCCATTGACCTGTGCCCAGGGAAAGGACCTAATGGGGCTAATGCTAACGGGACTCAAAGGACAAAGCTGGTGTGTTGGGGAAGCGCCTCAGAGATGGTTTATTTTTATTTAGATAGCAGCCAGGTGAGTGCTTTCTTCTGATAACACGAACCTCACGTTACTGAAGTGTATCTAGAGGTCCAGACTGTAGAGAACGTAGGGGTTTTTGTGTCTGACTTGCAAGATGGTTACAGATCGGTCATTTTTATATTTCGCCAAAAGCATTGCTGGCAGAAAAAGTAACGGGTTTTTTGTTTCCTTTTTTTGTGCTGCTCTTGCAAGTGACGTTGTCTCTGACCTTTAAATGATGGCATTTTGGAGTTAAACTTTGTGCCGTGTTGTTCGTCCATCCCTCCAATATTGAGCAGATGTTTCTAAGAGTTAATGTCCCTTCTCAGTTATCTGTGACAGAAACAGAGCCTGCTCAACATCAGAGGGTTTAGACTAATGCACATTGATCTTGGCAGGGAGAACACAGGCTCCTTGAGCTCGCTAGGCAGTACAGGCCTGCAAATTGTTGTATTAACAAGCCAGTTAATTAATAAGCAGGAAATTGATGTAACCCCTGAGGCAGTATGTACTGATACTATATTCTTAGGTTTTTTAAAATAGATGTTGCTTTAATATCCAACGTGAAGCGCTCTCCATGGCATTCAAGTCCAAGTGAGGAAAAGCTTTTCACCATTCATTACAGACCAAGCCCCCTCTGACAACTGTCACTGCCAAAAATTGTTCTCCCCGCGCTTTCCTCCTCTCCCAGCATTGCGTATTTTTCCAAGGAATCGGTGGGAGAGATAAGGCCATTTACCTGCTAAGTGCAGTGGCGTAATGGGCTGTTTCTCTGCATCTTAACTACTTGCTGCTGTTTAATAGGCTTTTGTAGGTTTAATTTTGGGGCTTTACAGATGCTGTGCAGGCGGTTGCACAGAGGTGTCCAGGTGGGCTGGGAGCGATGGGGGGGTTTAGGTCAGCCGCCCTTTGGGAAGCAAGAGTCCGTCCCATGCCCCAGCTGGGACACAGAGGGGTTTCTCTTCTGGCTTGAGACACAGCGATACTCGGGGAGAGAGAGCAAAATAGCAGATTTGGAGATGCGCTTGTTTTTCTTTCTCATCAGCCTCTTTGTACACCCCAGGAACGTGTTGGATTGATCTAATCTGGTTTTCATCCAGTGGTTCAAAGCTTCTCGTGTAACTCGTTTTTTTGATGGGCACTGTGCATCTGTAAGAAGTAAAACTCAAGTCATGATACACTTTGAATTAAGAATATTTCTCTGTAAGTGGCTCGTATCCCTCAAAAAATTTGAGCCTCAGTGGTAGGCAAGCAAATGTAAATCTCATGCACCTGAGAAATAAATCACTTGCATTTATAAACTAGGTTCCCTTCTACGGTCGTGGTAACTTGGTTTGAGTTATTTAAAGTTGTGACGTTAGCCTTTAAACTGTAGGGGCTTTTTTATATACCTGTCCAAAGGAAATTAACTTTTGTTTGCAGTTGGGTGACTTTTTCTGTGTTTTAATTGACTATCCCAGAATTCTGTACTCCCAGTTCAGTAAATTACTTTTCTAAGGAATTATTCAGGTATAATATTTTGCACGAAAGAGTGAGGTTCAGATGTTTTCACAGTTTTTCTCACTGAAACCCAACCAAAGGGACAGGCAGGAGGAGAGCACTGGGAGCACTGGTGTGCCGTGACTGCGGCTCTGCCACCTGCTTGCCATCCACCCATGTCTGCAAGATGGGTTTGGGTTGGGTGTGTTGGGTTTGTGTGTGCCCCCCCCCGTCCCCCCCCCCCCCCCCCCCCCCCATCCCCCCCGAAGGTTTAATGTGGAAGCCCACGCTTCTGGCACATGCAGCTCTCTAGGCAGACTCTGCCTTCAAAGCACTGCAGAAATGCCATGTTCAAAAAGATAATTCCCCCCCCCCCCCCCCCCCCCCCCCCCATCAGGAGGATATCGCTTGCTACGTTTCCTCCCTTTCTCTGTGGTGGTGCTGGGAAATTGCGGCCTATAAATCAAAGGCAGGTTTTGATGCAAGGAAGTGCCCAGCAGTGTGCGAGGGGCTTTGGGGCTGTCCCCAGGCAGGGTGGGTGGCATCCAGCCGGCCATCCTCCCTCCAGCTGGCTGGTGTCCATCCAGCCCAGGGTCTGCTGCCTCCCCTTGTGCCGGCACAGTTACTCCTTGGGCTGCTCTGTGACACGGAGCGTTGACCTGGATGGTTAAAAAATAAGAGAGGGGCTGGGGGGGAAGCACCCTTCAGAGCAAGAAGCAGTCATGATGGTTGTTGGGGTGCAAGAAGGAGGAAAGCCCCCCTGTGAGCTGCAGGTGTGCAGAGAGCTGGCTGTACCCCATCCCTGTCTGAAGGAGGGTTGGGTGTTCCCCATCTCCCTTCCCAGCTTCTGCCTGGAGCAGGGAGACAGGGATTTGAGACCGAAAGTCAGCAGTACGCATTGAACCACAGCAGAAACACCTTAAGTAGCAGGTGGCTTTAAGAATTAATTTTGGAGCAGGACTGGATGAAAAAGCAGCAGAATTTCTTGTTCTGCTGAAATGATGGGGGAGCCACCTTACAGTTAAAACCAGTGATAAATGTCGGACGGGTTTGTATTAAAAATGCTTTAATCTGATTTGGCCCCATTAATTTTTAAACCAGCAGAGGAGGTCATTAAATCACAAGTCCCTTTTTTGTTATAAATGCTTGCACCTCTGTGTTCCCTCTGCTTCCCCAGATTCTGCTTCTAATTAAAGCGGCGATGTGGTTCATGGCTTGTCAAGCAGATTAATGTGCTTTTGAAATCTGGTGGGGTTTTCCCCCCCTCCCTCTCTGCTTCTTCCCCTATAGCTGCCTGCTTGGCTTCGTGGGGTGTTTTTTGGGGGGGTGTTGTCACTGCACCTGTATATGGAGCCTATGAAAAGGTTTTGGCTGCTGCTGTGCAGGCTTGGGTGAAGCGTTGGAAGAGCTGGGTGGGGGAGAAGAGCTTGCAAGAAATCTGCTTTTCACAAAATGACACATTCCTTTGCGTTTTCCCTTTCATTTGAGTGACGTGCATGCTTTTTCTGATGGCTTGGACACAACGTGTTTGGAGATTTTGAAACCTGAGAGCCAACCCCCACATCCCCCCCAGTTTCAGTATCCCCTGGATGGGACCATCCGTGCTTTCTCCTGGCTAAACTGGGAGGTGCCAGGTCTCACCTCGGTGGTGCGTTAACTTTTGCGGTACCAGGGGCTGTTAATGGCACCTCGCCAGGAGCCCAAGGGTTGCACTTAATTTGCATATAAATTTCCATGGGAGTTTAATTGGAGATAAATGCACATGTTTTTTTATTTATAGACCTCTGCACGTATACACAGAGATTTACTTAAAAAAAACACCACCACCACCACCACCAAAAAAAACCCCCAAAAAAACCAGCCAACACACCAAACCCCCCTGCTTTAGACTGGTGTGGAGTTAAGGTTATAAAGGGGGCTCGGACCACGTCAAATTGACCAGGCCCCCCCCCCCCCCGCCCCGCGCAGCTCGTAGCCCCTTTGGCGTGGGGCTCTGCGTCCCCGTGTCCCGTGGCAGCCTGCAGCCCCATGGGCGCAGCCTGCCCTCCTCCATCCCTCCTTGTGCTGGGAAGGAGCCGAGGGACCCTCTGCCATAAAGCACCGCGGTTCTTTTGGGGCGGCTTCGGAGCTCCCCACGCTCTTGTCTGCAGGCGGCTTGTGCCGTTACTGTATTCTTCAGCCACGGAGTTGCAAGCTGTAGCCTAAAGACCAAATAAGTGCCTTCCTTCCTCTCTTATGTGATATACAGCCCCGGCAGGCTCCGTGGGCAGCTTGCTGGAAGATAAAATTAATTTTTGAGTAATGCACGTTGGAAGGAATAATCTGAACGAGACATGCACGTTACTGGGTTATAAATTAACTGTAACTACTGAGGAAAAAAGATATGGGCATCACCGAGCCCGACTCTCACAAACCTTTTCATGTTCTGTTACAGCACGCATCGATAGTCAAGCAGAAATAAAATAAAATGGTGCAGAATTGAATGAAATGTAATTATGAAACTTCTCTGTTGTTCTTACAGAATTTGTTGGTCTGACGTCAGCTCTAAAACGATTTAATTTTGCTCATTTCAGAATACTGACGGAATAAAAAGCTGGCCAGAAATGAATCATGCTATGAATTTGCTAGAAATTCTATGTTTGGTTCCCCCCCCCCCCCCTTTTTTTTTTTTAATTAAAGTAGTTGGGGGGGTAGAATTGGAGAGATTGAGATGAAAATGTGTGTGAGGTGTAGGCAGGTGGGTTTAATGAAAGAATGCATAAGCCAGTTATGTATGGGTAGGAATTAAACAGCAGAAGTGTGCAACATAATAAGGCGTACAGAAGGAGTAAATGGAGCGCTGCTGTATTTAACCTTGCTGTACAATAGGTCGTCCTGCTTCTCTCATGGCTCCAGCAAGACTTCTGACATGATCCTTTAACCAGGGCAGGAGCAAATTCAACACAAGGAGTCATTTAGGTCAAACTAAAAGGCAATGCTGGAAATGGTTAAAGGGAATTTTATTTTCACGGTGAATAATTAAACTGGGAACTGATTGCCTTCTGTGCGGGAACATCTATAGCTCTTTATAAATCAGTCTTCATCCCCTGCAATGCACTGTTCATTAAAATAGACAAACAAAAGCTCAAAATGCACGTTAAGCCATTTCCTGTTAATCAGGTTCCGTTGGTTTGGGATTTTTTTAAGTGCCGGGTTTGGATGTGGGGCCATCTAAAATGGCTGTGGTAACTCCGTGATCTTGTGCTTTGAGCTGTTAATGGGCAGCAGAAGCTCTCACAGAGAAATTTAGTATGGCTGAGAGTGTGCAGAGGAAAGAGGGAGGTGAAAACGTTGCAGAGTCTGAAAATACAGGCCTGTTTAATGCTTAAATACCTATATTAGAATCTAAAGAATACAAAGGTTTTCCCAGTGAAATGTCCTTTTAAATATTTTCATAAACTTTATGTTTATGCATTTATCAAGTAAATTACCTTCATCTTCATCAGATCATTCTGAAAAATGGTCACTCTCAGACAGTCCACATATGTGTCTGTAATAAGTACATCCGAACCAGGAACAATATAGTCTCTTAATGTTAAACAGAATTTAATTTGCTGGATCAGAGGTAAAAGGGGAGAACAAAGCCACAGCACAAGAAACGATTTAAGCTGTTGATCTTGCAGCTTCTTTCAGGTTTCTGATGCAGGGCTGATGCGTCTGTGTGGGTTCGAGCAACCTGCAATGTCTAATAGCCCAATATCAGGAAAAAATTGCAGAAATCTAATGAGCAAAAACTGAACAAAGCCTTGCCCTTAGGAGAATTTTAAAAAGTACAATAAAAGTTCCAGCAGCAACTTTATGAAATACTTCTCTCTATCATCGTGGCCAGTTTGACTCATGTTTGGCTACGGATACCTCCCTCCTTTGCACTGTAATTTTTTTTTTTTTTTTTTTTTTTAAAACCTATGAAGTACTTTCCCCACCCCCTGACCCCCACCCCCCGCCATTTTTCTGTTGGGCTTTGGAGAAGCAGAAAAAATTGTCCTCTCTAAAGGCACCTACCTCTTCTGTGTGCCCTGATTTAGAAGCATCTTGGCTCTCCTGTGTGGGTGGCTGGGGTGTGAGGGGCATGCAGAGACCCCCCGGCAGGTAGTACCACAACATGGGTGGGCTGCGAGCTGCTCTTGCTGCCCTGAAGGTGATGGGGGATGGTGCTGCCTGCTCCTTACTGGGGAGGGTCTGCGGTGCAGGGGGCTGACAAACCCAGCTGCGAAGCCCCTTGCAGATCTGTTGTCTGTTGAGCTCGGTGAAACAAACCTGGTTCTTCTGAGGTGGCTCTGCATGCGTGCGAAGTCTGGACCCGGGGGCTTGGATCAGGGATGCAAGAGCATCTGGCCACTGCGTGCCACTGCCAGGTTTGTGGACGTGTAGCCGTCATCCCTCCCCAGCCTGCCTTCCAGTTTGTAGTAGGGGTCACATCTCTCCTGTCTAACCAGTGCCTGCCTTCCTGGTGGGAGGAAAGATGTGGGGCTGCATTTTTGTGCTTGTGGAAGTGGATCCAGCTGGATGGCAGGACAGCTGAACCATCACGCAGAGATGAGGTGTTGGTCCCCAACGTGTCTCCAGATCTTACGCCTGAAATGCAGGCTTCCCAAGTTGGGCCTGCCTGCGGTGGGTGTGTGTCCCACCGTGGCACCAGTGAGCAGTGGGAAGACCCTTGGGATAAGAGGAAGAGTTACCTCACTTACTTGATCACTTGAGGATCTCCTGGAGTCCTCCTTTGGGGCAGGAGAGCCCAACTTGTTCCTCTGGCAAGCCAGGTCTCTGTGCCTCAGTGGCTCTCTGCTAGGGATAGGATGGCTGCCTGCCGTTAGTTTAGTTGAAATACAATAGAACTGGTGGGTTTTTTTTCTGGAACAGCCCAAATCGTCAGAGTGCAGCGTCCAAGATGCTTTATGGTTTTTGATTTTCCAAGGTGTTTCTTCGCCTTGCGCCCTGCTGTGGTTTGCTGCCACCGCGAGATGCCCCGGTGCTGTCAGGGCTGGTTTTGTTTTGCTCCATGAAACAATCCTGCTGCTGGCTTTTGCTGCTGTTAGCCCACATAGAAAAACCAGCCGATTAAAGGTTTGCCACATGTTGCTCATCTGTGTGAGTTTTCTTTGTTCTGTGACTTTGGGCAATCCTGTGTATCTGGCAGTATTTCTCGTTTGTGCAAACAGGGTCTGTCTTTCTTGATTCTCTTGGAAATGTGTGTGGTTTCTTTAATGTAGTAATTTTATTGAACAATTTTAAATGCAGTTCATACGTGTATATTATATGTGTATACTTGTTAAAAAGGAGAAGAAAAAAAAATAGTAGTAATTCTTTCCAGAAGGGAAAAGAAATAGGAAGAAACACATCCAAACTGAAATACTATTTTCCCAAGGGATTTTCATAGCTGTTGAAGTAATTCTTTCTTTGTGTTTTTCCTCTGTGTAACATGCATGCCTCCTTTCTTTTAACTCCAAAATGTAAATTACTGCCATTATGTTCTGTATTCCTTAGGATTCTTGAAACATTTGTCTCAACTTAAATGCTAAGTGCCCCATAGCCTCTGAAAGCCTACTAGAAGTGGTGACTGGTTTCCCAACTCTTCCAGGCGTTTCAGCTGCAGTGTTTTTTTGCCTTTATTTACTCTAAGTACATTTTAGCAACATTAGGCCTGCAGTGAATTTTTCATCACAGAAACTTACTAAGAACAGGTAAAATTGTTTAAAAATAGTAATAATAATAACAGTACTAAAAAAAATGTGTAGCTCACTGGATTTTGGTGACTGTAGAAATTGCTTGATAACATTTTTCAGTCTTTTAGCCTCTTCAGGCAGAGATTTTGGTCTTGAAAATTTATAAACCACAAAGAGCTATTCAGCAATCAGTGTTTCATCTGGAGCTAGTGTTTTGGAAGAAAGATGTAAAGGATTGTTCCAGCCTGGTATTTTTACATCTACTGGAAAAAAAAACCAACCAACCAACCCCAAACCCCTGTGTTAAATATTTCTAAGCTCTTCCAGACCTGAGCATCATGTTGCAGTTCTGAGGAAAGTACAGCGGGAGTGATAAGAGAAGGAGCTGTGGTGAAAGGAGAATTGAACGGAAAGGTTTAGCTCCATTATTTGGGGTGGAAGGGGTTTTAAAGACACAGGCCACCGCTTTCAGGTTGAGTGAAAACTAGTCATTTACAGAGTTTTATCTCTTTGGGAATAGAAAAATAAACTTGACTGTATGTGTCATGGATAGATAAAATGATTGGAACGTCTGAACCACGTTTTCTTAGAAAACAACAAAAAAAATTAAATTTGGAATTATTTGTGATCGGAAACAATGCATTCCCAAGGTTTTTCTAGTATTTGTCCTGCTTGTTTCACGGGCAGTGAAGTAAAGCTAACCCTGTCAAATACGGTATGTACTGTGTTGCCCAAAATGAGTAACCTTTCCAGTTGGCTGGATCTGGCTGAGGGCCCTAAGCTGTGAATCATTAGATTGAAATTAAGATCTATTTATCACCTTTTCTATTTCCAACTCATTTGGGCAGTGCCATTAGGTAGATTATTTTGTTCTTTGTAGTGTCAAAAATACAATGTGTCGGCTGGAAGTGCTGCAGGTGGTTTTGAGTGCTCCCACCATCCAAAGCTCGGGTTTCTTTTACTTGCCCCCTGCAACAAAAATGTTGTATTTTCTATTTCACGTATGGGTTATGAAAATATTTGTAAAAATCTAGACAAACTAATCTTTCCAGAGGAATTACAATACTTAATGGGATTTTCCCCACGACATGTTGTGGTCTGGCTTGTGGGACAATTAGATGCCAGCTGACAAGTTTCAGCCTCCTCGCTGTTACATGTCGTTACATGTCGCAATGCCACCACCTCCCAACCTACCTGCTGGCATCTCTGATGCCCATGTCCTAGGCGGTTGCTGCTCCCCCTGCCTTGCTCACAGCAACATTTCGAGTGAGCCTTCCTGGGGACCTTCTTGTGGCTTTCTGCCATTGCAGAAAGCACTTGTTGGAAGGTAAAGAAATGTTTAAGGATTGATTTGTACTTTTTTTAATAAAGCAGTGTCTGGAGGTACTGAAGCCTGGGGGGGAAATTCAGAATACTTCTAGAAGAACCAGACGGATTCCAGATGTCTTTCCTTTTAACCCAGACCTCTAGCTGACCATGCTTTTCTGGTTAATTCCTCATAATAAGTTACCTAATTTGGTGGATTGGTGAAGAAAGGCCTTGAGATGAAATGTATCCTCTTTGGAAATACTTTCCTATTTCCAGCAAGTAGTTCAATGTAAAGGGTAGATTTAAAAAAAAAAAAATATGTAAGAAGAGTAAGGTTGTCATAGAAATAAAGCTGGATTCTGGCACCAGTTGGCTTTAGAAGTGTAGTTTTGGACAAAGTTTATAGGTTTCGGCTTGCCAGACGCAAAAGTAACTCCTGTGGAACAGCTGAATGGAAGGAAGGATACCATAAAGGGAAATTAAGCCTGCGAAGAAAATGCCAGCACTTTATCTTTTTTTTTTCCTTTCTTCCCCTGTGGACTGCAGCTCTGGATCAGCTAAACAAAGGGAAAAAAACCCCACGCGAGGTACTCCAAAAAGCAGTTTTGAACTTCCAGCTCTGGTTTTAATCTTGTGCATCCTTCTGTGTTTCCTTGCCAACACCTAGAGGTCTTACAAGTGCTAAAGCGTGCAGGATTTCCAGTGGCGGTAATCGTATGTAACGAAGTTCGTTTGATAAAGTCATACTTGCCAAGGCAAAAAGGCTTTACAGCTTTGCCAGAGCTCAGCTCCCCTCTGCCCCTCTCAGTTCCTGTGCAGACCTGAAGGAAATGCTGCTCCTGGGTGTGAACGCGTACAGCCGTATGATAGGCATTGTCAGCAGTAATTAAGATGCAGTCCGCTGCAATCGGGGTGTTCCTGGGTGCGCACAGGCTTCTGCCGTGTGGGGATGGGTCCCTTGGTGCTGCCCAGCTTCTGAAACCCCTTTTCTCAGCACAACCTTCCTTGCTGCCCAGTTTGGTTACTGGGCATATAAAAAGCATTTGATGCCCTCATAAGCATCACTGCCTTTTCTTTTTTGCCTTTCTTTTTGAAACTCAGCTCTATTACTATGGAGTAGCAAGTGTATATTCAGAGGAGTATAATTTTTTAACTTTGCCTGCTTCCCTTCAGCCTGACTTTCTGCTGAAATACTTGAGTATATCCAGCAGATCCACTTCGCCTGACATCATGGGAGTAGTCCATGTGTTTCTCAGTGAAATCCTCAGCTGATGAAAATCTCCCTGACTCCTGCCTTTGACTTCCAAAGAGTCTATAGTTTTATACCATGCACCTTCTATATGCCTTCTAATTTTAAGAGGCTGAAAAACCTTCTCCACCCCCCCCACCCCCCCGAGCTGTTAAGGTGATTAGTGTGTGTGTGATAGTTGGTGTGTGTGTGTGTGGTTTTTATTTTTATACCATGTGTAAGGACTTGCAGGTGAATTAAAGTGTACTCAACACAGAATTTGTTGCACGGTATTTATGGGCTTCTCTTTTTACCTGCCTGTCTGTTTTCCTAGCAGTGTCAGTGATCATTCGGCGCTCAGGTGGTAGAGGACTGTTGAAACCACGCTGCAAAATCCTTAAATCGGTTCTTAACTTCCCAGGCTCCTCCTTGTTTCCAACTTTGTTGTTTCCATAGTAAGAAAACTCTTTGTGTTACTTTTAATGGGGGCAGGCTCGTTAGGCAGATTTGCCGATGTCTGCCTACCCTCCACCATGTTTCTCACTGCTCCGCAGCTCCAGCTCCACCTTGGCGTGCCTTGGCCCACCCAGGGCAGCTCTGCAGCCCGTCTGGTTCTCATCCACCTACAAGAGGCAACCTCCATGCTGCAGCCTGTGTGCTGGGGCTGGAGGGTCCCTCCGCTGGCGGGGAACCACGGTTCCAGGCAAATCTAGGTGCGATCTTAAAAAGTGTTTTCCTAAACGCAAGGTTGATGACAGGGGCTGATTTACAGTTCTGTTTACACAGGAGGTTGGGCTGTTGTACCTGCATTTCCTGACTTGATTGCATTTGTAATGATGTGTGTCTGTGTAAAAACACGAAGGTGCGATTTCAACATGGATAGGCATTGCCTGCTCTGGCTTTAACCTAGCAGCAGAGGTGTAAATATGTGAAAGAAGATAAAATGCGTGAGGATGCAGCAGCGTGGGTTTCAGCCTGGGCAAGCAACTGGAATATGAGCCTTCTGGCGACGTCCAAAATAGGTGATCGTGGTTTGGGAGCTGAGGCTAAAGCCTGTGCTGTCACATCCTTATTGCCGCTTTTACATAAATTAGTTAACAACCTTTGCAAAACCAGACAGATGTGAAGATCTGTCTCAAAGGTTGCTTCAGCTGAGAGTGTGAGAAATGAGTTGCTGGTTGCTTGCAGTGAGTGTGATGCTTTCCTTACAGCTGGGTCTGGAGGGAGCTGGCTGTGTGTCTGCAGGGGAAATTGGCTCAGCTCTCTGTCCCCTGAGCACCTCTGCTTCTGCGGGGGTGCAGGACTTGGTCCTCAGGTTAGCCTGGATTGATGTTCCGCATTTTCTTACAAGTCAAGCCCATTTCCAACATGGAAGGGAAAAAAGGTTTGCTGGGAACTTCTCTGAGCACCGTCAGGAGTAGTGGCATGAAGGAGTAGTAGCATGAAGTCAGCTTTAGGACGTTGGTTGGGTTGTTGTGGGGTTTTTTTGTTTTGTTTATTTGGGGTTTTTTTGTTTTTTGTTTGGGTTTTTTTTTTATTTTTTAAAGTTGCTGTTTGGGAGCAGCTGAAGCAAAGGGTTGGGAACTGGGGAGAGCAGGAAAGGAGTGAGACCTTGAAATGGGTAAACATCTTCTCTCTGGCCTTGACAGATGCCCTCATTTCCCCAGATTTTTTACTTCTCTTTCCAGGCACACTACACACTTGATTTCTAATCTTGCTATCCAGCTGTTAATGTGGTTCTCTTATTCTAAGACTGTTAATGCCTAAACTGTGCTATTTACCTGTAACTGAATTGCCAAAAAATAATAATAAAAAAACACCACCCCCCCCCCCCCCAAACAAAAAACCCAAACAAAACCACACAAAACCCCAAAGCAGCGGTTTTTAGGCATTTTGAGTCATTTATTCTTGGTACAATGATTGGGAAAAGAGTTCTAATTTTCAGAAACAAAAACTTACATTTCAGTGGATGCCACTTAGACCTAGTGTTTCTTGATTTAAATTATCATGCAATAATTTTTTTATGTCCTTTTCATATATTTAAGGTGTACATTTTAAAACAGAAAAGTTGCTACAGAATAGAAAATACTGATTTTTGGATAGCTGCTGTTTGCTTGCTTGAGTTTATAGTAAATCATTCCCGGTGAATTTGCAGTGATAGTTGCTGAATGCCAGACTGTTAGTGTGACTCCTTGAGAGGTGCCTCCCTTACACTTCTGAGGTTGCTGAAATGACATCTGTTTGGACCTGAAAGATGAATCCTGGTTTTGAATCTGCGTTGCCATAGTGCAGGGAAACTTCCCCTAAGTGCAGTTGACTTGCGGTGAGTGCCAGAACGCAGGTAATGAATGAGCTCTGCACACGCAAGTCTGATGTCACTTGTCACTCTTCCGATCAGCACACTGGGAGGGACCTCATGCGGCCTCCTTTCTGGACACCCCAATTTGAGGTAGACCATTTCTCTTCTAGTTTCTTCCAGAAGGCTTTCTTTGTGTGTGCCACACACACATTGTTCAGGTTTGTGTTTCTTCACTTTCTTGAGTAATCCTGTCCAGAAACCATCTTGCCACAACAGCTCTGAAACCTTCAACAAAAGTATAGGAGAAGAAACTTGGCTGTGACAGTGGTCACAAGACAGAATGGACACCAGTCCCCTTATGTATAGTACTGATGAATGCCACCTTACAGATGTTTTGGTGTTTTGGTTTAACTTTCAGTCCCATCCAGATTCTAGATTAAACTGCAGAGCCTCTCTCTCCAATTGACCTGTTTCTTTGACCTCGGAACTCTGACACATTTTAAAGTGGATATCATTGTTGTGATGGATTTTTTTTGTGTTCAGTTTATTAAGGAAAAAAATAAACCCAGTTTCTTCTGACAGAGAGATGGAGAAGCAGCGGGCCAGTGATAGTCTATCTGTGCATCTTACTTTATAGTTACTGTGTTACATTAGAAACTGAGCTATGTAGTCTGGATTGGTATGAAATCTTAGAATTCCCCAACATGAAGTTAAAAAGTATTAAATTTAAAGTCTTGGGTTAGTCATGGGAATGGTAGCATCCTTCCCCAGTTTCTAGTTCATGAAGAAATAAGCGTGAAGGATTTGTTAACCCAGACCCTAAGTGCGTGCCCTCTTAGTTGGACTAAGATGCCCCTAACACTTGCTCTCTTTGTCCATAAAGGCAAGGGAGATGGTATCATAATATGCAGGAAACCATTGGAAAAGGAGTACCTGTTTTTAAAGACTTGATTTGTAAGATTTGGCCACCTTGCTCGTAAACTTGGTGTAATATTTTAAAAGCTGTATTCTCCCCTTCCGTTGAGAAGGAAAAAAAAGCTGGACCTTACATGAGCCAAAAGTGAAGAAGCGACAGCTGTAAGTTGTATTTAGAGAAATGTACACCAAAAAGGAGGTGAACCTATTGGAGATTTGTGGGCAGCGTTCATAAAATAACATCTCTGACTTGGTTTGCAGGTATTTGCAAGGGTAGACAGTTGCAGGTGTTGTATGTAGTTGTGCTGTTGGAATATTTTGGGCTCTACCGAGCTGGACTGTTAGGGGTGAGATAATGCCAAGAACAGACTGGATGAGCTGATGTCCTTTCTCTTGGTTTGTGAGGTTTCTAGGGATTATTACATGCTTTGCTCCTCGCCCTCCGTTTCCTCCTTCTTCCTGAAAGTGTAATGCTGGTAGATGTTTACCAAGCTGTTGCAAGAAAAATCTGGGAAAATTACAGCAAAGTGTAAGTTGCTTCACAGCTGTCTTGACTGCTGTTCTTGGTGGAGGCTGGAAGTAGATGAGTAGAAATACACTGTGCTTGGTTAGAGAGGAGGAAAGCTGGTGAGGGGCCCAGGGAGCTGCGGGCCAGCACGAGGGTTTGGGCCGTGCTTGTGCTTGTGCTACCTGGCGTGAGGAGGAGCAAGGCAAGGATGCGCTCAAGAGGGCACTGGGAGTAGCCCAGTGTGCTCCCACCGTCCTTCTGCCCTTTGCCATCAGGTTCGTCATCCATCAGCAGATCTCAGGGAAATTGGAAAGAGGGGTAGGATTCTCCAAGATAACTCCTGGCAAGTGGTGTGGCTGAAGTGAGGAGTGGGAGGGAAGCTGGTGGCCCTTCCCAGAGGAGCAGTGGCCAGGAGCTGGCCGCTGGGTGCTGCGTGCTGGCCAGCAGGGAGCACAGTGCCGGGGCAGCTGAGCACAAGGGTCCACATGCAGTCAGGTCTCATTAACTCAGCTGCTCACGGAGCAACTTGTTTTAATTAAGTCAAATTTATGTCTATGAACATGGTGTGCAGGATAAATCTTTTACTTTTGTCTCACTTGGTGCAGCAGCCAGGGAAGCTGCTCCGAGAGCGTCGCCTTGCCTGCTCCCTGCCAGCAGACAGCAGAATGACCATGTTTCCAGAGCAGCACCTGAGCCTGATTCTGATAAATGAGTAATTAAACAAACAGCCCCATTTTTATTGCTCAAATGCAGCAGCTGGGCCCTGCAAGATGCTTGCCTAAAATGGAGAGATGCTCATTCCATTTACTAATTGATTTCGCTTTGCAACTTCCATAATGGTTTTATTTTCAGCTACATGTAGCAATAGAGATAAGAGGGAGAGGGGGGAAAACAAAGCAAAAAGCAAGTGAAGCCATTTTGTCTCCTCCTTGCTGGGCTGGTTCCCCCTGTGCTGGCTCAGACATCCCTGCTCATCTGTGGGCTCATCTGTGACAGCGGGTTCTCCGGTGGGATGGGTGCCTGACTTCTTACCTCTTCCTCACCCCACGCAAATGGCCTAAGGAGCAGAGCAGCGCTGGGGTTAGGTAGTGGGATGGGTGCTCAGGTGTGGTGGCCTTTTGGACACGGTGGCCCTTGGAGCTCGCGTGTGAAGGCACAAGTGGGTGAGCAAGTCTCTGTTCCCGAGAAGTGAAATCTCGCCATCCTGTGCCCAGGGTGCTTTAGCAACCCGAGTTTCAGCTCAAGCAGAAATGCGCTTTGTCTGTTCTTCTCTTTCAGGTAAGTAGAGAAATACCCTAGCACAAGGCTGAGGGAGTGCCCCTGTTTGCAGCGTTGGTGATGCGCCGTGGGGCACAATGGTGGGAACCTTTTCTACAGTACAGCCACGCGGGTCTGCTTCTTCCCGATACCCTTCTGTGCTTGGTGTCTCCCCATCCCAGGCCAGGACCACTGCTCTGGCTACAGCCCCACCACCCTCCATCCCCAGTCCTTGGGACAATTTGTGAGCCCCTTTTTCTGGATTTCTGTTTCAATGTCTGTCTTTCCCTCCTTCCCTGGCTGTGGCAGCTCTACAGTGTGAGCACGAGCACCCACACCAACTACCTCCAGCTGTGCCAGGCGCTCTCAGAAACTCATCCCATGGCCTGGGTGGCTGCCGGTCCCCTCCTGAGCTTTGGCCCCTCTACAGTGCCTCCACCCCGCACAGGATGCTCTTGGGCAGATGCTAATGCCTGAAGCTGCAGCAGATGGGTCCCTCTCCCTGAGCATCGCCTAGTCCCAGTTAATTAACGTGTCTGGGATCTTAAAACTGTTTTCTAAATTAAAATAAGTTTTATTATGGAACCTGATTGTGGTGCCAGCTGCATCATGGATGGTGCTTTGTCCTTGACTGCTTATCCTGGACCAACCACATTTCTAAGTTATCTATGCCTTAACTTTTTTTTATCCCAACTTTTCTTTTTTAATTAGTTTTAATGTTTCTTATCTGGCTGAGGCAAGATAAGTTCTTTTTGCACTAGTGACCTTACTCCTTTGTTTTTCTCCTACAGCCCTTCCCTTCTCAGTCTTTCTGGAGGTGAATTTTTAGCTTTTTCCTTTCCCTTTCCCTTTTCCAAATGCCAGCAGTTTTCAAGTCAGAAATTCATTCTTCAAGAGGAGTGAGGGGGTTTATTATTACAGGAAGCAGGGTTTTTTTGTGGGGATCCTCTCTGATTGCCATCCCTGGCAAGAGTTACAGGGCAGAAACAAAAAAGGAGCAAAGGGAATGACTGGTTTTAAACTTAATGGTTTATGCTTTTTTGTCCTCGTTTTCATTGCCTTGGTCTTTATGTGTGTATTTTTGGTCATGGATCCAAGTTTTTAGCCAGTAAGATTTGCGGTAAAATGCACTAGATTGTTTAACAATTCAGTTACTTTGCAGCATTTTGATTTTCCTTCTTTTTCATCTGCATTTCAAATTTTTTCCAATCTGTAAATCACTTTCTACCTCTTCATACTTTTGGGACAGTACCTTTTTGGTGAGGTAGCAGGAACAAAAGGACCTCTAACCTAGGATGTGAGTATTTTCTCTTCCCTTTCCATGGTTGAATGTCTCAGCTTTATACTTGCACATTTTTTCCCTGCTATCCAAGACTGGCCATAGAAGGTAAACACTGGGGGAGCTAAATGAGATTATAGCATCACTTTGGTAACCTTTCTTAGTGAATGAGCAGTTGATCTGCCCATAATGCAAAGCACTTAATGTATTGAAGCATCTAAGAAAGCAAGCTACTAGTTCACCACTCAGAGTTCAATTCCCAGATAATAACATTTATTTATAGGGAATAAAGAGTTAGTTCTGCGATGGCAAAGTAGATATTGTCACTCAAAGCATGGTCTTTTTATTAACCTCAGATTTATATGGTTAAGTAATTGTTGTATTAGTAGCATTTCTTGAGTGGTAAGGAGGGGGAAAAAAAAGACAGATGCCTGTGAACAACGTGCTGCTTGTTTATTTATCTGTAGTAGGCTGGGGGTAGTAAATTGGCCCAGTGTCGTGCAGCTGTGAGCGATAGCGAGCTTGAGCTCAGCAGCCTGAAGCCTGAGATGCTGCAAGTCATGGGCAATACGTGCTGTGTATTTCTTTGTGTGTGTGTACGTCTGTTTGTCCTTCCCTCTGCATAGCAAAAGGTAGGGGAAAGATTTGTGCAGAAGTGCCCTGCACTGAATTTTGGTTTTCTTGATGAAGCCGGCTGACAAAAATTGTTGCTTTCTGCTGTTTGTTTATGTATGTCTGACTTTCTGTGGAAGCGGGACGTGTTTCTCCAGAACAGAAATGCATATATATTTAATGAATGCATAGCTTGGTGGTAACACACACAGAACCCTTGGACATATTTTCTTTTCTTAGTATGATACTGTTCACATTTTGAAATAAAGGAAAAATCTGCTAATATCCCCATTTCTACTTCGTTCTTCCAATTCCCGTAACATTTTAAATTAGAAATGTCATAAATTTGGTATGAGGGTAAAAGCTTGCTGCAAAATAAGAGAGGAGGCTATTTGTAAAAGGAATAATATTTAATCTATCTTCTTCATGGCCATTTTCCTAAACCCGAAGTAAACATGGTGAAATTGAGTGAATTTCTATTAAGCAGGCTCCTCTGCTTTCGTGTCACGTACCGAACAGACAATTGATGGCATATTTCCAGCTGGCAGAGCTGTCGAAAGGTAGCATGCGACTTCAACTCCATCTCCCCCCGCCCTTTCCAACACATGATTGTGCAAGTCTAACTAAAGTCATTGGAGAGTAAATATTCATTCAGTATGTAAAATAAAGAATAAATCTGCGAGTTGGATTCAGTGAGTAAACAGATTATCACGCTACGGGGTTTTCTTCAATACAGTGGGTACTTCAGACGCACAGATTTTTCAAAGCTGATGTGATGATCAACTTGGTATCGGCTACTGGAGTCGATAGGAAGTCTCATAAGTCTCCTTTTCGCTTTTTAGGGTTTGTTTGGGGGAGGAGAGGAGGGGCAGGAAAAAGAGGTTTGCAGAGGGTGTATTTCCTAGTGCATGTGTGGAAAACCAGCCCAATCAAACCTGTCATCTTTTTCAGAAATAGTGAAAAAATTCACCACATTTTGGTGGCTTTTTTTTTTTTTGGATTTTTTTCCACGTAAGGTACTTTGTCTGGGACTAATAATGATGTTTGCGTTTGCTGCTGGTTGTGTCTTTACCATGTTTTCCCAAGCATTAGCTGCTTGTATGAGCATTAGCAGCTTCTCACGGCCTTCCTCTTGTAAAATAGTGGGAGGTGATAATCTGACCCAAATAAATGATAACAAATTCAGCTTGCCTCCATGTCCAATGGGTGGATGAAATCCTGTTTTTCGACTCTGGAAATAGCTCTGGTACCCCTGGGGCTATTGCAGTGCCTGAGGGCATCGTAGCATCCTGGGAGCACTTCAGAGCAGACTGCAGCAGTGCTGTGGGTGTAAGGTCTGTGGGCACCGCTGGCTTCCCAGATTTTGACAGGAGGCTTACTGTAAGACTCCATGTTGGGAGTATATAGCTCTTGGTGTAGAGCATGCTGGTTGTGGGATATTTTAAGAGCAAGGTGCATTTCTCCAATGCTTTCCCTATGAACGTTGTTGCCTAGTGAAAACAGCATCAACCCAAAACAAGCCTTGTGACTGCCTGTGGTTTAGTTTAGTCACATACCAGAGACGAAAAATCATTGAATTGCTCTTTCCTGACATGTACTCCTTGAATGGAGTTGGTGTAAATTTAGTCAGTTCACTTTGTTGAGTATCAAGAGCAGTGTGATATGTAAATAAAGCTTTATCAGACGAGATAGATTTAAAATTCCACAGTTGGCAAGGAAGCGTTAGCAGTATAATATAATACAAATATTTACACAGTAACTTCTAAGTCTTCAATAAGTGCTTAATATTTGAAATATGTGTTGTGAAAACATTGACTGATTAAGCCGTACCATTGCTGCTACATCTGTATGCAGCAACTTGCAATAGCTGGGACGCAGGAGTCGCAGGGAGGGGTAGGTCACCTAGCAATGCAAAGGCATTTAAACAAGTCACACCATTTTTAAAAATAATAATTATTATTTTTAATGTAATTAGGATTCAGCACAATCTGCTCTCCCAAGGAATACCTAGCTCCATCCCTGTGTCCTGTTGGAGCCATCACTGTCAGAGGCTGTTGCATTCGTGTAACGTGGCTGGATGTAATCACGTGCCTGGTGCATCTAAGACCGCTCCAGCAGCAAAATCGAGCTACCAAGTTTGTGCCTGCCCACAACAGGGAGTGTAACCATCACTAGTCTGTCCCTCCTCCTTGTATCTGTCAAGGGAGATTTGATAAGGAATTGCAGTGGGCTGTGATGATGGATGGTTAATCTCTTGCCTGCATGCAGCCGCACAGGGTTGGTGCTGGGCTGTGGCTGGGCTGCTTGTTTTGGGAGCAGAGGCTGGCAGCAGAGGAGATGCTGACTTCGGGTGGGTGTATCTGCCGTGCCCAGTCCATCATTGCATTCGGCCTCCAGTTCCAGTATTACTCATGAGTGAACTCACAAAACAGTAAAATCAATGGGCTGCGAATTAAAATAAACAGAAACACAGCTCCTCAACTCACCTGGGTGATTCTGTGCTGCCACCTCGTTTGCCAAGAGTCTGCAAGAGCTGATCCGTGCCTAAAAATGTACTGCTGCTCCCTAATCCAGTCTTTGGTTTTGGCTCTCCCCTCTTCCTTCTTACTCCCCTCCCTCCCCCTTGTTTTTTTACCTTCCCTGTTTCACCTTCTGCAAGAGCCCAGCAGAGCTGAAAATGAGAATGGTTTTGGGTGTGCTTGAAGTGTGATGATTGGGTTGAGTTTATTGTAGGTGGGGTGGATATGGTCTGTCCTGCAAATCACAGACTTGATTGCAGTTAGGCATCACAAAACCATTACTTCTCTGTGGTATTGCTTGATGTTATGCTAGATACGGTTTAGCCGGTTTCTGGAATGTTTTGGCATAAACCTGTGGTTGATAAGCTCTGCTCTGCTTAGACCCCTGTGACAACTCCACTAAACCCATCCTTTTCCACAGAGAAGCTAACAGACAGCTTCCATCCAGCCCACAGTCTTTTCCCTAGAGAGGGGTGAAACGGTGTGGCTGGTCAGGCAGGAAACCCAGCCCAAATAACGAAATGCTGCCTCTTTTTTTTCCGACTGCAGCCTGATGCAAACAACAGGCACCTGGTGGTAACGATGTGTGGGAGGTATCTCACTCAGCCTGTGCTTTTGCCTGCTCTCTGGGCAGGTGCCATGCTGCCTGCCTCAGCCTCTCGCAAGGCTGCAGGTAGACACCACTGTGTGAGATGGAGGCCCGTAGACATGCCCTGAAATCCTAACTTGGCGTTTGCTCCGGCTGCTGCAGTTGTAGGAGGCTTTCATGTCTCTTGTCAGTTGTGCTGGTAACACACAGAGCTAGGTTTTGCCAGAGGAAGGTGAAGTAGCAGATGATTTTGTCAGAAGCTGCTGTTGGGAACGTTGCTCAGGATGGTTTAGCAGATGGGTGATGTGCTGTGAAGCTCACCCGTAAAGGTCCACCTCCACGGAAAGGCTGCGTCGCCTGCCCGTCCCAGTAACCGAACGGGGTGAATGCAGTGACCGAAGCTTGGTGCAGATGAAGAGGGGTTGGTGGTTTGCAGAGAGATGATGCAATTCTGGTACTGCTCGTGATGTTTTTGCAAGGCTAAGAGCAAATAATCTTGAAATGAGCTGGCAGTTTTATGATTGGTTTTTATGAGCTTTTATGATGTTTATAATCTGACATTGAACTCGCAGTTTAAGAGGTGAAAGGTTTAAAGGAACACAGTAGCAAAGGCGTACCACTAAATTTCTTCTGGGTGTAATTTTAACGTACATCTTAGATGCTTCCCTGACACGGTGAGTTTGCTGAAGTACGGGCGATACTCGGTGTGTTTCACTGAGTAAAACTGACTCCATTCTTACCACATGTTCAACATAGAGAAGAACCGAACAGAAAATGTGTTTTGCCTTCTCTAAGGAAAGGATGGGCTGGGGGTAACTGCCTTGTGTAGTGTAACTGCCTAGGTCCCAGAAGGCAGTCTCTGCATTTCCATTTAAATCCCAGCCACAGAAATACTGTACATTGTCCATTCCTGTTTGTTTTGTTGGGTGTTTTTCTGATACCGGTAAAAATCTGAAGTCCCCTGCAATCTTTAAACTGGAATCCTTAAATTATGACCCTTCCCCCATGGTGCTTTTGGAGAAAATGAATAATTTGGCCTGGTCCTTGTCTTGCCGTTCTGCATCCACTTCTTTTTATGGATGTGTGTTTCAGGGGTCCTGCCTGCAGTTGTTTGCATACGTACAGCACAAACGTGTTCTTACTTGAACTGTCTGTTTCTCTGTTTTCCTGCGTTATCTCGTATTGCTGTGCGGGGTGCAGTGAGCAGCAGGTTTGCTGCTGGCTAGCTTTTTGAGGTTTCTGTTATGCACAGTACTGTATTTGTCTCCTGGTTCTTTGATTTGTAATGTTTTGCCTTTGATTGCTGCAGAAGCTATAAACAAGCCTGTCAAAAGCCTTGTTTAGTGCGCAG
Source organism: Falco rusticolus (assembly GCF_015220075.1). Taxonomy (NCBI): domain Eukaryota; kingdom Metazoa; phylum Chordata; class Aves; order Falconiformes; family Falconidae; genus Falco; species Falco rusticolus. Next base: position 97,398,655 of record NC_051189.1, on the reverse strand, counting down.
ATTCTGTGGGGGTGGCTGGCAGCCTCAGACCCTAAAATAGATCTAGCAATGAACTGAATGGCTTAAAATCCTGAGAATTTAATTTGATCTTTCTTGTTGCTTTAAATATTGGGACTGAATGAGGATTTCTCTAACAGAACAGAAGGTGAACATGTTGGTATGTGACAGTAATAGAAGAAGGGTCCAGACCTGCTGTCATTGAGATGCTTTTCTGCAATCAGAGGCTGGTCTCAGCCGCTGGGTAGTGGCTCATCTGCCGTAAGTCACTGTACCTGGGGAGGGGACCGCTGTGTCCTCTGATTTTACAGCATCCATGGTGGGGGTGTTGTTCTGAAGTGCTTCGCTGGACCCTGTTGTGGGATAGTCACTATAGGAAAACCTAAAGCAAGTCACTTACAGTTTTAGCATCTGCTAGCTTTGCAAAGGAGGAAAAGAAGGAGCTGCAGAATCACCCAGGGTTTGGGGTTTTTTTTCTCTCTTTATCTCTGTGCCCCCCCCGCCCCCCCCCCCCCCCTTTTTTTTTTTAACGTAGCACCATGCAGTTTGTAATATCATAGCTGTGGTATTCAGTTGTGGTAGTGTGAAGGTAACAATGATTTGGCTTCGGCGTGCCATAACAGCTGCAGAATTCATTGGAGCTTAGAAGCCTGTGAGTTATAGCTGTGATGCCATTTACAGCTTTTATGGAAGAGCTCTTAAATTTGTGAAATGTGTTACTTTTTGAAGTGCATTATATTTGTAATTTGAATTCTCTAAAATCCTGAGGGGGAAAAAAAAAAGCAGCTTTGAAAATCCCCCCTCTGCCTGCTAAAGACATGGGGAACTCTTACCAGGCAGGGAAGCAAGTCTCTTAAATTGAGTGATAGAACACATAGATGGATTTGTAAGTGCTAAAATGTCAATTAGTGCACTTAAAAGCTTAATGGTTGTCTTTGATGTGCTTCTAATATCTTCAGTAAAGTTTGAATGTTGCAATTGATCAGGGAGAGGAGGAGGGATGAGGGAATTGAACGCTAACCCAAACAGTTCTGGGGGAGTGGAGGGGCTTGTTCTCTGCAGACCCCCAGCTGCACAGACTGTGCCAGCGTGGGCACCTGGTACCCTGCCTGCCCATCGTCCCTGCCCCTGTGCTGTGCCACCTGGCACTGACCCAGCACCACCTGCCAAGAAACCTGCAGAAGCGAAGGAAAAATGATTGTGCCGTTATTTTGGAAGTTCTCCTGCAGACTTGTTGGTTTATTTATTTTCAAAAGGGGGGGTTGGGAGGAAAAGATCGTGGAGAGGTCGAAACTTGATTATGTGTTTTTCTTATCAGTTTAACACAGATCCGGTTGTTGTGAAACACCTGTGTGTTAAACAGCATTCTGTGCAATTAGGAAACTGCTATGTGGCTTCACTAATTCAGGCGGATATTTGTGTTGCCAGTAGCCATTAGCTCTTCCTCCTCTTTCATGTTTTAAGTTGTAGCAAGAACTGAAGCTTGCATGTGGCAGAGCAGCGCTTCAGCCTAGCTCTGTCTGAAATTCTTGACTTTGGTACCCTGAGCCATCTGTTGCAACTTCAATTCCAGGTAATGGCCTTTTACCCTCCTCTGGCACCAGTTATTGCGGGCCTTACTGGGATACGTCCACCTGATTTGGTACTGAGCAATTGCCTCATGGAGCAAATACCAGTTTTATTACTTGGTTCTCTGTGCTCCAAAAATACCATTATTTGTTTGCTGGGTAGTATTTTGGAAGTCAAATACATTTAATACTGAAGGGCGAGCTTGGTAAAGCTTTAGAGCGTAGTTTTTCACTGATTATATAGCTTAACTTAATGTAGAAAATTTGCTGATGTAACTAAACTGATCTGAAAATACATTTAGAGTCTCCTCATGTGTCTTCTGTAATTGGCTTACGAGTGAAGAGTACGGGTTTGGTTTAGTTTACTTCACTCAGCCTTAGCGGAGACTTCTCCCCCAGCTTTAAACGATATTCTGCCAGTCGGGAATGTAAACAAGGACAAAATGCACCTGATAAATACCTCGGGTTTTGGGTAGTACATCAAGCAAAATCAGCTAGTGCAGTATCAGCGTGTCCATCCCAGGAGCCTGTGTCGATACGACTGATTTAGTTCCCCATTCACTTCAGTAAAATTGATTCAGTCCCCAGTATCCTGAGATTTCCCAGCAATAGGTTCAGCACGTTTGGCCCTGTCGCTATCCCTCCTGGGTTTAAAGATTGACAAGATGGGTTGGTGGTTCTGTTTTTTTGTTTGGTTGGGGTTTTTTTCTTTCTTCCTTTTCCCCCCCTTTTTTTTAATCTTTTAAACCTGGTGATTGCCTTAATGATAGGCATCTCTTAGACTGACATGAAAGAGGAGGAAACAGAGTTAAATGTTTCCAAGCCAAGGCAAGGGGCATCTTGCGCCACCCGGACCTGCTTGGGGTCAGCTCTGTGCAAACTTGGAGGTCCATCACTGGGCAAGTTACCCCACGGGTAGATTTTGCGGTGCGCTGGCTTCAGCAATGCCACTTGCCCCACTGCTGGCCATGGTCCTCTGGCAGAGCTTTGGCAGTGGAGCTACTTATGTGAATGTGCGCTACTGCAGTGCCATCGGAGTGACTCAGATGAGCCAAGACCTCCTGCTTCACTCTCGTTAAACCAGCCCCAACCCATTTGTACTGGAAAGGTTTAAATGTAAGCGAGGCGCTCTGCTTGGTGCAGGGTCATCCAGCAGGGATATGGTGACCTTCCCGAGTCTGCAAGGGGATCTCTGTCCCCAGCCTCAAGCCTATGAAGGCATCACATTCCTTATGGGCACAGCTATATCAAATAATGTAGCTAAACTATATACATTTGGGGCTAGTGTACTTATTTCACTGAGGGAGCAATGTTTTATATTGGCAGATGCACATTTTTGCTGGTATATAATGCAATACTCCTAGAGAGCAGATAGATGAGCAGACCTTTTCCTGTCCATAGGCAAGGCTTCATCATCCGGGTACCAAAGTCCTACCAAAGAAATGATACAAGAGCTGACCTGCTGTTGTACACATGAGGATGGATGCTAAACATATCAATAGTACTCCAGCTGCTCTAAAATATTGATCCCACTGACCTTTCAGACACTCTGAAATGGCAAAACCCCAGATCTCTTAAATTCCTGTAGAACTGTTGAAGGCAAACTCACAACAGTTGTATCTTTCTCTCTTACCTACTACCTTGATGCTGTTTTGGCATGCAAAAGTGGTTAGTATTTTTCAAGTAAAGGATCAAGCTTTCAGTTTGAGAGTGGAAAAAGGTCTTAAGATAATTAGTATTATGCAGCCGGATCAGATTAGCCATATTAAACTTCACATCTGTAGGCGTTATTAACAGACATTTAAACTGCAGAAAATGCTTTTTTTTGGACCATATTCATATGGTTGCATCCTGAAGCTTGAACACCTTATAAAAATATGAACTGAATCAAAATGAAATTAATTAGAAAGAATATATTTGAATTTAATTATCTTGAGCTGCTGAACAGTCTTTGTGCATACTGGGTTTTATGTGTCTGTCGGAAGTGTACTTGGTGGAGAGTTTTAATTAGAACTGGAGACAGAGTAAGAATATTTGGAATGTGAAATTTATAAATGGCAGCGATTTTCAGCTAGGAGCGCAGTGGTTTTTTTGGAGCTCTCTGCCATTTCTCACTTCTCTTTTTCCCCTCTTCTTGATAAGCTACATTTATGTTGAAAATTCATACCAGATCCTGAAAAAGAAGAAATCCTGGTGTGGCTCTTGGTCTTTTGCACCATGATCAGAGTTGTCATATCTGCAGCTGCAGGAGACTTTTTTACCTTTGTGTGTTTAATGGCTCATACTACTCTGTTGTTTGACGGTGCTATTTAACTGTAAAAGTGCAGGTCTGTGGATGGCACAGGACATGTGGCCGCCTTGACTACTGTCTCAGATGTTGGACATGCCAAGGCTCAAAGAGCTGATTTGGCAGCTGCCCAGCAGATTTTTATAAAGGCTCGGTTGGTGGCCAGAAACCCAGGCTGTCAGAGTTGTGTTATGCAATAAATTGTTTTCCAGCACAAGTTTCTAATCCAATTTCAGCTGTAATTTTTAGTAGTCTGTAATCAAAGATAAATATACATTATTTCACAGCGTTTCAGAGAAATGAAGACGTGTCCCCCATCAGGTTGGTTTGTTTGTTTTTCTTATAAGGATTTAGACCTGTTCACCTACATGGGAAATGATGCTTGAACTATTTTGGGTTTTGGCCAGGAGGTGTGTATCTGTATACAGCATAGCCATTTGAAGGTAATTCGATGCGCATTTTAGGAGACGTTACTTTTTTTGAAGAGAGCACCGAGTAAGGAGCCTATTTATCAGGTCAGAGCTTTTGCTTGGGCATAAACTGACTACAAATGATGGTCAGCCGGAAGGTTGTACCTTGTCAGGCTGTGCCCTCCCTGAAGTGTTGCAGCTCCTGTCCCTCTAATAGGTATACACCCACCCTCCCCCTCAGTATATTTCCCTTTCACTCCCCTAAAGTAAATAATTCATCGTGAAAAAAAGGGGTATGGTTCATCTGAATGCAATATGAGGGATTTGGGATGTACAATAGTTACATTATACAACGTGATTTTAATTTCCTCAATACCATCTGAGATGCTTTCCCTTCCTTACAGTGGCACCATGGTTTGGTGTCGTGATGGGCTTGCAATTCTCCAAGCGTGGGTTGATGCTGAAAGGGGCAACCCTGTCTTTCTCCTCCAGCAGTAGCTCCCATATGGCCACGTGGCTAGTAAGAAGGGAGCTGATCTGGCTGAGAACAATCATTTTTCTTGTCTTGGGCTGAGATTTTGACTCTTTTTCCTAAGTCAGGGTGGCCAAATGGCCACATAAGGGTTAGTGCAGGCATTGGGGTTGGGCAGGTGCATTCGCTTAAGCCAGTTATGAAAACTGCTGCCCCAGTCTGAATAATTATCTTGTACCTTCACACCTCTGTCTTCCAGCACTCTGCCACTCTTGGCATTTTGTGGCTTCCTGCTCCATGCTGCTGGCTCTCATCGGAGCCTGAAACGCTGGCGCTTTGGTAGCAAAGTAGTTGAATAGATTCCTGGTCTGGTCTAAGAAAGTCATAGCAGTGGAATCACTGCTGTCAGTGAGATGGTTTGAGTTGAAATCCTGCTGTAAAAGTTAGGAGACTTTAGACCTGGCTTTACTCTGAATTTGTTTGGGTTTAGCCTTTTTTAAACATGTTTATCTTGGCAGACCACCAGGGGAAACAGTTGATGTCTTGCAAGCTTTCGCTAGTTTCATATTGAGTAGTAGTTTTCTAGAGGTGCAGACACAACACCGAGGCCTCCCAGTTTATGTGAAAGAAACAGCACACCAGCCCACTACTTTTAAATATGTCATTATTTTTTGGCCTAAGAAAACTATTTCTTGATGCCTCAATTCTGGGAACCTGTATAAAAACATGACTCGCGTTGTTTGGAAATTTCGACTGTAACTCCTCTACTCCAGTGTGTTTTTGCAAGAGCAGGTTGAAGCTCACTGGGCTCAAAAGTGCCCGAGGCCTTTAGTGACCCAAAAACCAGAGCGTTTCTCTCCCATGCTGCTGCTCTTAGAAGAATTCGGTCTGAAAGGAGGGAACACAGTCCCAGTGCCGCAGGAGGTGGCGAATGAGCGCAAATCAACAGGAGATTGCAGGGGGTGAAAGCTGTAGGAGAAGTGCTAAAGCAGGAAGAAGAGGTATTTTTATTTTCCTCCACGCAGCCTTTGCCATGCTAACATCAGTTCTGCTAGTTGGGGGCTGTAACATAATGTGAGTTCTTTGGGGAAGTTTTCTGGAAGTAAGAAGGAAAAAGTCACTGTAATTACCAGATACGCTTAAATGCTATAACAGAACCATTAATAAAGAAAATTTCCCCTTTCTTCATGTTAGTTAGCACATTTTAAAAACATGACCTATTTTCCTAAACTAGACAGAACAGATTACGTTTTCCAGAAGGCATGAGTCACTGTACTATAAAGTCTCCAAGCTGTATCAATCTTCATCAGCTTAAGCCATTCATGAGGTTTTCTTTTTTTCTCACTGAATATAAGCAGTTTGTTTTAAATGAGAAACTGCTATATCGTCTCTGGATAGTTAAACTTGATTAAAAGGTTAAATATTAAGTAAGTGTGAACTTTATTCTGAGAGGACAAGGGAGTGGAGGGACCTTGATAGTAAGCAAAAGACAGCAAGAATGTTATTACAGTGGGTATATATGGGTATATCCAGTTTGCACAGTGCTCTGCTTGGTTGTAAGAAGTCCAAGCAGCATGATAGCTGCCAGGAGGAGCCAAAAATCTTTATTTATATAGCTTCAGTTGAATATATTAGAGTCTGATTTCAAATCATTACCCTGGAAGTTCAAACTTTTGTTAGGACTTTCTGCTGAGAAGAGCTTCTGCTACCTGGTCATGGGATGGCCCGCTTGCACCTGCAAATTATGGAGAGGGAGTTTGCACCGATGGGCTGACAGCAGGGGCTTCCTCTGGGAGTACAATGTGTGTTTGGGGTGGTGAGAAGGGACTTTGCAATAGAGTGGAGACCTCTGCTAAAAGAATGGGGGAAGTACACAGAGCGATATAGTAGTAAGACTTTGCACTTTCTCATGAGGTTCACGCCATGCCATGCGTATACAGAGGAAGTGGGCTTTGTAAATGAATAAGCGTGCTAATTGCACTGAGCAGTGGTAACTTGCCCAAGACTGCACAGAAGATCTCTTTCAGTGGCAGAAGGCTTATCTAGGTTTCCCACTAATTTCTCTTAGGTCTGGCTTTTAGAGAAAACCAGGTATAACTGTTTTCCATTGATAATATACAGCCAAAAGGCAAAAATCTGTTGCAGGTCTTGAATCTAGTAAACAAACATTTCCATTTTGGTCCTTGGGCTGAAAAGTAATTTATATGATCTCTGAAAACGTGTTGTCTGTTTTTCATGCAAAAGACAGATTTTTGTTTTGTTGCTAACTAAACAGAGAAAAAAACCCCACCCTTTGAAATAGTTTTCCTTCAAAAATATCCTTGAGTAAAGGGTAGAAGCTTGTGGTTTATTTTTCCCATTGCTTCAAAATGACCTTCTTACATCTGCGGGAAAGACTCTCTGGGGGCTGTTGAACCATGAAAGCATATTCATTTAGGGCACTGGGTGCCACAGTGATTTTAACCGAGCATTGGCTACAGCACTGGAAAAAGAAAAAAGAGGGGGGTTGTGTTTTGTTGTTTTGCTTTCTGCAACCTGGCATGAAGAATGGGGTCAGGAGATGCGTGCTTGGGAAAGACCCAAAGAGAGAGCTGGAAACTCGCCAGCCACACTGAGTCATAACACACATGCTTGTAAGTATCTTTGTACCTTACAAAGTCCTGACTTCTCAAATAAAACCATCACTGCTGTTAAAGTATTTACATAAAAGTAAAACAAATAGCATGGAGTGCTGCATACATTCTCCCTTGTTCCAGCTCTGGTTTACCCTGTGGACTGTGACTCCTGTTTGCTTAAGGCAAGGCCGGGCCAGGCTGAAAATGCTGTATCTGGCGATGAATGAACGGAGAAGCTAGAGTCATGCGTATGCGTATGCTTCTGCTGCTGCTTACGAAGCAAAGCAGTGTGCAGCGGTGCCTGTGACTTCAGACTTGACGTTTCGCCTACCCAGGAGGTGGCATGAAGCCTGCCTCTCTCTTCGCTTCTGCGTGCTTTGCTTTTTTTTAAGAATATGAGTAACTTCAGAAATAGGAAGGCTGCATGTAGGCCACATGTGCAAGCTAGGCAGCTGAACCACAGTGGCCAAGGACCTCAGCTGTAGGTGAATGGTGAAAGGTACAGGGGGTGCACATTTTGATTTCATTGCAAATGCATACACGTTACATATTGATGCGCATTATTGTCATGAAATGGAATGACGCACTTCACTTGTAAGAGAGAAGTAGCAATATGGTTATGGATATTTTATATCTATTTTATAGCAATTTAACAAAGTTTGATAGCAAAACGCAACAGTGGTTCAACAAGATTGGATGGCAAGGTATAGTCAGTTATTTACTGTGTAGAGGACAGGGTCAGACAAGGTTGTCAGGAAGACCCTCCTGTTGAGTCATGAGGTTTGGGAAGGACCCCCCTGCTTTCAAAACTCCTTCTCAGAAGGGAGTTTTGATGCAGCTGGATCGAGACTTAGTCTCAGGCTTGGTCAGTGGTTTATGTCTAAAGGATTATATATGCACAATCAATCCTTTGTATCACTTAGCTAAGATTTCAAAGTTTAGCATGCCATTAATCACTCACCGAGAATCTGTTGTGGCAAGGGATCTCTCAGCTTCGAGTAGTAACTTTGAGAGATGGCCCCACTCGGGGGGAGATCCTGGCATGCAGCCCACTGCTGTGCAGGAGAGCTCAGCGGGCCCTCGGCTGGCCACTGTTTATGGAGTACAATAATTTATAGTCATATTTGCATACTGACTACAGAAGTTAGTTTCTTTCAAACTTGGCTTGAATCAGACCTGGACCAGCACTGTGGTTACGTGGGCCCATTGTTCAAACCAGCCCTTGGCTATTGCGTTGTTATCAGTCTCCCCTAAATCCACTTGGAGTCGATGCAGCCATCACCGCGACCAGACCCATACATTACAGCTGCCACTGATAGTTATCACTTGAGCAGGACTACAGGGAATGAAGGTCAGGATGGTGGTGGGGGAGAGAGCACACCATGACAATTATTTGTAGATATCTACATAAATTTACATTGATATAGGCATTATATATTTGCATTATATATTAATATGTATATATTTTAGCTTACATACACACATTAATATATATGTAGTGAAGATTTAATGTATTATATGCACATAACAAAACTACACACACACACAGGTGTGTATATATTTATTTCTTCCCAAATGAGCAGTATGCAGCAGCAGGAGCCTGCTGGACTTTTCTACAAGCATCACCTTCATGACTGTAGAGCCAAGAGCAAGCTGCCAGCCAGGTAGCGTGAAAGAGAGCTGCTCTGCTACCTGATCCACGGGGTAGCATCCTATGCAGGAATGACCTGCGTAGGTGAACAAGGGCTGTGTGCCCTTCTTCCCTGTCCCCTCAGACTGAACTTGCTGAGCTGTTGCTTGGCTGCCCTGGTAGCTGAAGTTCAGATATAAATGTACAATGTGTGGTTCCCCGAAATGGTGTAACAAAGAAGGCGGCGTGATTAATTTTTTTTAGCAGTTTAAAGGAAATGATGCAGTTCTGTTTCTTCATTCTGCTCCAGGGCTTCCCTGGTTGTTTGTGTCTGTTACTTTTTTACTAAGTTTATAAACTAATCTTATTGTCGGATTAAGAGGCAGAAATTATCTCAGCTGACCTGCACAGCGAAGGCTGTGGGCTTGCAGTGATGAACCTACAATTTAAGATGTTATTCAGTCTTTTTTTGGGTCTAAGTCAATAACGGACAATCCATCAGTTCCCCATAAGTAGTTTCAATGGCTAATTACTTGCACAGTTGCAGAAATTGTTCTTTAATTCTGTCTTACATTTTTCTGAATCCGAGTTCCAGCTGTTGGATGATATTATACCCCTCTCTGCCAGCCCTGAGAGCCATGTATTATTAAATTTCTGCTCCCTGTGGAAAGATTTAAAGGCGGCGATAGAGTCAGTCCCTTTGAGTTTTTTTTATTTTTTCTTTCAGTTTGATTTTGAGAAGTTACATAGATTAAATTCCTCCAGGCTTTCACTGGAGTGTATTTCTAAATGGTTCTGGGTACGCTTGTGTATGTTGTTTTGCTAAAGCGAGATGATTCCTGCAGTCGGTGGTGGTGGGAGCACGGAGTGGGCCGCACAGCGGCTCTCCCTCCCCGGCGTGACGAGGCAGAGACGATCTGACCCATGTAATTATGGTTAAATGTGTCGGGAGCTGGAGCTGCGTTGCCGGCGGAGCAGCGGCTCAGCTGGGCTCCGACTCAGCTGCTCTCCAGCTTGCGGCTGCTTTTGTGCTGCAGGCTCGGGGGAAGATGCTGCCGATGATTGCAAAACCCTTTTATTGCTCCTGCATATGGAGCCGTGTGAACGCGGGTGTTGGCAGTGGCTTCGCCCCTTATTTTTGCTGACCTTGGATAACACGGCGTTGGGGAACTTGAGGACCTTTTTCCAATTGAATGGTGGGGAAAGCCCGTGACAGGGCAGTGTAGGCAGGGCAGCGGCTGCAGGCATGGCATGGCGGGGCTGGTGGGGGCTCTGGTGTGGAGAGACCCCCTCGTGATGCATTTCTGTTGGCAGTGCTGCTGTTGCAGAGGGGGAATGAAGCTAATATGGTTCATCTCGAGTTTTACAGCTCCATGAATTGAGCGTGGTGTGAAATGTTGCCGCTTTGCTTCAGGAGCTGCTGAGGGAGGTCTGTGCTCCTGCCTCCCGGCACCCATCCCCTTGCCCATGGCACTGTGGCCCGGGAAGGTGGGAGCATCTCCTGCAGCAGGGCTGGAGCCTCCGCCTGGCACCAGGAAGACATCTTGGTGGCCTTATCTCTCAGGAAATAAGGTGCCGCATTGCACGCCATCCTTTGGCTTGTCCAGCAGGCTGTCTGGGGAGTGGGACGTGACTTCAGGCTGTTCACAGCAATACTTCGAGAGGGTGGCCTAGGCCAGAGGTCTGTGGGTGTGGGGACCATCTCCTGCCCTCCTGCAGCAGGGACAGCCACCAGCCTGTCCCAGGGCACAGGCTGCACTGGCCAGCCCTCGCTCACCCACCACCATCGGCCACTTGGTCGGCACATGCTGATTTTACAGATTGATCCTGTCAGAGGGTTTCACCCTGTCGCTGCTGAATGCTGCCCTGTGCTCCTCGGAGCGAGCTGTCGTGACAGTGGCTGGAAGTGGGATTAATTTCTGTAGGATTCTCCCCCCTCCCCGGCATTTTTAGCATGGATAAAAGGGCCAGTGGGATCAGGAACCAACAGGTGTTTTCATGCTGCTTCAGCTCCTCAGGGACTGCGGGATCTGATGGAGGAAGGGATCTGTTTGTGGCTTCAGGATGGGCCTGATGCTCCGCAGGAGCTTGGCCCCAGGCTGACGGGGGCTCGGGAGAGCGGCACATCTCTGAGGACACCTTGTCGTTGGGCATCTTGTGCATGCCTGGCTAAAAATATATAAAAATTCAGAGCGATGGTTTTGTTGCCTCTTGTGAGATTTTCTGTGTAACTCATCTAGGCTTTGAGAAAGGAGCGGTGTGGTGTGCCTGGCCAGAGGGCTCTTTGTCCTCTGCCTCGCGTTTGCTGCCTGTTATATTGGGAATCTGTACACTCGCCAGTGAAGGAGCGAGCGGTGTCCCAGGACTGCTTCCATAGTGCTGGAGGTGCTTGTGGCCGTTCCCTAACTGAGCGTGATTGCCTTGAGGATTTAGCAAGTAGTTTCTGTGAAAACAACTGCGTGATGGTCCCACCAGGACCTTGTCGGTGGGAGCATAAATGGGGAGGGCATCTTCGGGCAAGCTTTGTTACAGTCGAGCAGCCTGCAGCCCTCTCGTGTCTGGTGTCGCTTCTGGTTAGGGCTGAAGTTGTCTTGGCAGCAAAATGGTAAGCCGGAGTTTGTGTAAACCTCTGTTGACAAAATAACTGGATGTACTAGTCCTTTTAAAACGCTTGCCTGGAGATCTTTTTGTTTTTGGTTGCTGTGGGTGTTGGGTTACAAAGTTTGCTTTCTTGGCCCGGAGCTGCCAGTGCTCTAAAGCTCCCTGGGCATAGCTCAGCCTTCTTCAAAGTATAGTAGCTTGTCCCTCGTGTGAAATGCACATCCCGCTGCCAAAATGCCGGCTGCTTTCACTGTACTCATTGTGTTGCCCCTTTTTTTTTTTTTTTTTCTTTTTTTTTTTTTCCTTTTTTTTTCTTCTTCTTTTTTTTTTTTTGGCCAAGTAATTTGTCATACAGTCTTTTTTTTTTGGGGGGGGGGAAAATGTTTTTGATCACAATTCAGCAGCTGAATGCCAATATGTCGCGAGAGGAGCAAAGAAAAAGCTAACATTGGTCACCCTAAACTATGGGAGGTTTTGTTTTATTTTGTTTTGTTTTTTGAAGTTGATGGTGTTGGTCACTGCTTTGACGATCGTAAACTCTCCTGCCTCCTGGTGGGGATCGGGGATGGGGCTTTTGGGGTTCCCAGTGCGGCGTGGCAGTGTGCTGTGGTACACCTACCTAAATAAGGTCTACCTAGAAATGTTAATCTTGCTTGGCAGTGATGTAGCCCTGGAGGAATTCAAGGGCAAGAATGCTCAAATAGTGATTTTTTAAAGACCCTGAGACAATTATAGGGCTTATGAAAATATGATGACTTACCTGATCTCACTTGTGTCTTTATATCAATTTGCTGACTTAATTTATTTGAATGCTAAAGGCTTTAGGGAAATGCTTTTCCAGGGAATTAATCTTTTAACTAAAGCAAGTACTAAATATGACATACATTAATATTCTTTTTGACAATATAGCATTTGTCTCCTAAAAATAAAGTAGAAAACATATGCCCCGTGGGCCAAATTCCACTTGGCTTTATGCTCAGATAAATTCAGAATAACTTCATTGTTATCAATGTACAACTTCACTGTAACACTGCAATAAATGTAAATTACTAAACCAGAGGGAAAAAAAATCCTGAGCCAAGAAGCACAAACTAAGGCCAAAATGGCAACATGAGAAGTTGGTTCACAAAATTTGCCTCTTAAATTTCTGCAACATTCCATTTAGTTGTTTTTGTTTTTGTTTTTTTCCTCCCTCTTAATTATCTGGGAGAGCACTTCCTGGCTGTGATAAATTTCTCCATAAGGGATTCATTATGAGGATTATAATAAATAAATTTCACCTCTTGTCTAACACCTGGCACGTGGCTACTGCTGTCTGCAGGATAAAGGGTTAGGGGGACTGATGCTCTGATTTGTTGACAATAGTTATGTTTCTGATCTCTGTTAGAGCTGATCAAGTTTAGGTTGCATTTTGTTACACAGTATTTTTTTTTCAGCTTCTCATTTTTTTGATTAAAAATAATCTGTGTAGCCCTAGACTTCTGCGTTTTGTTTGTTTTAGTTTTGTTTCAGAAGCATGCAACTAATGTCTCCTTTCCATTTCCGTCTTCTTTAGGATGACAGCGATGGGATTCCCTGGTCAGAGGAGAGGGTGGTGCGGAAGGTCCTTTATTTATCTCTGAAGGAGTTCAAGAACGCACAGAAGCGGCAGCACGGTGATGGCATTAGCGGGAGCCTCAAGGCAGTGAACGGTGAGCTGCCTCTGCGGTACCGCTGGAAGGACTCAGTCCTTTTCAATGCGGTTCTTCTGCTGTAGCAAGGAAGGAGAGCAGTGCACCATCTGGCATGCACTGTGCCCTTTTGATCTGCACGGAAGAAATTGTTTCTGAAGTGCTTAAAATGCCTGCCTTGACGGATCCATATGTTTCAGCTCCTGGTGAACCAGTTGAGATGGGGATCAGGGTGGAGGGTAGGTGTCAGGTGGGAGGACAGGGACAGGCTGCTGTTCGGTAGAAAAGGAGGCTCCTCTGGTCAGTCTGCTCCCTGGTGTGCTGAGTACGTCAACAGAGAAGGTATCCATTGAAAGGTGGTGGGCTGCAGTTACCTTGGGGAAGGACAGTCGGGCAGAATTCACCTACTCTGTCATCTAGATGCAACAGACTGGCTAACCAGCATCTGTATCTCTGGAGTGTTCCTAGTCCATGCTGTCTTATTGTCCAGAGGTGAAGTAGCATAGGATCTACATCAAAAGATGTAATGGGCTGAGAGGACACAAATGCTGGGACGTTGGCCTCCCCTAGTTTAGCAGTTCACAGAGCAGTTTATTCAAAGGTTTTGAAAGGGAGATGCAGACAAGCCTAGATGACAGGGGCTTGAAAGGAGTTTAATTTTATTTATTTAATCCTTTGGCCAATTATTATCTGTTGTTCCCCCTTCCCTTACAGCTTGCTTAAAAAGGCCATGGTGTCCTGAGAGGTGAATATAAAGTGTGTCTCTTTCAGATTCACTCTCTGACACAGGACTCTTTCTTGAAAAGGCTTTGTCATGCTGGCTTGAGCCTTGAAAGTGATGACTAGCAGGATTCAGATTTCTGGGCAGGCTTATGGTTTTCTCTTCACTCACAAGAGCTTATTTGTTTCTTTATGGAGGTTTATGGCAGTTCTTTTTAGGCATGTGCATAGCTATACATGTGCTAATGCATTAAAGCAGCAGCTGGGTGACTGCTTGGTAGGTTATTCATATTTATATGTAGCTTGTGTTTCTGACATGGTGAGTCAAATTTCACTGCATTTTCACTGAGTGTTATTGCCAACAAGGCAAAAACCTAGGGGAACGGCTGAATAACTACAGGCAATGTCATAAAGTTACTGTATTGCATAAGCAGTTGCAAACTCCTTCATGTGATTAAAGAAGACCTCAGACTTCTGAGTTCAGTAATAATATCAAATACTGATCTGATGGGAAGGGGCGTCTAGCTTTAGCAGCAAGCCATTAAAAAGCTTGGAGGTGTACACAAAACAGCACTGGCTTTTTTCCCTCCAACACCTCTGCATCATTGATCTTCTGTCAAACACAATTTCTCTTGGAAAGTTTCTTATTCCATTGTGGGGGTTTTGTTTAGTCAAAGGAAAAAAGTCTAAAGGCGTGAAGCACAGTAATTGTGTGTTAGGAGGCTTTGATGGTGTGCCAGGTTACAGGATGACTGAGGTTTTTATGGTGTCTGGTTTCTCCAAAGGCAGCTTAGATAGAAAGTGAGTTGGCTGGGAATGTTGTGTCGATGCAGGTACCAGACACAGAGTATGCCACTGGCTTCCTCTGGCAGTGGCAAGGCTGTGTTTTTGGAGCTTGCCTCTCGCATTGAGAACTGTAGCATCCAGTGCTTTTTCTCCTTCATGGAAGTAGGTGATAAGTTCTTTGGATGTTGCTTTTTTGCTTGTTTGTTTTTGGTGGCTTTTTTTCTTTAAGCTGGAATGATATTCTGTGTTACCCTTTCTGTTTGCTAAATGGTTCTTTAAATGTCTTGTCTCAGTGCTGCTCTGTTTCAACAACAACGCTGTCCAAAAGCTTTTTTATCCACTGATACTTGGAAGAATGTTTCATTATACAGAGAAAAAAGATTTGCAAAAGGGAGGAGGATTGATATTGTGTGGTGACATTAAGAAAATCTATTTAAACATACAATTTGTTCTTTACATCTTTTAAGAAAACATAGCGGTTTATTTTCAAATCCACAGGTCTCTGTGGACTGAGGAAAAAGCAGGTCATCCAAAGAAATTACTGAACTACTTTGAATTTAGGGAAAAGTAGTATTTTAAGGGTGAGCCTTAGATTTATGATTTCATACTGTTGGAGTGAAAAATATTTCCTTGCATTTGGCCATTGTTCCCACATGCAGGCCACAACTAGTGTTTCTTGTGTGTTACTCCAAAAGGTAGCATGCAGTTAGATACAGGTTTATGTGAGCAACCTCTTTATTAATACTCAGCACCCATAGCTCTGGGGGAGGGGGCAAGGGGAATCTAGCTGAAATACCTTGAAGTTAAATGTATTTAGTGCCTCTGTAAAGCTGGCCTCCCCTGGCCTGAATTCCAGTCAGGGTGCTGCGCTTTGCAAACATAAAGGAAAGTGTAGGGTATGTGCTGCCCAACCCTGTGGATATCTCTAGTGAACACTGAAGGATGTTTTCTTCAGCTTTTGGAAATGAGTCACCTTCCAGTACCTGGCAAATTTAACCATTTCCAGGAGTGGAAAAGAGAGGTCTGAGTGAGTTTAAGCTTTCCAAGCTCCCTGCTCAATGTGGAAGCTTGGATTAATATCACGTACTTCTGAGAGCTCAGGGGACCACAAACAACTAGGTAGCAGGATTTGATCTTACTGCTACCATCTGTAGTGCAAAGAGTTTCTTTGTTCTGGTTTTATAACTGTCATCCCTTAAATTTATTTATTTATAGACTTGCAACCTGTAATTTGTTTCAGTAGGAAGTACTAACTTTTGGCAGTAGAGGAAGGTAAAATACACACCAGCCCCTTGCCACTGGTGTCTTTAAAAAGTTTTTATGGATTTGAAGTGGCTGAAGTTGCATAAACATGCTACAAAAGTTGCTTTGCCAGCATTTGCCATGCTGCAACTAAACTTGTTTGAAAAAGATAGTCAATGGCTTTTCAGCTGGTAAGTATAGTAGCATTGTTAATGATTTGTTAGCTGGAATGATGGTGCCTCTTTGACTGATAGTGCGAAAAGCATTTTAAACATGAGAGATGAACCTATAACAGAGTCTTTTCTGTACCGGAGTTTCTGCAGGCTCTAAGGTGTGCTGGTGATGGCACAACTTCCATGCGTCTCTGAATAATAAAAGAAAAATAAAAATTAAAATAAATAGATAAAAATCCAGATTACTTTTGGAGATTGTATGTATTATAATACCTTGGCTGCCTCCACCTCACTATTAAAGATACTTGTTACGCTGAAAACAATCCTGCCATTTTCATTTTGTGGCTGAAACCCTGTTCATTAGGTGGTTCTGATTGAAGTAGTGGGGTTTTGTCTGGGAGTGGGGGTGTGTTTTGCAGGTCTTCTTACCCCTACCTGTTTTTAATCTCCTTTTCAACTGGTGTTTCTGTTTACGTGTTTGTGCTGCCAGTTATTTTTCATCCTAACTGTTTCTCTGCTTTCTTTCATTCCTGCCTGCCCTGGGCTGCCCCCACCCCCCAGCCCCGCTACAGCTAGAAGGATTTCAGAGAAAGGCGAGCGAGGTGTATTACGACTGCTGTGTCGGTGGATGTATAGCACGCGTGTTTATGTTGACTCTTGATATTTGCAGAGTACAGAATGACGCCCTACAACAGTATGCCTTTGTTTGCTACGTGTTCCTCTCCAGAACGTGGGAATAGAAAAATCTAAAGGAGGTGTTTCTGCAGGTTGTCAAGGAACCCTCTGCAGCCCTGAATGGGGTACTGGAATTCTGATTATGGAAACAAGGTCGTGTGCTGAAAACCCAGAGGGACCTCTTTAGTGATTTTGATTACTGCTGCCTGTCAGTCGTGTTAGGATTTTAAGAATAGGGATTGGTGTTTGGAGTAGTGATACCAATTTTCAGAGATCCTCGTCTAAAAGGAAAACTAATTCCCTTGGGAAATCGTTTGCTTCTTGTGTAGCTTCGAATGTGAGAGAAGGCTGTAAAAAAGGCCGTGAAAGATGTAATTGTTGCTTGTGTTCTGTTTATGAGAATAAATCCAGTGCCCTCAAAAGAAGAGCCTCAAAAAAAAAAAAAAAAAAAAAAAAGAGGCAAATTTCTATGACATAAGATTTTAAATTCTGTTTTTCAAAATTTGTGATAAAAACTAAATTTCTGATACAGAAGTGCTAGCGTTTCATAAATGGAAAAAGTGCCACAGTTTGCTTAAGGTCAGTAGTTAACCTACAGAGATGACAACCAAGATATTAGAATTATTCAAGCAGATAGTGCATTTTCCTCAGCTAAACTTTGTCCTAGAAAGGTGTCATGGCAATTTCCAAACATGCCAGCTTGGTTAAGCTTGTGGCAAACATGATCTAGTTGGGAAATCAATGTGAGAGGGAATGCTTTGGTTCAAGGCAGAAGTTGGAAGCTTTGCTCATTTAGTAAACAGAGATGAGTAGAAATAGGTAATTTTGCTGTTCTGAGAGATTTCACTTTACATTTAGGGTTGTTAAAGTCACTTACTCCTTTTATGTGCGCTCTTTAAACAGAGAAGAAACAACGTCAGCACTTTGATGGTCCTTCCCCGGATGGCTGTGATGCCCCTTCCTGCCTTGTGCTGGTCTGCTCCTGCCCTCAGCCCTTCCCTCACAAAAGCTAACTTGACTTCTGCTGGAAGTTTGCTTTGTCCAGAAATGAAATGCCTCTCGCCAGAGGGGCAGGAGCCTCTGAGGCAGCCCGTGGCAAGACAGCAGTACCGGACCCAGTGGCAGCAGCCTGCTCTGACACCTGGGTCTGCACATCCCTTGGCTGCTGCGCTGGCTCTCTGGAAATAGCTATTTGTGTTATTGCTGCATGGATTTTTCAAGTATTTCCTCCTCGCTGCGTGAAGGGTTCTGTCATTGTTCCCTAGCACGCCACCTCGAAGTGGAGGTGCCCAGTGGTAGGGTGGCATGAGGCTGTGTTCGACTTCAACTTGTTGAAAGCTCTTTTTCCCTGGGCGTGTAGATGGTACCCCAGGCATGGCATAAAAATTGGAACAGGTGTGGTAGAAATGCCTAAACACAACTAAGCTGGGTGCTGCCACTCAGTGCTGTGCAGTACTTGCCAAAAGCTAACTATGTGGGGGTGGCAGCAGCTGCCAGCAGAGCAACCTCGTCTTCTCTGGGCTGAGGCCACGTCTCTTCCCACTGCACAGAAGATAATACAACAGCAGCCCTCTGAGAGGTGCTGTTGTCTCAGCTGCAGCCCTACATGCCCAGAGCAGCATGCACCTCCTTCCTCCCTGGAGCTCACATCTAGGCTGGACCACCACCTAGCTTTTAATTTTGAACAAGAAGGTAGTCCTCTTCATTCTCTGTGATTGTTCAAATACTCTGGTAACTTCATCTCTCTTATTTCTGAAGGCTGCAATTAAGTACTGGAAGAAGGTTTTATGCTAACATTTGTCTAGGGAGCTTTTCACTCCATCAGTGATGTGAAATTGCATTTGTTGACAGTGGGTAATGTCTGTCTGTCTCCTAAGCTGTAGTAGAAGATTGTAAGTGTGCCAAGGACCCTTGTCTGTAAGTGGATTTTTAACATGCATTTACAGAAACAGAAATACCTCTTTCAACTTCGCAACATTTCCCCTTTACTTTCAGAGTAAACAGCCTTTTTGGCTAGTTTAAGCTGTGATTAAATATAGATGTTTTCAACTAAAAGGTTCAGAAAATAAGCGTTTGAGCAGATTTGTCATGGCACTCAACATCACTTTCACTTTGGTGGTTGCTGTCAAGTTAATTTAAAGATTAACAAATAAATAACAGGATGTTGGGGTTGGGCTCCATTGAAAATTTCCAAATCTCTTTTCCTTTCTTTGTTTTTTAGAACAGAATTCATTTTTGAGCCTGCCAGGGACTTGCTTGTTCATCAGCTGACACAGGTTCTTTTTGCCTGTTCCATCCATCATCACCACTTACAAAAATTTTGCAGGCCAAATTGCACCTTCAGTGATTTTTACCCAGTTTGATCATGTCTGAATCGTGCTCCTGTCTTGATACAATTTCAGTGTTTGGCAAGACTGCCAGAAAGCCTTCTCTTGCAGGACACCCATCATCCTTTTTGTCTCAAACATAAAGAGGTGGATTTTTTTTTAACCAGAGAAACAGAGGAACTGTGTAATTAATTTTCTTAAACCTTCACTTCATGACCATCTAAAAAGAGTTGTTATTGCCCTGAGTGCGCTTCTAGTTGAAGTAATTCTAAAAATAATCTTGCCTCCCTGCATATTACTAATTGTAGGTAATGGAAAATGAAAACAGCAATGAAGGATGTTGCAGAGGTGCATGCATAATCTGTGATGGAGTTATTGTAGATCTGAAATAAATAAGCTGAGGAAAGGTAAGAAAGAGTTCAGCGGCAGCTGATGGGTCTGGTCCCCCCTTCTTTTATCTCCTGTCTGGCTCTGCCATTTGTCTGCCCGTGCAGTACAGCTGGTTCAGCATACTAACGCGGCAGGAAGCTAGCCCCCAAAAATGATTTTTTAAAAAATAGTAATTTTCTAGTTTAATGAGTGAGACAGGTTCATCAGAGGTCGGATGAGCGAGTGGTCGGAGGAAGAGTCTGGATTCATCCCTTTAGATAGTAGCAAGCTGCTCAGTTGGTGCAGTCATCTTGTCTAACCACAGCCTTAGGATTGGCAGTCGTCTTGTCTAACCACAGCCTCAGATGCTAGAAGAGACAACAGTTGCCAGAAATAGGAGCAAAAAAAGATGCAGCTTAAAAATTCGTTGAACGTGCTTCACAACTGTAGGTGTTAATTTTATGTATTTCTTAAAAAAACAACCCCACCCCCCACCCCCAAAACCCCTAAAACAAACAAACAAAAAAACCCCAACACCCAAACCCACAAAAAAACTCCACCGCTGATGTAGTGGTGAAATTCATTGCATAGATGGTCTGTGGAACAAACCTTTGCCTTAACCCCAACAGGGGACAACAATTTTGTTTTTCTTGACTCGGGGTCATTCCGCATAGTTGCTGCCTTGGATTTATTGTTTCTATCAGCAGTCTGGAAGCACCCTTGAATGTAGACAAGCAAACTGCTTCATTCTGTCTTTGGCAGCCATAAAATTGCCAGCCAGCCTAAATTTGCACCCTGGCATATTTTTGGCTGGCATGTAGAGTCAAAAGGATGTTGGTGGCTTCACCTCTTAGAATTGCCAGCTCTGTCAAAAATTGTAACTTTTCTAGTAACAGTTCTGGTCTGCTTTTTTAAGAAACGGGAGTAAGGCGTAATTATGCAAAGCTACGGTTTTTTGGCTGCAATATTAAGCGAGATGCATGGCTTTGGATTCTAACTCAACCACAGATAAACAAGTTTAAATTTGTTAATAATTTTTTTTGTGATGAGTAGATTTTTATTGGGATGTTAAGAGCCAGACAGATCTGCTCAGACCATTGTCATTCACACTGCCAGGTTGGGGTGGATGAAGTTCATGCTGGTGACCTGATGAAGTGAGAACTGGTGGTTGGTGCTGCCCATTTTCTCAGGCTGTTGAGTTGTGTTGAGGAGATAAAGAGATAACTTGTGGTTTACATAGAAATCAAATCAAAATTATACAGCTGTTAAAGGTAGTGTAAATGTTCGAGTTCCATACCATTGTTTGCCTGGTGGATTGTGCTATTGAAAGGGCTGGAAAACTTGCAGAAAGTATGGACACGAAGTGGAGAAGGTGGCAGCAGTCCAGCAGTGTGCTCAGAAAAAGTGAGCACGATGTCTCTGTTTCAGAGCAATGGTTCTCAGAAAGCATGGGAATGGGGACAAAGGTGCTTTACCTCTTTCTGTCTGATGCCCAATACTTGTGATTCTTGTTATTTTAGTGTTTATTAAAATGTTCTAGTGACGATCAAAGGTCTGCAGGTCGGAATACGTAGCTGCTTTGTAAAGAGAGTTTAACTGTCAGTTTTTCTGTTGCTTCCCCATTGCCCATGATTGGCAGAAGGAAACTGTGCATTAAATAACTAGCGGTTTTAATTTAAGGACAGACCCTAAGGCATATAACCAGGAAAGCAGCAGGGAAAGAAAAAAGTCAGTCATTGAAAAAGCATATTCTTTATTAAGAAATATTTCTTTATTAAAAAAATAGGAATGCAGCAGGAAATAAAATCGGTATCACAAGTAGAATCAGAGAGACGTTGCAGTCATACACACAGGCTGTGTAGTACGGTTTGCTGTAGTCAGTTCTAGGGAACTGTGTTTTCTGAAAACTGCCTGTGCTTAGCTTTGAGTAAGGCTTTTGCTATCATTTTTACACTGTAGCTTTGAGGTATTAGTGCAAGACTGCATTTTGTGGAGCACTTTCAGAGTATTAGGGAGAATACATTTTCAGTCTTCAAGGGCCTGTCTTGCATCTGACAACCTCCACAGCAGTTTTTCCTTGACATGGGGGGCATTTTAGAAATGGTTTGCTGTTTGGAAGTGTGGAAAGGGTTTGAGAACTATTTGGTTCAGCAGGATGTTCTTCAGGCCATTAGGCTGTGCTTAATCAGAGCAGATGTCGTGTGTGCTGTAAACCTTATCGTGTCAACCCTGGCAGTAAAGTGGTTTTAAAAGAAAAAGTAGAGATTAGTGACAGATGGCTGTAACTGCTGATGGGCACAGTAGCCACTTCTGCAACTTGCCTGACACAGCTGCCAGTGCACCTTAATCTTCATCTCAAACACCCTCTGTTACCTGTGTTCCCAAGCCTTGTGGTTTGTAACATGTGCAGGTTGCCAATTGGAAGGGATCTGGGGATCCTTGTAGTGACATGGAGTAAACTGAAAATGTCAGTAGATTGGTATCGCATTATTTTTAGATGCCATCAACCCATGTTTGAACATAGAGTTTCTGCTGTGAAAAGCAAGAACATGAGTCGCCTTTTTGAGCAACGACAGTCTTCAGGAATTAGTCACATTCATTTCACGGCTCATAACAGCCTGGGAGATTGGTCCGTGCCCTGAGCTCATGCCTCCACGTTTTGATTTGGTTTCAGTGGGATCTTTTTAATTTAAAATCTCCAAGAAACCATTCTGAAATAACTGCTGCCTTTTGATGACTGATGATGATCCGTTCATCACATAGCAGATACTTCCCAGAGCTTGTGGATGAATGTTTTCCAAAAAATAAATATAGCTTAACACGTATACTGTGAAGTCCTAGTAGACTGCTCTACATTGTAATACATGTGCATACATTTTAATTTTTTTTTGTCTGACTAGCGCAGATTTATTACATGCAGTTAATGTGATGTTGTATCCAGAATTAGTTGAATGCATGTTTTCAATAACCTGCCTTTGATGTCCTTTATTTCCCAATTTAAATGAATTTAATACTGTGAAGGGGCTGTCCAGTGAAAAGTGTAGATAGAGAAACCGTAGGTGCTTAGGGCGACAGGGGATGACAGTGACAAGCTTGACTTGCAAGTGTTTTCTGGTAAATCTGAAGGAGTTTTCCCGCTCCAAGAACTAAAGGCAGCTGAATTTCTACCCTTATCCATCCTGTTTTCTCCCCTCACAGTCCTGTTAGCGAGCACTGCAATTGCAGTCGGGACTGTCTGATGTTTCAGATCTGTCCACTAAGAGGCTAACTCATTCCAGATAAGCCTTGAACAGACAACATTCATTTTTTACTTTGCTCAGAATTTCCTGTCCTTTGTTCTGCATCTGTTTGTGAAAGACTGTGTTATCTTTGAAAGCCTTCATCTTGTTTTCTTTATTCAAGCTATACACTAAAATGGAAAAAGGGAAGAGCTGGAAGGATCCCAGCTGGAGCAATATGTCAAAGATCCCACAGAAAGGCAGAGCTGGCAAACTCCCGAAACCTCTTCAGCTGACCTCTGGTGCAATTTGGGAGCCCAGGAGATAGTCCATATTTCCTGCAAAAATTTGGCCTCAGCCAGCCATTCTGAGTAATGCCCAAAGGTCTCACCAGCATTTAATTGGATTTTTTTCCTCCTTCGCTCATCCCTCACTTAGCTTCATTAGTGGTTGACCTTAAAAATATTTCAGTTCGGCCTCTTCCTAGTCTTTGTGTGTGTGTGTAGATGTGTTAAGAGGTGAATCTCACCGTGACATGGTCTGTTTCAGCCAGGCTGCATCAAAAGCAGGTTATTCCTAAAACACCTCCCTCAGACAGTTGTTGCCTCCTCTGGTGCTCTGAAAGGTGAAAGCATTTCATGGCCAACTGTTTTTAAAGATGCTGTGTTTACTGTGGCTGCAAAGCACCCCAGTGTTTTTGTCATGCCTGCTGCATATGTGGAGAGATTGAAAGAATCTCAGAAGTGATGAAAATGGCACAGAGGGGGTACCGTTTTTTCCTTCACAGCATGGGAATTTTCTTTCTGCTTCAGGGTGGAAATGCTGTCACAGTGTTAGCAAGAGGCTGCTAGAGCAATGGTAGAAGCATGTCCTCTCATACAGGGCACTGAGAAAAGGCATCTGGGCTGTACTGACCTGTACAGATACAGGTGTGTTGGATGGAGAGGGCTGAAGAGGGATTTCATTTCCTTCTGTTTTCTCCTGACCCCTGCTCCCTTGCTGTGATGTTGGGATCTTGTTTCAGAGCCTCAGGCGCTTTATCAGTCTCTGGCTCCCTATACTAGAAGGGTTGCGTGGAGCCTTAAAACTGTGGAGTCATACAGGGGTGTGCTGGGGTGGGGAGAGGCATGCTCCTGTTACACAGTCTGCATGCAGGGCTCCGTTTCCCTGCCTTGTTGTTGGTTCCTGTGGTGCATCTGTCCAGGAATACACCATTTCTCTTCCAAGGAGAAGAGTCCCAACTCATCCTTTAACGTGACAATCTACTTGACAGGACAGTAAGCAAATAACTTTGTTCAAGGACAACGTATCTGCTGATTTCTACAGTAGTTGTTCTGCCTTTTTATATCTCTGGGCGGTCAGCAGTGATTACCTCCAGTTGGAAGCCATGAATAAGGGATAGAAGCAGAATGTGGCTTGAATTCCAAATCTTCTTGAAACATAGTTGTTGCTGCTCTTCTCCCCCCTCCTGAAAATCAATTGAAGGTGGCCTTTTGTGCAGCAATGAAGTCTGTGGTTAGGGACTACTTGTCAAGTTTTATTTAGATGGAAACCTGTCCCAGAAGCTTTACCTCATCTCATTGTCCTGCAGGGATGAACTTCAAATGCCAGTTTACGTTTGCCTGGAACTGACCTTCTGTAATTGAGAGGAACAAGGCTGTCTTATCTAAGTAGATAAACGTAGCCCATTTGCAATTGTAGATTTAAATGCACTCTTTCATAGATTACCTTTGCATGTGTCCTTGAATATTTAAAGTCTCATTAACAAGAGACCAGAATTGAAGAGTAAAAGTTCTTTGTGAAAGAGAGGTTTTTGAGCTGCAAGCTGATGTTGATCTCTCCTAGGGTGGAGGAAGAGTGTTTGGTACAAAGTCCCCTTTATGCCAGCATGGAAGGTGCTCCAATAAAACTGGCATGCAAAGTTTTGAAGGCTAATTAACATCCAAAGCACAACACAGGCTTATATACACATGCTCTGCTCATAAAGTAGAATAAATGAGCTGTTGGTTAAGGCATTGCTTAGTGCAGAAAACCACCTTTCTTTCTGTTACGGATCTAGGTGTCTGCCATTAACAGCCTGGAAAGGAGACCTCTTTTAGAATAGTTGACTGATTGGAAAAACGAGTTTAAGATACTGTCTGTGAACTTGAATATGAGGTTTATGGGGAAGATGGTTTTGCAGTCCTTCAATTTCCCTGGCGTAGTTGGATGTTGAGATGGTGCTGCATTACCACGTGGCTGGATCAAAATTAGAACTGCTAAGTAAATAGCTAGTTAAAACTTCTCAAATCATCTTGGACTCCGTGGGGATAGTCTCTTGAAAACTGAATTTGCAGGGAGACTTAGAAAGGAATAGACTCTGCTGAGAAGGACAGACTGCTCCTCAGTTTGTGCTTTCCTACTTCCAGGAGAAATTCTGCTGGTATGGACAAAGGAACTCAGAAACTTTACCAAGGTTTTAGGAAAATAGCTTTCAGCTTTTGTGCAGTGGCTGCTTTCCCTCCTGACCTAGGTTGACCAGGTTCTTCAGGCAACAGGAACCAGAGAGCAGACTGAAGGAGGCAGTGCTTTCCATGCCAGATGTGTTCCCTTTTACTTAGGTTGAAAGCGATGGAAAAGTACTGTTCTGGTGTCCACTTGTCAAGAGAAGACTTCAGTTCCCTAAAGTGCTAAGCATGTCAGGAAGGACCTCAGTAAACTTTTGGTTTGTTTGCTTGTTTTCTCTAAAAATGAATGCTATTCTGTAGCTTAGAGGAAGAAGTTAAGGAAAGACGAGCACTCCTCAGCCCCAAGGTTTGGGAGTGCGTGATATAGTGCCAAGTTCAGCAGATTTTGGGGAATTCTTCCAGCATGCAGAGGGGGAGGTGTCCTCTGTAGGGGACAGATTTTGTCCTGATGTGGCCTGTTAGGAGCAGAATAATATTTTGGAAGGCAACACCTACTTTCATAGGGAATGTCCTGCCTCTAACCCAGGTGGGGACATACCAAATGATAATATGACTTGAGGGATTAATTTGCTAACATGTAAGAAACTTCTGATTATGTAAAAAACATGCCCCTTTTCCCCCCAGAAGCTTATAGCTCGACTGAACATAGGTACCATTTTCAGGAAAAAACGGGGTATGGTCCTTCTGATTAAGACCTTAACAGAGCTCATGTAATGACAGAATTTCATTGCAGGAGCTCACACGTCCATCGGAGAACTTAAAGAAATATGCCGGCTTAGTATTTAGTTGGAAACCACAGTGAAAAACAAAGGGAAAGCTGCTGGAACCTCGTGGATTGCAGAGCTTCCCACGATGTACATTTCCGCCCTCAAAATTCACTCAAGTACGATGTATGTTTAAGACTACGCAAGCTACAGTTTTACCTTATGTACTAACCAGTGATGTGCAGCAGGTGTTGCTGAACGCCTTTTGTGCCATCTCTAGAAAAAGAGCATCTCAAACCTGCATGGGTCCCTGCAACACTGACGCGTGGCTTCCTTCCGAAGGGCAGAGACTGTCCTCGGTCCAAATCTGGCTGCATCTGCTGCCGGTGCCTGTCACGAGGGATGCTCCTATTTGTACTGCTTGCTCTCTGTGAAATGTAGGTCAGGATTTTTAACTTAGGATTGCGAGTAGGACAAATAATTCTCAGATGCTTCCATGTTAATACTGGACAATTAGGAATACTCCCTGTTTGCCCATGCTTTTTCGTCTCTTGTTGTCATACTTTCCCCTTCCTTTTAAAGGGAAGAATATGTGTTTTCCTCTTTCTCCATGTCCTCCGTGTCGTCTCCAGCTACTTGTGGTTTTTTATTCTGTCTTTGTCCTCTTATTTTCTGTGCTCCCTTTGAAGCAGGAGGGTCTGTTCCTGCACTGTGCCGTGCTGTGAGGACAACTGCAGGCTGCTTGCTGCAGGCTCGGTGTTACAGCCGTAAAGATCATAAATTTGTGCCCCCGCACCACCCCCACCCCACCCCCCCAACTCGTAGGCCATCCAGCCTAATGTGAGAACAGATTGGCCTTAGAATTTGGAGAAAAGATCTATAATAAGCACGGGGGACATGCTGGTAAAAAGCATCAGCATGGTATACCAGCTCAGTTGGAGTACTGACTCTACATTAATTCTCTAACTTATAATTAGCTATATTAAATTCCAATTTTCTGAAAGGAACCATTATCAAATAACACTCTGTTTGAAATCTCAAAGAAACATAAGGAATGAAAGCTTAGTCCTCTTATGCTTTCATCTTTCAGAAGCAATCCCTATCTCAACATCTTGACCTACATTTTCTTTTTACCCTCTCCAAGAAACATTGTGTGGATTTAATGTCTCAGAAGGGAGGTAAGGATTTTTTTTTTATGCATGTGTATGTGTTGACATATAAAGTTTGGGGAAAACAATGAGGCCTTCGTGTCCCCAATGACTTTTTCTTTTTTTTTCTTTTTAAACTTGAAAGTGTTTTCTGTAATATCTCTGAGGCAGATTTTAAGTTCAGAAAGAAATTAAATGTAGAAAGTCCACCCTATACTTTTGTAAGTGGTCCACTTTTATCTACCTGGCATTTGCCAAAGCCTTTCCTGATTTTACAGACCAGTAGAGGAAAAAATTGGACTCCCCTTCCTTCTCATATCCTGCTCACCACTTGGGATCCAGCCATACATTTTCTTTTTACCATTAAACAGGATGAAGCAGGCTTTTTTTTGGGGTGGTGGTGTTTAAAATGATGGGTATTTGTTCACATTCATTCTCGTCTTTACTCTGTATTCTTGAGTGTTATTAATAAACACTTTTACGTGGGAGTTAAACCTTGACCTGGGTGGCCCAAGCATGCAAAGAAGCAAAGGCTGTCAGCGCGTCAGGCAGCTGGTGCAGGTTACGGGCTAATTGGGGTCCCGGCTTTGACGCTGACAACGATGATTCCCGCTCTGCGTACTGCCTGTCATCCAAAACACAGCGTGGCATACCTGCAGTGCTGCTTGCCCATTAGACTGGTCCATCCATCCCTCTCAGGAGGGTATCTCCAACACCCATGGAGTGGTTGACACCGTCCTTTCTGCCTCATCCCGCTGTGCGGGGCTGTGGTTATACAGCAGGACATCTCCCACTGCGGGACAAATGTTGCTGTAGGTTCGCCCCATGTGGCGACAGGCAGAGTTCTTCTCCCAGTTGTTCAGGTTGGTTTTGTTCAGTGTTTTTTTGGGGGGCTGAGGGGTGTGTGTGTGTGTGTTAGCACTTTGAATATACAAGTATTAAATGCATGCTAAGCATCAATATTATTCAATAGTCTTTGTCACTTGGGTTAGGCTTGGTGGAGATGCCTTGGAACAGTGTAGGGAGGGAATGTTCTAACTTCAGGATGTTCAGTTGTCTGAACTGTTTTAGCTTAATATGTCTAGCTTTTTACAGAGTACTGTGAACATAACAGAGAGATTCCAGTTGTCATTTTAGTAGTGTTGTGTCGTTCCCCGCCCCATATTGTCATGTCATCTTGAAACAGAGTTATGCAGTGTTTTTTTGAATATCAATAATGTACTTTTGGCCCTAAATCAGGGTTTTTTTATTGTAGTAATACAACGGTGAACTTCAGCATACATACACACAGCCTCTTGGGTATATTTTGAAAGCCCACTTGCTGTTTTTATCCTGCATTTCTATGCTATTCCATTGCACACACCTCCCACCCCCTCACCCACATTTCTCCGATGTTGTACTTAAGAAATATGCTAAGGGGTATCAGCCTTCAGTTACATGCATGGATGGAAGGAAAATTCTTTGCAACAAATTCTTGTGTGTGTGTGGGGAGACACACACCACACGACACAACGACCCAGTATTCTTCAAAAACTGCAAGATAGTACTTTATCTCCTTTGCTTATTCAGAAAGATAAAATCATTACGTACACATCACTGTATAGTCTTGATTGGATAAGTGTGTGTTTATGGTTGTTCCAGGGTTTCTATTAAGTCACGAAGCAGCTAATGTTGTTTCACTTCCCCTTCTGATGCCCCAAAACGTAAGCAAAAAAAGCTGTTTAATCGCAGCACAATATTTCTTGGTAGTGGAATTTCTTTAACTCCTCCGGGGGGTGGTGCTTTGGGAAGCCTTCTTTACATTTCAGAAGCCCTTTCTCCACCATCAAGTTTTCAAGTGGCTGGCCCCCTACCCCAGCTCTCATCTCTTCCCCCCGTGGTTCGCCTGTAGAGCTCACAAAAGGGAGGTGAATGTAAGGTTAAGCTGCTGGTATCAAGAGCTAGAAATACAGATGGGAATTGCTTGGCGTATGAGGAGCGTTTCCTTAAAGGCCGTTACAACGCTGATGCTTCATATGCCGATGCTTTGGGTAACTGCGTTAATGCTGGCAACAATCAGTTGTCCCCCCAATTAAACCGAGAACGGTCTCTGCACACACTCTGGTAGGTGGCTGATGTTTGTTATCTAACGCCTTTTAAGTTTGTGTTGCTCATGCTTTGGCCTGTGTGTCATTCCGGCAGCAAGATCCTTGGAGCTCTGCTGAGTGTGGGCTCCTCCTGCTTCCTCTCCTCAGCTGTTGTCCTGCCACTGCAGTGCTGGAGCTGGTCTGGGCAGGGTTTTCTTCTAAGCATCTCCCAGCTACGGATTGATTTCCCAGCCTGTGTGTTTCTCATTGCATGTGCAATGGGGAGGCATCTGCAACCCCTGCCACCGCTGCTGGCATCATGTAGGAGAAGGGCTGGGATCCTGACCTGAGGTAAAGGCTTAGGGCTTGAGTAGGGGTGAAGTGTTGTCGCTCCTGTGCATGCCTGTGGCAGAACAATTTGTTCATTCATGTTGGGCTTTCATATTGCAGTTGTGATTTCAGTTTCCAGCAGTTGGTCTAAACCTTTCACTGTCACTGTCATGAGCCTTCTCTCCTCTGACGACAGCTCTGCAAACAGACTGGGGGGGGGATGAGGAAAAAAAAAGAACAGTAAAGTAAAAAAAAAAAAAAAAAAAAATCACCCCTGGGAGAAGAGGTGAATACAGTCTGCAAGTACAGATTTCATGGAAAGATAGGTGGGATTTTTTGGTTTGGTTTATTTAAGCAGCCTGGTTTTGCAAATATGTTTGAAATATGTTTGCTTACTGTATGGAAATTTTTTTTGTATGGCCACATGGCTGTTTCGTATGTTAAAATCATGCCAAGTAATTTTAAAAAATATATTTTTATGATTAATTTAGCAAGGTAGATGTAAAACCAGTGGCAAGGAGAAAGGTGCCCCAAAAGTTCAGAGGCTGATTTTTAGGGCTTTCCAGGTGTTCAAGTTTTTGGTATTGTTTTACGGTGCCTTGA
Source organism: Falco rusticolus (assembly GCF_015220075.1). Taxonomy (NCBI): domain Eukaryota; kingdom Metazoa; phylum Chordata; class Aves; order Falconiformes; family Falconidae; genus Falco; species Falco rusticolus. Next base: position 97,368,597 of record NC_051189.1, on the reverse strand, counting down.
AGCTGCTTTCTGTGGAGGAGAGGAAATAAATGGTACACTGGGTCGATGGTGTCTAGGGGAAGGGTTCACTCCCAGGAAAAGCAGCTGCTGGTTTTGTCCTAGAGAGAATTGCCTTTCCCAGCTAGCAGTGAGACGTTGAGCATCGTGGATGAAATTTCGGTTTACAGACAAAAGCCTGGGAAAGTGTTTTGGTTTTTTTGTTGGTTTTTGTTTTGTTTTTGTTTTTGTTTTTTTTAAAGTGTTTGAGAATTGCACAGGCAGCTTTCTTCCCTCCCCTCCTCCTGGGTTGTCACAGGGCTTTATGCTGGTGTGGTTGTCAAGCCTACATTAAGGCTCTCAACTGATATGCAAGGGGTCAGGTTGGCAGGGAATTGGAAATCTGGCTGCAGGCAGTGCCTGCGCATCCCTGGTGTGGGGAGGGAGGCAGGCTGCCTGCGGTCCAGCATCCCTGGTGTGGGGAGGGAGGTAGGCTGCCTGCGGTCCAGCTGGGCTGCCTGACCTCCTGGTGCAGGGGAGGGCTAGCTGGCCTCTTGCTGAAGATGCTAGGGAGTTACGTTAGAAGTGACTGTGGCCTCTTCTTTTTTTTTTTTTTTTTTAAGTCAGTGGCTATTTTAATTGCTTTAAACTCAGAGATCATAATTCAAGTGCTTAGTAGAAGGAGGTGGCACACCAGAAAAAAAAAACCCACCACCCTTGTCAGTGAAAGAAGTTGACAGTTTGACTCCTGGAGCTGGCTGATGGATGATCTCAGAGCTGGGGAGGGCACGTTCTCTAAAAAGTTACTGAAAATACGGAGTGAAAGTAATTGAAATGGTTTAATTCAACTATCCGTTGTATAGAACTTGAGTTCTTTTAGAACACCCCTACCATTTAGCTCAGTTATTTTTCCCACGACAGGAGGAGGACTTTTCTCCTCCTCTTCTTTGACTGAAAGCTCAAGCATCTCCAGTGGAGAGAGGGCTGAATCTGTACCCACATCTGTTGGCTGCATGGGATGGTCACTGCTGCTGGTCACCAGGCTGTGTGTTCTTGCAGCAAACAAGATCTTTGTAGCTCGTGTCACATCAGGGGAAAAAATATTTCTTCTGTTTGGAGGGCTGCCTGTGCTCCTGGCAAAAGTAATGAAAAGCTAATCCTCAATGACATGCATTAAAATATCAAATGGGACTATGCAATTAGAAGTATGTCACTTAGTGTTTGCCTTTCACGGCTTTTGTCACACAGGGGCAGAATCAGAGGCAGTTAAGCAGAGGATAACCTCCCCGAAAGGGCTTTCTGGCACATCTCTTGTCCTTTCCCTGTCCTTTTTCCTGCAGCACACCTGCTGTGCTAGAACCCTCCTCCTTTTCCAGAGTTTGGTGTTTTGCTCACTTTGGACGTGTATGTAGAAGTCCCACATTTATTCCTCTGATCATTTAATTTAATTTGGTTTACTTGAGAAAGAAGTAACTTGGGCTGCCTTTTATTGCTGCTTCCCATTTGCAGATGGAGGAGGACTGGCCCGGTCCTTCACAGGAGCACAGCAGTTCCTGACGTGCCATGTGGCTGCCGACTCTCCTGCTCTCCTCGCTCCTCGGAAGGGCCGGGCTTCTGCTGAAGGGTGCAGCAGAGGGTAACCTGGTCCCTGCCTGCTGCAGCCACCAGCTGCCTTTGCAGGGGGAAGATGCTGGCTTGTCCGTGACACTGGTTTCAGGGGCTTTTTGTCACCTCCGTGTGCCGAGATGATGAGCCCGGCCTGTTGGTGTGATCCCTCACCGCAGATCAGCAAGAACTGTGCTTCGTTAGAGGAAAAGCGTGTGGCAAATGTTCATCAAGATGCTGCTTTGCTGCTGCATCCGGTTTCATGCAGATACGCAGTTTTCAAATTACACAGTCTGGAAGGGTTTCCTAGAAACATTAACAAATATAGCCAAGCTTTGCTAAGCCTCTAGGGTTTAGCTGCACATCTCTCCCTTTTCAGGCTCCCAAGTATTCATTGTTAGCAGTGAGGCATTGCATGCTTTTTTATTTCCCTTGTTGTTTTATTTGCACATTCGTATGTTATATTTTCTTCCAATTAGCAGGCTCTTCCTTGCTTCACTGTGTTTGCCTTCACCTTCTTTCTTCCCGCTTTGTTTATACTCTGTGGAGGCACAATTGCTAATTTTTACTTTCTAGTGTAGAATAGCTGTTGTCTGGAGACGTGCTCTTGGCACAGCTTTCCTTCTCATGTTACTTAAAATAGCAGAATGTCTTTTTAAAAAATTTTTTCACCATTTTTACTAATCTGTCTGGTCCCTGGGTGCTGAGGTATGGATATTTTCAAAGTGTGGATTTATTGTTCCTTTGTCCATCCATTCCTAGTGGAAGCATAACTCTGAAACGGGGTAAGGTGTGTCGCTGAGTCTAAAAGCATATCCCTGTGATGGTGAGGTAGGGGAAACAACTAAAAACCGGGACTGCTAGTGGTGTATTACAGCAAAGATGGATCTGTAAAAGTTTTTCAGACTGGGGAGGAACTGCCCTCACTTGGTGCTCACATAGAGGTGGCAAAGACCTAAAATGCTGACTAGCTTGCTTTACTTAATTCTTATTTACCAGAATAAATTACGTTCTCTTCCTCACATGAAGAGATATTTGTGAAGAACAAGCAAAATATTTTGGAAGCTGAGTCTATAACTGTTCTCTATGTAACGGTCAAATAGACACAAACAAAATAAAAGTGGAAGGAACAAAACATTTCAAAATGAAATGCTTTCTTTCACAGGCATGTTGAGAGTTTTCTTGACTCTCCCCTCTCGTGGGATGTTAGCCCACTGGTTCTCCATTCAGCCATAAAATTCCCCAGAAAAGGCAGGATAAACAAGACATGACGGTTTTGGCATAAACCCCGAAGAATAAATTATTTGTGTCACTGATAATTTGGTTAATACCAGAGAATTTAGACATTTCTCTCTCTCAGTGGTTATGCTGATTTTTCTATCACTGATACCCTTGAACTAAATAGAGATAAACTACACTTGTGGACCTGCTTGTGCCTATAATTTCAAATAAAATGCACACTTAACTCTGTTTCCAGATTGTGTATGTGATTACCAAATGAGAGAAAATGTCCTGCAGGACAGATGTCGCTGGCATAGCTGCAAAGCAAAGGGCACTTGTTCTCCTCAGGGAGAAGTAAAACCACTTTGTCCAATGCCAAAATCAACACGAGGCACACAGCACTGAGGGATTTTATAATAACCCGCATCTCGTGTCGCGCTCACTCTCTGTACCCCTGCTGCGCTTCACCCTGGGGGCTGATCTCATTACCTTTATTTTACAGGTGGGCGAGCCGAGGTGTGTGGAGGGGAGGTGACCTCTCCAGGGGCACCTGCTTGGCGGTGGCTGCATCTGGATAAAGTCCAGCTGCCCACATCCCGACTGGGCTCTCCTCCTGGTGATGGTGTTCCCTTGCTTGGGCAGAGGGCTTCATGCCTTCTCCACGCACAGCTCTCTGAAGGGCAGAGACCTGTAGCTTGCATTTGGAGTCCTCTTGTTCCTCCAAAGCTTTCTGACTGCAGCCAAGGGGGGCCGAGGTGGATGCAAGGTACATGCATCAAATACTGTGATTCCCTGGTGACACGTGGGTAGGTTATGTGGTGCTTGTTTCCCCAGTGCTAACAGGGAGTGCATATGGTACTATAAAATTTATTGTTTCTGTTTGTCAAAACTTAATGACCTTTACATGGCCTGGTACCTACTTATTAGAAGAGCTGCTGCTCTGCCCTTATCATACAGCTCCAGGGGCAATCGGTAGGAGCTTGATAGCACAGTGGTACCGATAAAACAGATAGGGAGCAGCTGGCAGGGTGGTGGCCATCAGCTCTCTTTCCGCCTCTCTGTTCTGCTTCATTCGGCACAGCCCTACCTTTGGGGTCTTGGGGAGCTGTTCCTTGGGTTTCCCTTCCCCCCCCTCTTAAAATAATAATTAAAAAAAAAAACAACCTGGGAAAATTCAAGGTAGTTACCTGTGGTTTTAAGCTCTTAGTCAGCTCTCTGCATTTGTGCAAAGGGGATTTAGGAGAGATTTGTTTGTTCCCCCAGCTTTTGGGGAGTCAGCATTACTGCTGCTATCTCCTTCACCTACGTATGAACACCTACTCTGCTGCTCAGCCTGTTTGGTCCTCCTGTTCCCTCCTTCATCCAGGCCACACCACCACGGAGCCCAGGCTGGTGGCCTCCATTCTGCCTTACAAAGAATAAGGTGCCAGAAGGCATCGTGTGATGATTCCCTGGGGGAATCAGGGACTCAGGCATTTTCATCGTGTCCTTAAAAGCAAAGAAAGGTCTTTAAACAGAGAGATGCATCCTTTTGAATAGATTTTTTTTAAATAAATCTAAAGTAACAGAAGTACAGACTTCAGATGAGCTTTTTCTCTGTATATGGTATGTTGCAGGTGTTCTTAGGTTGTTTTTTTTTTTTGTTTTTTTTGTTTGTTTTAAAATTTCTTCCAGATGCACATTTCATTAATGGTTTAACTGAGGCTTGAAGTATGTCCTATGGCCTGAGGTGGTTTCCTGGCAGAATTAAATTAGGTTCATTTTTGACTGTTATGTTCTTATTTCTGTGAGTTTACTACCACCCCCCCTCCTCCAGATGAAAACAAAACAAAACACCCTTTAAAGTGTTCTGTTGAAACACCAGAACAATGTAATTTCAATTAACGCTGCTAACAGGTACTTGATAATGGGCTCATGTGCAAGACACAAAGTCACATGAATGTCTTTGGTTGCTTAATAGCAATTTTGGGTGGAGATGTAATGGGAGTAAGGAGCATCTTTCAGCCTGTATTATTTAATCAGTTCTCTTTGGTGATCTTGTCATTTGACAGGCTGACAAACATGTCTTGTGCTGTAATGTCATTCATGCTTGGCTTCCATAGTAATGATGTATATCTACATATAAAAGCATTCTTCTACTCATTTATGAAGACTGTACAAGCTATTTGCTAACAGTTTTTGGCATAGCAGTACTGCTTTATGCATATGCTCCGTTATGTACCACAATCAACCTAATGTCCAGTGGCTTGTCATCTGAAAAGGCCATGTACCGTTAATTACCATCGTGGTGGCAACACAGAGCATCATGTGGTATAAGCAATGTTAATGCTGTGGGTTTTTTTAATTTAGAGACAGAAAGCTGTTAGGGTTTTGCATTACCAAACGAGATCAAAATAGCAGTTTTCTTTATGACAGCTCTCCCTAAAAAAAAGAACAGGGAGTTGGTATCTCTCATCCCAGCGAAAAATGTTTTGGTTTGTTTTCTTTTTAAATTATGTTACTATCATGAAAACCCAGTTCTTCAGTCTCTAAGACAACCGTGGCATGAAAATAGGCCTTATTTTCAAGGCGTGTTGTCTGTTTAATATGTAATGTGATACCTTGTCATGCTGTGACAATGTGACAGATGGCATTTGCACTATAAAACTAAATTATCTTTTGTGCATAGCTATACAACAGCTAAACACAGTAACTCTGTACAGTATGCTGATTAATGCAGACTGCAGATGTTTTAGAGATACAAGTATGTTTTAACTGGCATCAAATGATTAATGGTTTTATTTAACGTGCCTACCAAGATTTTGGTAGTGTTTTAGCACGTAGTCTAGTATATAAGGGTGTTTTTTAGAAGATAAATTTAGGGTTACAGACAACGGGATGTGAATTTGTGTTGTATTGCAGCTCTTAGTCTGATACTTCTGGAAAATGGGTGAGGGCTGTTCATTAACCATACTTTGCAAGTAAACTCGTGTATAAAGTTGTAGCTCAGAATAAACTGTTCTGTCCTGTAGTTCTTAGATAAAAAAGGGAAACAAGAGGTGTAGGTGAGCTGTCAGTTTATTATATATCTGTTTTCATACAGAATATTACCTGTGTGAAACTAAGGGCCAGAGTAAATTCTTAAAGAGCTGAAGGTAGTAACTTCCTCCTCTGTATCTGAGGCACAGAACTCGTGTTGGTGGTCTGCCACAGTGCAGTTACACCCAAGAGTTTGTACACATTCAAGGAGCGCAGACCTTTCAGACCATGGTGTGGAATGGTTAACTCCCTAGCTTTCTAACATTGCAATTGAACCATTCACTTTCTAATTTTCTAGTTTGTGGCTGCTCTCCTAGATGGGACAGTGCAAAAAGAAGAAAATCACTAATATTTTTTCTTTTTTTATATACAAAGCTTTTCCTGTACAGCTCCCAAGACTGCACAGCTGAAGTTTGGACAGGCATGTTACTCCATAAGTGAAGAAAGCTTTAGCTCCATGCCTACATTAACAGAAATAGTGTTTCAAAAACACTGTGAAAATCCCTTCACCCAAGTACTGTGTTCAGCTAACCATGTGATACTGAGATTCATTCAGATGCTCCCCTTTCGTTTCTTGATTATTCAGTAACTTTAATAATGAAGAACATACCAGTAATTGCAATCTTATCTATTCTTAAAACCCACTTAAGCATCTCCAATCCCTCACTTGCATTTTTTCTGTCTTCCCTTATGTTGCTGCTTTCTGCTTCTCTCTTCCTCCTCTGTTTTCATCTGACGTGTTTATACTTCCATGGTGTTTTATTGTATTTTATTGTATGGTGCATTCCCAGGTCCTGTGATTTTGCATGGTGTGTTCAGGTGCTCTCAAGGCCTGCCCTGCCCACGCCTGTCAGACGTCTCTCTAGATGACTTGGAGATGGGTTAGATCATGGCTTTGAGAATAGAGTTGTAGATTGCTGCTAAAAGTACGTGTGCATCCCCCAAAATAGTAAGGTTGGTGAACCTGCACCAATATAAATTAAGCCCTGCCTGCACTGCAATAGTGAGTTGTATTTGCTAGGCTATAATGAAAAGTGATATGCTTGAGTTGGAGCAAGCCCACTGACGTAAGCTCATTCAAGCAGATTTAACTGTCCCTTACACGCTCTGTTTTTGGTGGAAGGAAATGGCTGTTGCTGGAGAAGGCTCAGCAAGACCTCTGCTCAGTTAACAGCGACAGGGAAGAAGCAAAGGGGGTAGTGAGGTGCAGTGGGAACACGAGGGAGCGTGCTCTGCAAAGTTGGTAAAGCCATGAGATGTGTATCTGTCTGGATCACCCTGGAGGGTACAGTTCAGCTCATTGCAGAGCCTTCCTGCATGTGAAAAAACATACAAACCTGTAGCCGCAGACAGATTTGAAAACATAAAAAAGAGGTGCTAGAAATGTCCTGATGAATGACTGGGGTGCAGAAGGCAGAAAGGCTTTTTCTGCTTTCCCCAGCTTCTGACAAAATGGACATAATATTCACGTCTGCTGTGATACATTCACATTTTTCTCAATGCAGTTAGAAACGGATAAGTGGATTTGTGTGTGTGTGTGTGTGTGTCTTTTTGAACAGCATGTAACTAAAATTGCAGTTTGCCATCATAATGTATGCGGAAGAATTCAGCAAAACTGTGAAGCTGACATTTATGTGCTAAGATATGTTTTAGAAAGGATATTGAGATCTCTATGGTTCAGTTTTAAGCTACCCTTTTTAATTACTAGAAATTAGTAATTGGCTTTTCTCTTAAAGTATCTAGTCTTCATCAGTTAGAGCCAGGACAGTGTATTTAAGGGACCACGGATGTCATTTGATACGTGAGTTCCTGTATTTCTGACTTAATTAAATAATTCATTATTACTGACTTAGTTAAAGCAGTGTTTATTCAGTGCCTTTGAGCTGTTTGGTGTTTCAGTTCCTTTTAAACTTTGGCAGCAAATATGCACTGCTCCACTCTATATATAAATTATTATTTCACGTAAGTAATTTTAATATATGAAATCCTAAACTGACTTATAATCCAAGTCACTGTACCTTCAAATTCAATTTTAATGAGGTCTAGTTTTTTTAAAAAAAGTATTAAGAAATCTAATTTGACTTTTAAAACAAACACTTTATATTCCAGGAATAAAGTCTGTTTTTGTCAAACTTGATTTATTCTGCCTGGTTCTTCGGGCCTTGTGGTCGGTCATGAGTGCAGCTGCCAGGGGAGAAAGGCAGAGCTGGGGCTGAGATGAGCCCGGTGGGCAAGGGGCAGGCAGCTGCCCCCAGCTCCCCAGCAGCTGAGACTGTCACCAGTCACCGGCTTTGCCATGAGCCAGGGCTCACTGGAATTGTGATCGAGAGGTTGAAGGGCACAACCATGGAAAAGCAGTAAAGGATCTATTTGTCCCTTTGATTTTATTTGGCTCTTGATGACTTGCTGGTTCCTGGAGTGTAGCTGGGTGCTCCAGAGTCGCCAGGATTAGAGAGTGGTTCAGCTCAGACTGTGCAAAAGAGTATTTTCTTGCTTGGTTGCTTTCCCCTCTTTATATACATGTACAATTGCAGTACTTGGCTTTTAAGAAACGCAGATGCCTGCTGCATCCTGTAGCTTGGTTGACTTTGGAGACTCAAGCCCACGTGGACTGATGCGCACCAGACTGTTCCTGCAGTGCACCAGCAGACCTGTATGTCCCGTCGGCTGCACCGGTGCCAACTCATTAATGGTGATGGGGGTGCCCTAGTGTCACTTGGCACAACTGTGGGGTCCCCATCCTGTCCTGGGCCCTCCAGACCCTTCATAGCTCACAACTGATGCGCAGCAGAAAAGAACGTGGTTTATCGCAGTTAGAGAGAGCAGGAGTGGCATTTGAAGGAAAAGGTATCTGGGGGCAAACTGAACACATTTGGTATAAAAATGATTGAGTGGCAATAAACTTTATAACAGCCTGCTTCAGCTTGTGCTTTCTCTCCAGTGCTTGGAAGGAGGCTGCGGACTGTGGCTGTCTGTGCCTTTCATCACCTTGGCGTGGATTTTGCAATTATTCTGGCCCTGAAAACCTGTAGAACACAACACCCGTTCCCGTTACTTATCGGTGTCTCTCATTTGTAGTTTTATGCCTTTGTTTTAGGGCATGTGTTTCAATTGGTTTCAGGTGATGGTAGCTAACCAGTTACCTGCAATATTACCAGGTTTGGGGTGGTGCTGTTTATGATGAATAATAGCAGACAAACTGATATTTTTCCTTAAGGGACACAAATCATGCTTGTCTCCCAAGTGCACTGATGGTTTGGCAGGGTGAAAGGATGAATAAAAATTGCTTTCCAAGTGCGTGCGAGTTGACAGCCCAAAAGGTGATTTTCTTGACTCACATACTTCAGGTTGCTGGGTTTTACATATGGCAAGTCTCCAGAACAAATACTGCTTTTGGAAAACCTAATCAAATTCTGCCATAAGAGTTAAGTTACTGAGTATAAGGCCTCAAATGATATGCTTGATTTAGACTTCTCTGGAGTTCAAAAATTGTAAATTTTACTGACAGTGGTTTCATGGAAAAATGCAAAGCAAAAGTTGAAACTGTTTTAAGAATAAACTTGGGCACTTGGGCTTCTAGTGAGGGTGAATTCACCATAGAAATACAATCTATTCAATGTTTTTTAAAAGGTCGCCTTCATTTCCTTGGGAATGCTTTGAAGGGATGCTGTCACCCTGCATCGTATCATTGTGTTACATTACAAACCCTGGTGTAGTATCATGTGCTTATACTGAAATTTGTATTATTTGTTGAGTCACAGTTTGAGATCTCTTTAATGGAAAGGAAGTGTCAAAAGGAATTTAACAAAAGGGGAGTGAAAATGTAAATTGGGTCATTTAACTTTTCCCTGCCAGTCAGGCTGGCTAGAAGAGACATTTTAATGCAAAAATTGGTGCTTAGTTTCAACTTTTGCTTTGTGGGCTCTGTATTAGAAAGAAAAAAATTGAGCTACCAGTTCACTGCATCTACCCCACAAGAAAAAAAGTAAAATATCCAGGCTTCTGCTTTGTAGGTGGTGTATTTAAAACTGCAAAAACCGCAGCATGTAGCCACTTCTGACTCCAAGTCAAGAGAAATTTGGTGTAGGTCAGACTGAGTAAGATCAAACTTTGACTGGAAAAGGGAGAGAGCAATGTGATGCAGCGGTACGATGCAGACTTGGGATTAGACTGTTCAAAAATGGGCAGGCAGAGTGATGAGGTTGGAATTGGAAGGACTGAAATGTTCGGAGCACGTGGTGTACGGCATGCAGTTGTAGTGCCCGAGCAAGCAGTGAAGCAATGGCTGCGCAGGGAAAGGCTGTTTGGCCATGGCTGGGGCCAAGGTGCCAGTGCTTAGAGCAGGCAGCTTGCCAGAGGGGTGCCTTGCGCTTGCCCTGCTTGTGCTTTAGTGTCTCTTTGCAGCAGAGCGTGGTCAAAGGCTCGGTTATGTGATGACGAAGTGCATCGCTTGTGCTAAGCGGTGGTGTTCCTGAAGACAGAGGTCTGAAGTAGTGGAGCGCTGATGGAAAGTTTTGAACTGCTGTTTATTATTAGTGTTTTTGGTTTAGTCCTTTTACCAGCCTTGCTGCCTGGCTTACCTTGGAAGGGGTCGGCTCTCCCCGCCCCCCCATTTTCTTTGCTAAGGTGCAATTATGGAAAGGGGGAAAGCATTCTTCTGGATAAGACTGGGGCTTCTCTGGTAATAAGCTCTTCAAACACTGAGTAAATACTGAGCTGATAAAATAGTTAGTAATTTTCTTTCCATTGCCTATTGAAGAGTATGTTACTATTTTAATTCTTCCTTGAGTGGTTTCACTGTCTCTCTGCTGTTCTTTGTGAGAGTTATATTATATTGTAGTTACTTTTTAAAGTAGAATGTGCAAAGTACGTTAAGCGTTACCCTCATATGGGGCCCAACACTGTCTTCCATCTATGTGACTCTGTTTGCTGTAGTATTCCTCCGGGACGGAAAAGGCACAGAAGGGAAGGCAGCTGTGGCAGATGTTTCCCCTGCCCTGTGTACCCTTGGTGGTAGTGTGGAGTTTCTGTAGATGAGCGACACTTGGCCAGAAGAAACAAGAGTCGAGAAACAGGCGTTTGATGTTCACCCCTTTGGGATTTAGGATTTTTTTTTTTTAAAGGATCATAAATTGCAGTAGTTGGAAGCAGCAGAGTGAAGAGAAGACAACAACAAATTGGACCAAATGGCAGCTTAATTTTATATTGATCTATAGATAAATGCAAAAGACTAATATATGCCAGTCAACTGGAGTTCTAGGGGAAAAAAAATTAAAACAAAAAGGATGAGTTTGAATAAGCTGTGTCTCTTTTCAAATGTGGGATGTGACAAGATTATAAATACTACTGCAAACACCCATACTGTGGTTATTTGGGATTGGGGCCTTACAGTTAACCAAACCAGAAACACGCAGTCAAGTATGTTTTTATTGGAGTACCTCTGTGCAAAAGCAATCTTACCAGTATGTCTCTCTGCAAGATGGTTGCTTTGGACAGCTCTCTATTGTTAGTGTCACACATGAATTTTTATAAAATCCATTTGGCACTGGTAATGCAGGTTTTGAATATTGTGTACTACTTTGTCACATTTGCAGGACTTCTCACTAATGGCCAATCTAAAGGATTAGGACCGGGATCAGAACAGCTGGAGAATGAGAAGGATGATGCATCGCAGGTGTCCTCAACAAGCAATGATGTTAGTTCTTCAGATTTTGAAGAAGGGCCCTCGAGGAAAAGGTCAGTAGTGCATTATGTTTAAAGTATAGCCTTTCTGCTTTGTCTCTTTTGTGCTGTAAGGTTGTGAATATGTTTTGAGTAGGTCTGGTTGTTACAGTTGTACATAATACGCTGCTATAAACAGACTTGCCAGCATGGAGTCCTTCTAGTAACAGTGAGGATATAGTAAATTTTGCTTCATCCATTGGTGTAGATGGTTCTTGTTTTGGAAAGCATGGAAAATCAGGTGGTTCTTTTGCAGTAGGCAATCGCTAAATTAAATGCCTTAAGACTCTCTCCCCTCCTGCCCTTCCTCCTCCTCCACCAGCCTTGGTCTCTCAGGAACATGTCAATATGTATGTGTGTAATTTCAAGGAAAGCATTGCTGAAGTAGTTAGTGTTACTGTTGTTATTTTTAATTTTCTTGAATGAAACTGTGTGAAGTTAAAAAAATAAAACAGACGCTTCTGAGAAGAGGAATTGCATAGTAAGGCAGTGTGGTGGGTACTGGTTGCAAGGAACTACTCTGACATACTGCTTTAGCAAGCTGTCTCCTCTTTCCCAGAAGTCAGTTTATGAGGTCCTTGTTGAACTCTTATGAGTTCTTATCCTGAATGTGCAAAATGTGGCTTAAGATCGTAGGACTCAAGCCAGTTTATTATAGAAAATATGCTGAGAATGCAGGAGGCTGAGTCTCATTCTCTGTGTGAAGTAAGAACTAAAAACAGGCTGTCTGAAAAATGCCACTTGAAAGAGAGAAACGGAAAATGCTTTCTCAACCTTTTTCCCTCACAGTCCTTGCACCCTAGCCCCAAGCCAAAATGAACTGTAAAATAAAGTTCTCTTTCAAACAAAAGAAGTATTCCTATTTTATGCGTGACCTTATGATTCCCCTGAGAGACCTGATGGGGTGAGGACAGTGGTGCTTTCCTGGACACCCCCCTGTTCCTGTTTTTGTGTCCCCCACCCCTGGTCCCCACTACCTTTTCTACCTCCCAAGGAGCAAACTAGTTAATATGCCCATGTAACTTCTCTGGTGTATCAGAATAAAATTTGTATCATCTTCCATACTGGTAAAAGTTTTGTAAGACATTGATTGTATCCTACTGCTGGTCAAGAGAGGAGTATTTGTGTGTTTATTTTTGGTTTATGAGATACAATGGAAGCTTGAAAATTATTTCTGCATAGAAATTTAGGTGACATCCACTGTAGGTGTGATCCTGGGGGACAATGGTCATCATTTCATGGTGTTCCCACTGTTGTTTGCATGTTATCTTAAGGAATTTTTGCTGCCCTCTGCGCTTGCTTTGTCCCCTCGTTCCTCAGCCACGCTGACACAACCGCTTGCAGCATCACACCATGAGTAGGTTCAACGAGCTGGTTAAGATTAAAAGTAATAGTGAGAGGAAGACTGATAGAGGCTTATTGCCAGGTTTTTTTATTTTTGACCTGTGTGTTTTCATCTCTTGTTCACAGCATGGTTGCAGGGGCAGCCACTGGTGCAGCCAAGGGGGCATCCCCTTCGTCCCTTGGGGCTGGCAGGGGGCAGGAGGGCTTGTCTCTTATGTTGTCCTGGGCTTCTGGTATCTGGCACAGTCTAGCTTCAGAAATGAGTGGCATTGCTGCATCACTGGTCCCAAGAAACTACATTTGAGTATTGTGTGTGACGTGGTTTTTTGAGGAGTATTTGATACTTTTTGGCTGCGGGAATTCAGACCACTTGAGAAGCAGCTGGGTGGTTCAGGTCTAATAATAGGGAACTCAGTGCCTTCTTTTTGGGTTAAAATCAAACCAAACCAAACTCCCAGAACAGAAGCCAAGGTGAAAAATATTTTTCTGGCTTTTGTGGAAGGCAAGGCATCGTTTCTGTTCTTCATGCATCATGAACTGTTGAAATAATACTGCGTTTGTTGCTGCAGTTGCTGTGAAGGAGAATGTTCCTGTTTTGTTTCCATTTACACCCAACACAGACTTTTATCTACTTCTTTCCTCCCCCAGCTTCCTCTTTGCAGACAGACCTTTTCTGGGCTGCTTCTCTTAAGCTCTGCTGCAGCACGTTGAGTGTTTTGATGCCATCTTCCTTGTTTACTTTTAGGTTTTTTGTTTTGTTTAGCTGAATATGTAACGTTTCCTCAGTCCAGGTCATCTTGGCATCCCATGCAGAGTTGTGCCAGGAATATTGGGTGGACAAAGGATATGCAGGAGGATGAGGAGGGGAATGGGACTGAAATGGCATCTATGGGTTCACTGCCTCAGCTCGTCAAGATTTCAGAAATTGTGCCCTCCTTGTCTTTCCCCTGGGCTTCCTCAAAATCAAACTTTTCAATTGTCTGTTCAGCTGTGTGTACAACTAATGGCAGACTTGCACTAAAAATACACATTTAAACGCTGTAGCTTTAGCATGTACTTCGTGCAGTTTATCCCCCTCTGCAAAATGAGTATTTGTCTTCTTGAAATACTGTGGTATATAGCTGGTGTTATATGCAGTGAAATGATTTTAAGAATTAGTGCACTTAGTGAAGCATACGTGTTTGGAAAAAATTGTACACAACACAGTGAGTTTTGAGTACCAGGTTTCCTGTGGTGTTTGAACCATGCATTATATGTAAATTACTATTTCTTTTTTCTGTGGCTTGTGGGGTTTTTATAGTTGGTTGGTTTTTTTTTTTTTAGTGTATGGCAGGAATGTTTCGTTTGGAAACCTTAACCTGTCATCTTCTAAAGAAATAGGTCACTTGTGTTTCACACCAGTGACAGAAACAAAAAGAGCGCTAAGCAAGTAAGCGTAGTAAATAAGGGATGCTGTTGTGAGGGGCTCCAGTTGGTTTCATAGTTTAAGGCTCTGGTTTGACCTTGCAGTTCTTCAGTGTTATGGCAGGCTGGTGTTGTGGAAGCAAACAGTTTCTTCCCAGTTTTTTCTTCCCTTCTCTTCGTAGCTGTTGTATCTGGCAGTATTCTGGCCCCCAGGTCAGTCAGTTCAGTGAACTGATCTGGCAGCGTTTTCCCCCATGCTAGAGCAAGTCACGTTATCTAAACGGAATGGGGAGATAGATTCATGCATGTGTGCAGCATGTGTGTGTTTTCAGTTTGCACTTACAGCTGATCCAAACGCTTCCAGTTTCAGAGACAATTTGCACAAGAACCTGGAGGAATAGCAAGTGCCAGTTGCGGTAGCAAGCTGAGTGGAGGGTGAATTTGCTAGCAGTTAGCATTGCTTCGTGGTCTCGCTATGCCAGCTATCTCTGGTGTCGATTTTCTTTGGGTCAAAACTAGGCGGTGGATGCTCCAGTGAGTTACAAGTCAGAGGACTTAGCTGTAGGTAGGTGGGTGCTGACAAGCATCTGTGGGGGAGGTAAATCCCTACTAGCCTGCCTGCTGACCAGTGAAGAGATTAGTGCTGAGTAGTCCTTATTTCGCACATACGTGCCAAGCTGCATAACACAAAAGTAGAATCCCCAACCAAGCACTGCTTCAGGTTTATGATATCTATTTTTATTTTTTTCCCCAGTTTCAACCCTGTTTCCTAGTAACATAGCTTGATTGAAGAGCTACACGTGCCATAAAGAGAGCGTCATGATGGGACTCAAGAGATAGCAGTCCTGGTGGAAGTATGCTAATGTAATATAATGCTGCAGGTTCTGTTTAGAAACTGGCTTAGATACTTGTTTGATGGACCAGGCTTTTGAATGCGGTGGCCTGGCGCTGTAAGGCTTCAAATGGCTCCAACGAGTCTGTGAGTACTCGATCAGTAATTAACACCTGTGCTCTCTGGGGATGGGGGGAAGCTTCTTCCTACAAAGGCAGGTTTTCAGCCGGAGAAAGTCCCATCTCCGTTTATTTGTAAGCATAGCACTTAGATTGCAACATAAATCGTAGAGCAGTACTAAAAGTATGCAACGTGCCTTTTGTCAGTCAGGTGATGGTAAGGAGGAAAAGAAGTACATGTACAGCTTTGCCTCTGCAGAGTCTCCAGATCGATCCAAAAATTGTAAGCCCTGCTTACAGTAGAATTGGGGATTGGGAGCGGATTGGCAGTGGCAGTAGTGGCAAGCTCAGGACTTCAAAATACTTGATTTGTTTGAAGTTTACACTCAAAGAATGGAAAATACTTGCTTTGATCTGAGCTGTGTGTATTAGTAGTGACCAGGTCTGGGGGAAAGCAGGGGGTTAATCCTGAGTAGTAAATACTACATTCAGCCATGAAACAGGTGTCAGCATTACACTAACAATTGACAAAAGCTAAGCATTCAAGTGTTGCACTGATTCTGTTGTGTATGGGGTGCTGTCTAATTCCCACCTAAGGGAGAGCAGTTGCTAGTTTGTTCAGTGCTTTTGGGAGAGATGAAAAAAACCCATTAGTATATCGAGCCTGTATACCATCAGGCTGGATGGTCTTCACTGAGTAAAGATCGTGCGTTTTCAAAACCAGTAAAAACATGTAATTGCTGAAGGAGAAAGTGCAACTTCAGTGTAGCTGCATGTTCTTGTTATTAATCTCCAGTTTCCAGCTGTGATTCTCAGTTGAGAAGGTCAATAGGTAACAGGCCAAAGGTGTTTGGTCACTGTGCTGGATGCTTGTACATTTTTATGGGCAACTCTTAAGACTGCAACCACTGGCAATTAATAACAGTGTGCAGAGACAGCTCTATGTTTTCCAGCAACAGTTGCTCACCTTACCCAAGAAGACACATGTGCAGAGCAGACTTTATGTGATAGTATGTTAATCTTCGGTGATAGTAGGCTATTGCTTGCTTCCTGTTACTAATCAGGTGGCTACTCATTTACATGGCCCCCTTCCCAGAAATGCACATGGGGTGTTGCCAAATGCACAAGGGCATTTATCTCTTTATCATGAAGTTCTATTAATAGAAGGCTGTGAGAAGGGAGAGGAGGTTATAGTCATTACAGCTTTAAATTTGGGGTTTTTTTTCATTGTTGGTAGAATATTTTCTCCATTAAGCGGGACAAAGAGATTTGTTTGGTTTTGAAGAAAAATAGGGTTGAAGAAATTTCCCACCCTTGTAGGAGCAGCAGAGCAGATGGATGTGCCCCCCTGGACCAAGGGTGTGCGCAGCTCCTGGGAGAAGACTTTCTCCAGTTCTGCTTCAGGGAAGGTTGCTGGTCACAGGAGAAAGGGACAACCCACTGGGAAGCAGTAGTGTTTTAAGCTGCCACTGCTAGACTGGCCAGAAATTACTTATTAGGAATCTTCTGAAGCCTCTAATACAGCAGATTTCTGCTAACAGTCTGAAGCACGTGACAGAAGTGTGCTTGTGCACTGTGGCAAGGCCAACCCACGGGATGTGCTCCTGCCCCTCGCCTTGGGCTGGCTCCCTGCTGCCTGCTCCGTTTCCCTGTTTTGTCTTTTCTTAAAATTTTTGGGTTTAGATGCCAATTTAACTTGCTGAACTGGCTCGCTGTGGGGCAAGATGAGTGTCAAGGTTTGGCAAATGCCAGGGTGGGAGGATGTGGCTGAGGAGGCGAGTGTGCGGGTCTCCTTGGGCTGGTGGCTGCACAGCTGCGAGGCTGGCAGGAGCCGTATTGTACCCTCAGCACAAAAAAAAGCCAGTCAAGGGTAGGCAAGCTTCTGCATATTAGGCAAGCTGCTAATTTAAGTGGTTTCTATTAGTGATCTATCCTTTTCAACTTGAGCTGCAAAAGACTTCCTTGCAGCAGAGCTGTCAAAAGATTGCGGGGACTTGGGATTGGTTTCTTTTTTCTTGTTTGTCAAATTGTTTTTATAGGTAATAATGAACAGGCTCTTTAGCACTAGACTTAGCACCTTCCATGCAAGACATAAAACAAGGTCAATCCTGTTCCCACATACGTAAGTTTGTGAAGGGATTTCTACTCAGCATTGTAGGTGATGGAGAGAGCAGTGTATTATGACTCAGGTGTGAAAGCGGGAGACTGCTCATAAATATCAAAGTGTTTTTCCAGGACCTTTTTAGTGAGTAGTCTTTTCACTAATTGAAACACTATATAATGTATTTGTGTTCAGCTGTTGCCTGCTACCACATAATGTAATCCCACTTATCAACCAGGTGCTTCTATTTTTTTTTTTTCAATTTCAGTAGGCTATGCAAATCTGCACTAATTGTTTGCTTATGAAGAACTACATTAATCCACAATAAAACCAAAATGGCAGTAAGATTTATGTATAATAATATTGATTATTTTTTTTTTTACCCCCCTCTGGAAATTCTGATATGAGTGGAATATATTTTTAGTGTAGCACATTTATATTTAAATAACAAACCTTATAAACAAAACTGTAATAGTCCATTGCAGTAGATTTGCACAGGAATAGAAATAGATTACCACTTTGTAATGGAAGTCAAGGAGATCATTCCATGTAGTTTGAAAAGGAAAAAATCAGGTGATTAATGTTCCTTCAGTATTCTCATAAGGAGCAAACAGAAGTTGTTGACGTGGATTCTTCTATCTGACAGGCCAAGATACATCAAGGTACAAGAATCTGAACATTAACTTTGTTGGTAGGCAGCTCTGTAAATAACTTGTCTGAGTAGTGATATAATAATAATTCCAAAGGTATGGTTTATATCAGCTGGGAATTGTTAAGCAGTGTCCAATTCAGACTTGCTTGTTCTCACCTGCATCTTCTTTTCAGAAGTCAGAGCTGTAGGAAGAGTCTTCATGGGGTTGAGCTTGGGCTTGTTCCCTGAGGGACCAAGGAAGTTTCCAAAACCAGACGGGACAAGGGCAGTTGTTTCTGTGGTTCTGTGTATGGGAAATGCTCTTTCAGCTGCTTGGTAACAACCCATCCCTGCTGTCGTTCACTTTACGTGTCGTACGTCTCACCCCTGGGTATGACAGTCCAGATACTGACTGCTGAAATACCAGGGAGAGGCTGGTCCGAGCCAATGCAGGAAATCACTGATTCTGTACTGAAGGCACTTTTTACAAGCAAATTTGTGTGTCAATGTGAAACAGTTTTTTTGATGTAGATAAGCCACTGTCTATATAAGACTCTAGCCTTATGTTTGGTTTAACATAACTCTTTGCTGTATCTTGTTTCTTCTGTAATTTCCCACGTGCATCTGTGCTGTTGCTTGATCTTATAGTTCACAGGCTCAGCCCAGTGCACAGACCATTGCCACTGAGAATTGGGGGAGGGGAGCCACCCATCCGATCTGATCCCTTTTAGAACCTTCTTGACTTTGTTCCTCTCTGTAAATTATTTTTCTATTAGTCCCCTGTCAAGGGAATAAGGCATTTATGGACAATCTACTTTAGTGGCATTTCAAAAAGACAGGTTGGCATTAAAAACATTTTCCATCGAGGACTGTGTCTGGACAGGCAGTGAGTGTTTTTTCTTCCCAAAGCCCCATGCTGCTTCAGAAGAAATGTTAGATGTGGTGGACATTCCCAGGGATTTTGTCATGTCAGCAGAAGTGGACTTGTTGCTGTGCCTTTCACTGTTTCTGGCTGTTGCTGCTGTTCCAAAGCCAGGCCAGCTCATCCTAAGTACTTGAAACATGGGTAACTTGAAGAAGTATGTGTGGTTTTTGCTTTGGATGGCATTAACCTCACAGGTAAAATGTTGCATGCTCACCAAACAAACACTGAGGCTCATGAGACCTCCCACAGCTTCGTCCGCTCACTCCATGAATCAATTTCCATGATCCTGCAGCACGAAGGGGGGTATGGGAGAACATTCACATGTGTTACAAATGAGTGTCCACTTGATCCTCCATTCGTAATTCTGCAACATGAACTTAAAATCAAAGCCAGGAAGAATAAAAAGGCATGTAATTGAATTTTGAAAATCATGGTAATGCCATGATTTTTTTTTCTATTAGATTATTTCAAAGAATGGGATTCTATTTTAAAATTTTGGTTCCTAGAAATTAGCCATCCTAGCATTTGCAGTGGTCTTATTCTTTTGGAAAAGAAGAGGTTACTTAGTGAGAAAACATTCAGCACCATCATCAGGTTTGGGTAAGATTTCAGAATTAAATGAAACAGATTCAGCTTCTTGCATAAAATGAAAATTTGAGCTTAAAAGATGTCAACAGATAAAAATAGTTGTAGCAAGAATAAAAGGCCAAGAAAGGAAAAGTAGGAACCTGTTCCTGAAATAAAGATGTAAAATGCTGTAATATTTGGCAGTAAGTAGTTCTCTTAGATTAAACTTACTAACAATTTTATGAAGTAAGGCTGCTTTTTAGTGGTCTTCTGAAGTGTTATAAAACGAAGAATATGGGAAGAGAAGTACGGTATGATGATTCTTGCTTATTTTTTACTTTGTAGTAATACTGGGTTTGTGTAATCTTTAGATTCAGTTGAACATTTGGGGTGTTAAGGCTGATTTGCCAGGGGAAATTTTTCATTTTGTTGTGGTAGGCTTGACATGATTAATAGGTAGCATTACTATAGTTTCTCCAGTGTCCAAACAACATCTCTGAAGATCTTGCTGCTAACTGCTGTAAGACCTAGTTTGTGTTTTGACTAGTACTTAAGCAAACTGGCGATGGGAAAGCATCTAGTTTCTTTTCTGTGGACGTTTAGAGGAGATTTACCATGGGCTGTTTGCATACGACATCATTTCTGCTATAATTCTGACCTAAGTGTTTTTTGTATGTGTGCCGAGTTAAAAGTCTGGGTTGGAATAATATTGTTCTTTGTGCTCTGCAGAGGTAATGATTTTACAAGAACAAACAGAGCACCATTCTGATATTTTAAAATGGAAGTGTATTGTAACATCAAGATGTAAGTATATTTGGAGGTTTGGGGGGTGAGGTTTTTTTTTTTGGGGGGGGTTAGGTTTTTTTTTTATTATTATTTATTTCTTTATTTTATTTTGTAAGTATTTGAAGGTGCTGGTTTGGCATACATAAACTATAGAAAATCTTACCCTGTATGTACCTGTGGCTGATCTGGATGGTGCATGAGTGGTAGGATTATATTCCTGACCTGTTCCTTGCAAATGGCAGTGTGAGTGTGGGCTACTGCTGATCCATCAAAACTGGCTGCAGGGGGGTGTGAGTGTTGTTGCGGGTCAGACCAAAGCAGATGTTACCCCAAGGAGGGAGTGAGCCTCAAGACTCCCAAATGGATGAGGGGTGTGGGGTGGTGTGAGCACTGGTCAGAAATAGGACAGTCCTTGTCACCAGCGTTGAGGCTTTGCAGTGTGAGAGTTTTCTACCTCTGAACTGAATTTGAAAAGCATAGATCTTTTTTACTGTAAATATCTTCTCTGGAATCTTCTCAGGTCTCTTGTGTTAGAAAAATCACAGACATTTTACATATATGGCCTAGCTTATGCTGGTATAGTGCTTTTCCTTTATTTTCTTCCATTGCTGCATCCAGTAGCACAGGATTTCCTGAGGGAAGCTATTTTTTTTTTCTTCTTCTTAACCTGATAATTTGTATTTTTGCTATGTTAATGGTGTGTTTATTGTTAAATAATTTGTACAGTAATGGCCATGTCATGATTATGTTTTGATTTTATGCTTTCCTTCTTTGCTTTCCTCTCTTGGTATTTGTTCTTGGCTCTGATTAAATAAACTGAAACTTGAGGGATCATTGACCACGTGGCAAATTATTTGCAAGTTGTAGTCCCCCCAGTTGCATTACAGTCTATTTCTACTGGTAGTATCCTTCTTTTAGATTTCAGACGAGTTCTCCCCTGAGTTTCATAGTGGTAGTTACTATGGAGATGACCATCCGCTCTTCCTCTTCTCCTCCCTTGCCCTCCTCCTTTCCTGGAGCTCCTGCAGCTGTTATTTATCTTTTCAGTATAAAGTAGATTTTGTACAGACCTCGTTTCTAATGTCTCTTCTATTGCAACATGTCATTTGCCTGTAACGCTTTCACCTTCATGAAATCCTGGAGACATTTGTTTATGTGAATGAAAAATTTGGCGTATGAGTCAAGAGTGAGGAGATGCCTGGTTAAAAGGGTCACTCCTGGAGCTATTATCTGATTTGATCTTTCCTCACAGTTGAAGAGCTGTTCATCTGAGTCATAATTCTGCAAAATGAATTAACTGGTAACGAGTGCGTGTGTATGTATGCTGAGTGTCTAGGATAGAGTTTAGAATTTATTTATTTTAAATGGCAGCTTTTGGAATTAAATATAAACATTCTGGTGCAAGTTAAAATTTCTCTCATGAAGAAATGAAAACTTGAGACAATACATCGTTAGCCTTTTAAGTCTGAGAGACTTTTCTTTGCACCTCATCATAATTTTGATAGCTCTTTATACAACTTTGTATATTGCAGTTTTAACAGAGAAACGTGGATGTTTGGGTAGTTGGCTATTATGCAAGAGATAGGATTTTTTCCTTTGCACATATGCAGTTGTGTTTCTCAACCCCTTGTCTTGGGGAAGCGTTGTTTCACTTGGTGTCAGTGGTTCGTTGTGTGAATGGGAGATTTGAAATGAGCTCTCCAAACAAGAAGTTCTACCACAAGTACCTGGCCGAGGGGCGTCCTGCCCAGAAAGCCGGTGCAGCTGCACTGTTGTTCTGATGAACGCTTGTTTCTTACGGTAGCTGCATCTTCAGAGGTTTTCCCTGTTCCTTTAGGGAGACCTTGCCCAAGGTGATTACGAATTGCCATGTTGCAGTCTTTTCCTTTGGCCGCTGAGCTCTGGCACCTCTCAGGTGTAGGCTCAGTGGGCTCGGGACCCTACTGAGAAGTCCTTCTGTTTTACGACTGTGTAAATACACTACCTTGAGCTGTTGGTCCCGTAACACAAATCACTTTGCCTCCTGTTGGGAGTGTTGGGTTGAAACGACAGCCTAATGGCCTGCTGTGCAGCCAGGGCATACATGGCAAGGAGGAGCGTGCTTCCCCTGACCACGTCTGTACTGGTTCCAGCGTGGTCCGCCACCTAGCAAACGCCAAGGCAAGTGGTTTTCTGTGGGGTTATGGGACTGGTCTCAGGGACAGTTTCCCTGGGCATCTTGGTGAGCACAGCAGAGGTGGCCATGGGGATAAAGATGATGAAGAGGAGCATCAATGCCTAGGGGTGGTGGCAGGCTGCCCCGATCAGCTCAGCCCTGCAGGGTAACGTTGGTCTTGGATTTATTCTAAGCAAGCAGACACCTCCCTCGTCTCTTTTGGTCGTTTCCTTTTCCTGGCGAGGTGAGGGAGAGACTCTGAAACCCTTTGCTTTTTTTGTCTTCTGTGCTCTTTTATTATGCTCTAGATTATTCCTGGCCCTGTGACAATTTGTTCTGCAAGTTGTCAAGCAAAATGTGTATTTAAAAATAAATTACTCTAAAATTTTAATCAACTCTTTTTTTAGAAGGGAGTCTCATGTTTTTCTTTTGCATGCGTCTAGTTTGCTGTGAAAGTGAGCAGCTGGGACTTTCTTGATTACTTCTATTTTTAGTGTTGTCGTCTTTACACCTGCATGTTGAAAATCATGAAGTTTTCTTAATGGGGACTGAGAAATCTTTCAACCCCCCTGACTTCTAGGTCAGAAGCCTGAAGCCAAGCTGGCCCACTAATTGCGGTATCTGGTTGTGCTTGGACTTTTTATGTTTGTCTTACACTAGAAAAATTGACTGCTATTGATTTTTCTTGAAATCTGGTTCATCCCACCCAGCTAATTTGTAAGAGAACAAGACAACAAACCAGGTGTGGCACAACTTCTGAGAACCTCGCTTTTTTGTCTCTAGGCCTATGAAATCATCTCATTACATGAAAATTAAATTGTAAGTATTGAGTCATACCTAGGCAAATGTTACCATGCAATCAAGGTTTGGTTTTTATGAGTTTTATTTCATTTCTGTTATGTAGAAGTCTTGTTGTTAAATTTACTCTCGATACATGTGCTACATGCCGTACCAATTGAAGAGCATTTAATTGCCTCCAGTTTTCAGATGGGCTGCAAAATAAACTTTAACGGTGAATCAGATGAGAAACAGAAAAACAGGGGAGATAGCATTTGAGTAAAGGCCATGCTGTTCTTATCAGGAGAATTAACTGGAGTAGTCCTGAAAAAGAACACATGAAAAAAACCCGTTTTTTCTTCCTTGCAGCTTACAGTCACAGAACTCTACTAGAATTCAAACTTTTGTTGCTCTTCGTGCAATAAAACATAGGATCTCCTAGTAGCCTAGTACCACAGGTACAGGGCAGGGAACGTGCATTTCAGATTCTTGCCATACTGCGTGGCCTTGCACATCACTTAATCGTTGCATCTTTCTCCTATCTTCAAAATTAATTGGCAGTGTTTTGAAGGATTTAAGATTGGAGTAATATTTATTGTTTTGAAGACTACATGAAAAAGAAATTTTATTATTTATTTAAATAATCTAGTTTAATTCTATTTATGTGTCTGGTTTTGGATTTATGTATTTATGTTTCCACTTCCATGTTCTGATATTAAGTTAACATAGATATTCATAAATAAACAAAAAAGAAATTATTTCCTTGAAGGAGGATTTTGGGAGTGCTTTATCAGCACAACTACATTCAAGTCCATTTTTAAATAACAAGAGTTAACTCCTGGATCCACTGAAAGACAGCACTTATTCATTATTGATTTCTGTGGATCAGACATTTTCCTAAGATGTCTGCAGGCTGAAGAATGCTCTAAATTAAGTGGCCCTGCTTTTGCCTGCACTTGGAGTAGCCCTGCTTAATATCTTTCCGTTTTTCCAGTTTCTTTAGCAAATAGTCTTGTTTATTTTCCTTTTCAATTACGTTATTCTGTGTGTGCTGGAGTTTTACACCACAGAGTGAGCCATCAGAAAGCGATGCCACGTACTCGCTGCCGTGTATTTCCCCAGGCTCTTCCCTGGCTCGTTGATGCCTCTGTTGAAGTTGGTCAGTGTGAACTCTGAGAAATTAAGTGTTTATTGAATGGATGGCTGCTGATCTGGGTCTCGTACTTGTTGGGTACTTAATTATTTTAGTGGCAGAGAAAGATGTCCTCTTCACCCACAGGACTGTTTGTTCCAAGCCTTTTGCACTGAGCGTATGTTGGTGTTGAAGGTCCCACGTCACATCGTTTCCTCTCGAGTTGTAGCTTGTGTGCAGGGTTACAGATTTAGTGGGGCTACAAAAAGTATGTGCCTTTCAACGTGAAAACAGAATAATCTCTCCTTTACATTTTTATTCTGTGTTACAGGGTTATTTCAATGAAAATAAACTTACCTAACGAAAGTGCCCCATGTTTCCCAAACCACACTAGGTTCCTCTTATTTCAGTTATAGAAACTTCACAATATGGAACTTTACTCCACATTATGGTCATTATTTTCAGCTTAGTTGCATCTTGAGCACTGGTTCCCCACCCCCAATGCTGAAACTGCCCAGTTTCAGGAAATTTAGCTGCTTTAGCTGTTGGGTGTGGGGGTGTCCCCATGTCTGTCTCATTCTTTGGTGTTACATGCTGTCTTCAGTTCAAGGCTGCAGGTTGATTTGCTTCTTTATCGAGTTCTGACGTGCTGTTCAGAACCCTCTGCCAGCCTGGGGGTGCAGCTGTATGCTAATTTCCCAGTTTCTACCAAATGTTGACAGGCCATTGCCGAAATACTTGGTCCGCTTATGGCGGAGGAAGGAAGTTTCTGGGCTGGGCTGGCTGAGAAGGGCAGCATCTGTGCCTGATGCTGTTTCTTGTTTCTGCTCAGCTCTCGGAGAGGAAGATGCTTTGCCTTAGACAGAGATCTGGTGTTCGTAATGCAGCTCTGTCACATCATTATTTCTAATTTTTAACATGAAAAAAGAAAGTTAAAAGGGAATTTGTTAAAGTTCTTGTTACTCTGTCTTCTAAAAGCAAGTGTGAATTTAATCTTCATATACTGTATCTTCATATAACAATTTTTCAACGCTCTTTGGGCTGAAGTAGGGTTTGACATAAGGACAGACAACAGTATTTCAGTATCTGGGCAGATTTCCAGAGTCTGATAATATTCACTTTTTCTGATCTCTCCTGTCCCCTGGGTGTGCTTTTTTTCCAAGACACTTCTTACTGCTCAGGGACACATCTTTTAGAACTTGACGTTCCCAACTTAAAAAGCAAATGGACAGGAACTTCTTGAAGTGGAGGCTAGAGGACACGCACATATTCAGGAATCCTTTTTTCTATTACAAAATAGAACACTTTATTGAGTCAGGCACTTTTTTTTTTTTTTTTTTTTTGGGGGTGTGTGTGTGTATGGGAAGCTATCTAGTGATATGCTTCCAGAAAAGAATTTTTCTACCAGTAAGGGGTAGTGCAAGGATAGTGTCTATACAGAGATTTGCTTCCCCACTTGCCCCCTCAGTATTACTGTTTACTTTGTAGATAGCAAGAAGGCAGGACTTCAGGGCTATGTGCTGAGGATGTAGGTCAGTGTTATATATGGTTCCAAATAAAATGTAGGAAGAAGAAAGTCATCTCTTGCCTTGCTGGATTCTGGATTCCACCCCCACCACCCCCCCAAAAAAAAATATTTAAAAAAGGTATCAGAGTCTCTTTTGCTCTTTCCACTCAAGTCCTTGTTTTTAACGTAGTATGAAAATGTTTTGCTTATTTGAGGTAACCTTTGTTGAGGGTTTGCTGTAATTTCATATGAGAAGCACCAAACCCTTTAGACCTTAAAACAGAAATCTATTTTCTGTTTGTGTTCCTCTCTGTACTTCTTTGGTGATCATTAGACAATCCAGGACGCATTAATTAGTTGTTGACTTTTCTGCTTTGTTTTCTTCCTTGTTTGTTCCTTACTCTGCTGTTTCTTTGGACCATCCAAACCTTTTTTACTGAAGTGGTTTTCTGCTAGGTTTTATTCAACAGAATCTGCGTGGTTTCCCAATATGAGCCTTAATGAAAACAAATGTTTACGGCGTTTCCTGAACATTAGGTGAGCTGCTATCTTTAATTACGAAGGGCTTGGAGATGGAGGAGGAAACCCACTGGTCTCATTTGTCTTATTGGCAACAAAGGGTCCTAGGACTGTTTGTGCTCAGCCCATTCAGCGCTCTCTGCTCTGCAGACATGTGAGACTTTCTGAGCATTTGAATACAGTTTATTCTATCAATTAAAAAAGAACAAAACAAAACCTGTCTCTTACATTGCTTAAATACCTATTAAGCCCATGAACAGAATACTAATTTAGGTGGTTCTGTATAATGAGCCCTAAATTTCTGTGTCATGTCGGCCATGGAATCCTTTAACGAGGATGTGGAAAACCCCACAAAAAACCTAATGTCAGTCTCAGTTCCTTAATTATTTTAATGAGTATAGAAGTAAAAAGCTCCAAAGCATTGTGTCACGGTGGTTATTTTGCAGATTGAATATCAGAGGGAGGATTTATGAAGATTTTCGGCTACATTGCTGGGGTGGATGAAACACAGAGTGAGAAGGTCTGAGCAGTGGCGGTGCTGAATGCCAGCAGCACACCTCATCAGCTGAGAAGCCCTTGAGAGTTCTTCAATGGGATGAGATGGCTTTTTGTGCTGTTCCCCACACCCCTCCTCCCTTTTTTTTTTTCTTCCCCCCCCTCCCTCGGTGTATGTATGCCAGCACTTATAAATCATCAGTGGTGTTTAGCTGGTGCAGGAAGGGGGTTTGCAGTGCAGAGCTGTACTCTAGCAGTTTGATAAGTAGGCGAGGGTAACATCAGAGGTGGATATGTGAAAGTTGTTTGCTGCTGGATGGGTGTCGCGTTGAGTTTATGTGGATTTTAATTAGGCAATGCAGCGATGCTAGGCACTGCCTGCGCTTCAAAACATGGATGTTACTTGAATGTCATTTATTCTTCCTTTAATACACCCACGAGTTACTTGATTCTGCTACACAGTCCTTGTAGAGGCTGCTGCTGAGTGCACGGTGACAGCTTGTACGCTCCCCGTGCATCGCAGGAAACGCTCTGCTCGTTCCCCTGGAAAATGTTATTATATAATGAATGCAGTGCGGCACTTCACCCTGTCTGCTGGGGGATCGCCCCTCTCTCAGGAGGGCTGCCTTATCAGTATTTTACGGGTATTTTAAGGATACAATTCGGCATTACTTAATGATACATAAAACGTAACTTAATGCATTTATCATTGCTTGAAATTTTCCAGCCTCATGCAATGAACATCCCACAGTGTGAGCTTCATTTTCTCTATTGATGATATTATTTCTATTATTTGCAAATATGCTCGTTTATACTAAGGAGAGGAAAATAAAGGCAGGGAATGTTGAGAAATGCCAATTAATAAAAGATAAGACAGTTGTGTTTTCTGTAAGCAGTGAACACAGTAAAACTGGTGATGCTAGGGGCATCTTGTGTTATTGATTAAAACAGACTGCTGACTGACATCTGCAGCAACCAGCCCCTAACTGGTGCCATCAGAGAGCCCTTTGGTGCCAGGCAGGATTGCTGGAGTTCCCCTTGTGAAAGCTGCAGGTTTTGAAGGGTTTTGTTTCGCACTCCCAGCCTCCACCCTGCTCCTTAAAAGGCTTTATTTTTTATTGCGGGTTTATAATTCTTATAGGAAATAAGGGATAGCTGTGCTTTTCTTGGTGTCGGTATTAAAAGCCATAGCTATTTCTTCTGGATAGCTGATTGCTTGAGCCATCTGAAGTCCGTACTAATAACAGTTACCGTCCATCTGCACTGCTCTGGAGTAGCATTTCCCATACTGTAGACTCTCAGTGCTTCTCCTGAAGAGTCCCTGCTCTGTACTTCATCCCACCGCCCAATCCAGAAACAACTCTGGTTTCCCCAGGTGATGAGCATCCTCTGCTTGGTGGCCAGATTTGCTACGGTGTCACAACATGGAGTGGCTCTTAGCACTGGGAAACTTGGGTTTAGCCCACATTTTTCCAGTAGCTGCTGTTACGGTACTGTGTTATGAAGGTGATTTAATTCAGGTGTTTGTTTGTTTTTTTAATTTATATTGCTACTTGCACAGTATTTGTAGACCAATTGCTTCCCCCCTGACCCCATCCACCACCCCACCCCTACTTGTTTCTGAGATTCTATAAATTAAGATGCCACTGTTTTTATTTCTTGTCTGGAAGCATGGTAAGTTGAAGAAGGGGAGGGTAGCACTTTGGTTTATAGTAATGTTCAAATGATTAATTTAAATAACGATGAACCCTAGCTTTTGACATGTCTCACTTTCCATCACAGCTGTCTAGAGCAGGGAGATTGATGTTCTGGGTCAGCTATAGCTGATGCAAAGACTGTGCCTTGTGCATGTTTTTCCTTCACTGAATCAAATGGGGAGCACTGAAACGTCGTCAGGAAATGCTTGTAGAGGGTTCCTTGCTATCTGCTGGGAGAAAGGTGTAGAGTAAGAGCTGCCCTGACTTACTGCTTGTCCCCTACGACCCAGGGAACCTCAGGGCTGCTGTGATGGGGACTGACACCACAGATCTCATCTGCTTCTCTTGGCCTGTTGAAGAAGACATATTTCACTTTTGTGTCGTGTGGTCCTGTCTGTGCCCCCTGCCAGCCCCTGCTGCTTTGTACGTCGAAACGTCCTTTCTTCAAGGAAATGATTGTATATAATAATTGGCTGCTAAGTCCTTCTAAAGGAACTGCTAAGTAAAACTGAGTGAGTAGTCTTTAATTTGACACTCCTAATGCTGGGTGAAGACATGAGCGACAACAGCTGCTTTGCTTCACCTCTGCACTTGGAGGGTGATGGCACTCCATTGCTTTCATTTGGATTTAGAAAACCTTCTTTAATGGGCTGGAGCTGGAAATGGGCTTAAACTCTCAGTTTCCTCAGTGGCATGTTTTGCAGGTATTACAGTGTCTGGATCACCAGTTTTGGTAGGATGGGTTCCTTACTAAGTCTGGAGGAGTGTTGAGTTTTGGGTTTTGATTGTATTTAACGCTGATCTTTCCCCTCAGGGAAGGGGCGAGGTATGAAAATGCAGTTAATTATGATGGTTTATTATCTCATTAAATTACGAAATACCTTCTGCAAATCTTATTATGGTAATCTAAAAATCGGCTATTCATATTTCTGATCTTTGTCTCCAGTACTTGCCTTTTATTGCAATAAACACACGTGTGTATGTGTATGCATGTATATGCATGTATAAAACATTGAATATGATAAAACTTACTTATATAGTTTAATTTTATTCAGCTTAAAGCTTTGTGAATCAGATCGGTCATGGTGGGCTGGCTAAGGTCATGCAGTGGCTGTGAAGAGGAAGGATATTGTTAGTGCCTCAGTTATTTCTAGTGTAGCTTCTGATCTTGCAGATTTATATAACAGTGATGCACAGAAAAGCTGGAACACTCTTAAAGCTGCCTAGCTGCAAGGAGTCCCTTGTGGACAGGGAGAGAGCACCTTGGTGGATACACAAAAATACAGATTAGCACGTTTGGCAAACTCACACCAAGATTTTTGAACCCCATATGAGACTAGGGATGTCTGCATCTGTTGTGTTTTTAATACTGCCTGTATAGATTCAAAATGTGAAGCTGGAGTCAGTACCTTTTACAAAGTACTGAATTTAAATATTTGGAGATGGAATGATAGCTTAAAAGTCTTCCAAAGACAAAACTTGCCTCCGTCTGCAGTAGATAAACAGTACAGAAGACAGCAGGTAGTGGAGAAGGTGAGCAGGAATCTGGGATGGCTTTACAAGAGATTTTGAATTTGCTGATCCAAAATCATTCAAGTCTTAGTGGTGGTGCTTTGCTGAGATTTCTAGATGGCTTATGTTAATTTAACTCAAGATGTAGCTTTTAAATTAATGAAGTTAATCTGGTACAAGAGGCTGTATGGACAGGCTGTCTTTTTGATTTATCTGTCAGCAAGGCACTGGTTTAACCTACTCTTAACCCATAACAGTCCACGTGGATTTGAACTGATTTAACAAAACTTAAATTAAATTGGGGCAATCTTGTGTTGCCAGCAAAGCCTCAGGAGAAGCATCTCTAGTTCTGCCTTTTGGCATTTTCTTCCCTTGGTAATGATGTGATAAAAGATGCATTTATTTTATTTGTTGACTTTGTTGACTTGATTCTCGCCTTCAAGCTATTAAGATTTCCTTTAGTGCTAAGGGCAGTCACTTACACAACCCATTGTGGTTGCATTTGTTTGTTACTTTGAACAGTATCCCTAGCTACCGAGCCCATATTTAATACAATTTAATATCAAGAAAATACTTGGGGGCTTTATGAAATCCTCCACTTATTTGTTTACCTGTGGCTCGGTGGTTGTCTGGGTATGAAAAGGATTGCATATTTTGTCAGATTTCTGCAGTTTTCTAATCAGGCATGTTGTTGTCCGCATTGCTGTTCTCTCCTCAGTCATCTAGTCCGTGTGGGATTTCCATTTTATTTTTGGGTAGCTTCCGCTTTCCTGAACATACCGACAGCTCTTTGCACTCCCTCACAATGTTTTACTTTCTTTATTGCTCCTGGCCTTATTGCCTGCTTTCTCTTATTGCTCAAGTGCTCTTTCCAATTTCACTTCTTTCGTTCTTCGGCAGGGTTTCGCGTGGCATTTTCACCAATTGCCTTTCAGATGCATGGCTTTTCAGAGCTAAATGAACTAGTGCCGAGAGTTCATCAAATGTTCACTGGCGGTCCCGGTTGAAGTAATTGCCAATTTCTTGCCGCTCCTGTGTGGGAGCACTCTGCCACGACCTATTGCACGGCCACGTGGCAAGCTGGCCTCAGGTCCTCATCCGATTTAAACAGGCGTGGGTGCACGGAGACACCGTTTTTCATGGGATGTTAATCCTTCTGCCTGCCCTCCTTTGGTCAACATCTAATTTCAGCCTGGGAAAGGGACAGAAAAGCGATTTGCCTGAGGGCTGCCAGTAAATCAGTGGCCAAACGTTGGCGCAGTGCTGTTAAGGAGGAGAGGCGGCATCGGGAAGCACCACAGGGGTTTGGACCTTTTGGGGCAGGTTTACAAGAGTGCTTAGTGAGGTGGGGGTTCCTTGCTGAGGATCTCTGGTCCCCTAGAGCCGGAGCCACAGATGACAGCGCTGAGTGGATGCTACTGATGGGCTTTGGCAGAGGCAGTTTTGACCATGATGGGGTTTGAGAGAGAGTCATGGCCAGCTGTAGCAATGGGCAGGAACCTCTCTCTCGCAAGGAGACACTGAAAAGTGCTGATCTGGGAAGAAGTTTAACCTTAGGTGTACAATCTATTACAGGGGATTGTGTTGCAAATAAATTAAAAGGGCTAGGATGGAGCAAGGAACGAGACGTGCACTGGGGCTGTCACATCTGAGTGTCGGTGTTGTGGTCCACATTTGAGACCAGGTGTCGGAGGTGTGGAGCAGGCTGACGTGTCTGCATGTACATGTACAGCAGCAAGTACTTAAGTGCCAGGTTGGGTTTGTAATGCAACGCGGTAAGAGGAAGGCGTCTCGCTGCCTGTCACAGAGCAGGTTACCGGCAGGTTCAAATGGCTGGAAATGCTCTCCTTTTTAAGTATGAAATTAATTACCGGAGTGTGTTTAGACTGATGGACACATCTCCCGAACGTGACCCTAACATCATCGCAGGTGTGTGTTCCTGGAAAATACGAGTGGTCTGCTCTTGGGACTATTCTTTACTGTTGCTGTCAGGTGTCCCCTCAGGTGGGTGCTGGCATGAGGTGCTGGCCAGATACAGCTGATCAGGGGCAGGGCAGCCCAGCCACATCTCAGGGATGCTGCCAGAGGAGCCCAGTGCCAAGCAGGACTCTTCACCCGTGGGGCACCTGGATCAGCGAGCACTCAGCTTTCTTCCAGCATCACTGTCAGTGTTCAGCATCTAGAATACCATCCTCTCCTTTTTGTTCTAAACATCTGTAGGCTGGGGCTTTGCTTATGATGCTACAGGGGAGAATGGTGGGTGATCTGCTCATGGGGGCAGAAGTGCAGGAAATCAGACCTTCTCATTACTTCAGAAAAAAAAAGAAAATAAAAAGCTGCAAGGGTATGAAGTGAAAAAAAAAACCGAACCAACCCACCTAAATGTCTTCCTTGCTGTAAAGTCTTCATGGAGACTGGACTCCTTGTTGCAGAAGGGTTGACAGCAAAGAGGACTACGCTGGCATTGCTGCTGGGCATATTTTCCTTTAAAATTTTACAGTTCAGTAACAAATGTGTTTCCCCGTCAGCTCAGGATGATCTTAATGCAAGCTGCTACTGGAAAAGGCAGTCCTGTTCTTCCCTCCCGTGAGTTCTTGCCACCTCTTTTGTGCCAACACCAGCACTTCTGTGCTTATGAAACCCAACCCAACAAAGAAAAAAAATCAACCCATAAATTAATTTTCAGCTAGCTTGACTTCCTCAGCCAGCTGATTATGGGGTCTCAGGAGCTCTAGCGCTGGCATAAGCAGGAGCGTGTGGTTTGAGCTGAAGGGAAGAACATACATCATACCTTTTTTTTCTGTGGCAGCCCTTGCTGAGATCGGTTTAAACCAAACTGAGACCCCTCATTTAGGCTGGAAAGAGGCAGGTAAGGCAGCGCAGTGGTTTGCTGCCCCAGAAAGGTGCGGTCCCACTCCCTTTGCCCTGCTCCTCTCTGGACAGCACATTCCCATCCCTTCCTGGTCTGAGCACACAACAGGATGCAGGACTGGGAGGAACATGACTTTCTTCTTCCACCATCAGCAAGCTCTTAATTTGTCTGAGGCGCACCATCAAATTTCAGGCATCCTGCTGCACACATACCACCATATCCTAAGAGAAAAAAATATGGAGGGTGTGAGGGAAGATGAAGTATTGGTAAGTCTTGCTCTTCTGTAAACAAAGTCTTCTCAGATGGACTGTATTTTTGTCGCTTCCAGGACAAATCATTGGTGTGTATGCACAGTTTGTGTGTGTGTGTGTGTGTTTAGTATGATTACCTGGTACCAAAATGAGTTTGATACGCACCATATCTTTTTATTAGAATCTCTGGGGGTGCGGGGGGGGGGGGGGGGGGGGGGGGGGCGGGGCGCAACGCACGTGTCAAGAAGCAAGAGAGTATTCAGTACTTACTGCTTCAGGTAAAGAAAGGAAGTCTGTGGGGAAGGATGGTGGTGGCACGGGCATTGTTACCATAGTTCCCATCCATATCATTGGTTCCCAACTACTTTATCTGGCATTCCGGAGGAAGAGAAAGACAGTGTGCTCTCGCAGCCCAGCCAGCCCCGTCTCGTAGGATTTAGCGTCCGTCAAAGGAGAGGTGTGGGGTGAATGGCCCCTTTCCTTTTCAGGCCCTTTTGGTAGCAGGATGTGGCATGGCTTGAAAGAAGGCACGAACTGAGTTACTGGGACAATTGCCCGCGTCTGCCTGATTGACTTGCAAGAATGGGCTGTTTGACTCCTGGGGAGGAAGCCTGGAGAGGGTCTTGGTTTGCTTCCAAGAGGAACTTAATGCAAAAAATTACAGTGGGAAAGCAGGAAAACACAAGAGACTGAAAAGTAGAGATGGCAACTAATAAAGTTGTCTTTTATCTTCAGAATTATAGAAGGATTGTGTAGGTGTAATGTAATAATGTAATAGGATATATTGATTTCCACCCCCCCCCCCCCACCCCCCACCCCCCACCCCCCCCAGTAGCTCATCCCTGTGTTTCTATTTAGTAATCCTTTTTGGCAAGATGCTGCGTGTGATTGATGGGTGTTTTATGCACAAGTGATCACTTTGCTGCTTATCAGAACAAGGTCTGTGCAGCAGATATAGGGTGTCTTGCATCTTTATTTTTTTTTCTTTGTCACTGTGCATCTAAACGTTGTAGTTTTACAGGAGAAATGTTGAGCCCCTGGTAACAGCCAGATGGTAGAGGAACCTTTGCAAGGCTGGCCCCATGGGAAGTGCAGATATCTGGTTTCAGGTGTGGTTAAATTGCAAGCTGCAACCTCTACAAGAGGTTAAAATGCCCATAACCTACTGACTGTGTGACTTTTATCACTTCCTGCCAGCAGATGGAAAATTTTGTTCAAATGGTAGGGATTAATGGGGGGCTTAATTGAATAGGAAGTTTTTCAGCCATTCAGATGATGGCTAAAATGATCCATACGCTGTTACTTCTGACATCTCTGCCAGAAGTAATCTCTGGCTTTCTGGCTAGTGCAAGTTGCTTTCAGTGGAAAGGTGAAAGATTGCTAGAGTTCAGGTGCTCATGTTTTTCTGAGATTGGAAAACAAGAATGAAATGATCTGTAAAATAACTTTATTTTCAAAAAAACAACACACCACAATTGCAGAGAAAAGGCCGTTCAAAGCGAAAAGAGAATTTTCCTTCAGTCGCACAGCTTTGATCTTGCATCCTCTTGAGTTTTAGCAGTTGGTCAGATTACTAGGGAGGGAGCTGCTGATGTCTCGGGTATTATTTGGCATATCATTCACCATTCAATCTGAATCTGCAACTGTTTTGAAGAGGAATATGGAACAAAGAGCAGCACTGAATTTATCAGGAACCAGGGTTTCGGGTAGTGCCGGAGGGCGTCGCAGGAGTAAGGAAGTGGGAAGCTCTGTCATCTGAACCGTGCTGGTTTTGTTTAATGCCTCCTGGTTGGGAACTGGGAAGCAAACAGGTTTTGCAGATGTCCCTCAGATGTCTGAGAACGCTGAAAATGATACTAGAAGAATATTGAAGTTGTGCAGTGTGTTGGGCTGAGCAGCTTTGACTTCTGTGTAATTAAATATGGGGGAAATGCTCAAGTTTTATGAAAATGGGCAGGTTTTAACATTCTGTAGGCTCGCTTCCATAGGGTGGGAAATCTTTTTGTAGGGCCAAAAAGGCTTTTGAAAAAAAAATATTTGTGGTAGATAACAAGGTCCCGGTTACATGTAATCCAACACAGACAGGAGAGGGTGTTGGAGAGCAGGTGAAGTGCAAAGGGAGAGCATTTTTCACCCCTACGCTTCCCCCACAGTGGGTTTACTCCGTGTAGGAGAACGAGGAGGATTGCTTTGCTCTTCCACCTGCAGCAGGACATTGCCAGTTCTTTGCCAGTAGATGGAGACGGTGCAAGGGAACTGGAGAGGAGAGGACATCCTTCCTCCGGTGTGGAAGGTGTGTGTTAGTGTGGAGTTCAGCTCCAGCACATGGGACAGGGTTTAATGTGGACAAGTAATTTTATTTTTGTGGTTTTCTCCTTGAAGGAAAGTTTGTCAGGACATATGGTAGTGATTATCAAAACCCAAGCAAATGTGAACAAGTTCCTTAATTTTTATTTTTTTTTTCCTGCTGCCATAGTTTAGCGTTTTAATTTTCTGGCATGTGGTGATGCTCTTCTCTGTGCAACAGCATGGCATAAAATGGCAGCCCTAGCCTAAAGTCACTCCTTGGTGATGTGCTTCCTGTAAAACTTGCTGGTGTGTGCTGGTGGGTTTGCCTCAAGCTGGGGCTTGGGAGTCTTGGGTCACAACACCAGGGAAGAGGGTGAACCACCATTTCTGGATGCAGGAACCAGTAACTCCAGTCTTCATTTACTAAGCACATCTGTAGGTATCAGTGCTCAACTGTACTTAGGTAAGCAGCTTGCGGGGCACTGGTGAAAAGACCCAAGTAGCAGATGGGGATGAAAAACACTGCAGAAGAAGAATGGCTCCAGAGCGTGGCACAGGAGCAGAAGCATGCTGTGCACAGGAGGGAGCGTGGGGAGGAGTCAGAAGCTGTTGGAGCTGACGGTACTGTTGAAATCAGTACAGAGTGCCATTTGATAAGCACTTATTTGCACTGATGCAGGCACTTATTTGCACTGATGCAGGGACTTCCGCTGTAGCTTAGTCTCATAGAGTTAACTTGTCTTTTCTTGCATCATGAGCTGTCTCTAGTCAACAGTCTGTGCAGCATGCATAGCTCAAAGATCAACAGAGAGAGATGTATCAAGGACCCAGCCCCCTCCAAAATGGACTGCTGCAATACTTTCCTGCCTCTTGTCCCTTCTCATGAGGATGCTTTTGTGTTACTGTGTACATTTGTAGCTTGTGTGAGCATATCTAAGCTGGCCCAGTTGAATGCTGTTGGCTGTGGTGGCAAGGGTGTCAGTACTAACCAGGACCTTGGAAGGAGCATTTGTGGGACCCACAGTGAAGTGTCTGCAGCGTTGTTGTTAGATTCCTGTGTGGACTGATGAATTTGGAGGTTTAGCCTTGGTGGCTTTATTGCAACCTGCAGTGAGATTGTAGGGTAGACACAACTGGAGTACAACCCATAGCCAGTCGAAGGTTGACGTGCCTGCGCTCATGTTCTTAGACTAGAGATGAAGTTACTCCAAAATAGGAAATTTTAAGAACTATTGCAGGACAAAGGAAGGGTGGCACCACCTGTCTCCAGGATTCAGAAGGATCTCTTCTGCCATCTATTGCCACGTACAGCTCACCACATGCCTGTGTGGAGGAGAAAAAATTCCTGTCCAACCTCAGGTGGGACAACCCTGGAGAAAATGATTTAAAAGAGCCATTATCTTGCTGAAATAGATTGTCCAGATCCCACACGTACAGAAGAATAAGAATAAGCTTTTGGACCTGGGTTATGGACAGTCTGTAGGACAGTTGCTGTAGCCTGATCTGATGACGAAGGCAGCTAACTGTAGGAAAACAGCTTGGGAGCTTCATTCAGCTGCCATATCCTCATTTGGTCATGCTCCCGCTGCTCCTTCCTGCTGGGCAGCAGCCGATAAACCCTGCCACAGCCACCGGCACATGGGATGGGTGGAAATGTTTGAGTATCTGGTGGTGATTAATGTACTTAAATCTAAATCAGTCTTTCTCCAGCTGGTGGAGACTGGGCTGGAAGCATCCCGTTGTTGAGATGCTTGAAGGCAGATGTGTGGTTTCATAATTGTATTGTGCTGGAGTTGCGCCGTGGTAACTCGGGGTCCTGTTTTGATTTGTGCATGATGAGAGCATTTTTGACCCTGTGCATAGGGCTACAGTGATGCAAATTGTGTACGATAGGCATAGACTGGTTTTGCATCAGGTCCAAATAAAACCAGTTGCAGCAGTAGGATGAGAGAAGACCCATGCTCCTGGAGGAGGGCTGCAAGCTTGATGAGTTACACTTTTGGGTTTTGGGGTTGTTTCTTGTTCCTCTTTGCTTCTGTGTGTCTTGAGGTCTATAGAGGGGACTCATGTTCACAGTGGGGAAATACTGCTGCTACATCAGGGTAGCGTCAAAATTCCCTGGCCACCATGGATGTTTCAGGACAAAACCCAGGGCATTTAGTACCTAGTGTGATTCATACCTCTCAAGGTTATCTAGACCACTGAAACACCCCAACTGCCTGGATCCGTAGCTGAAATCTGAATGTAGTGCTAGTTTTCTACAACTTCTTCGACACCATCTAGTACGGGCCTCAGTCTGCCAGGCAAGATCTGCATCCCTATGTCATTGTAGCCACTTGTATGTGCAAGGTGGAGTATATACAAGGCTCATATATGGTGGCTGGAATTGTCCAGTTCCTCCACAGTTAATGTGGTGGTGGGTGGTAAACAGTGTTCAGAGACTTTTAAAGAACTCCCACTTTGCCCAAGGCTGTCTTGTGTGTAGTTTTAACAGCCAGCTATTTCACTTACTGGGTACAAGTGTGTTTGCTAAACTGCGTGAAGTGAGGTGGTTTTGGAGACTGTAAATACCTTCTTGTGATCTGTGAGCATGGTCAGGAGAAATAGGTGATTCCAGAATTAATGATAATTTGAGCAGTTTTTAGCAAACAAGTTTAAGTTGCCAGCTGTACTTTGAACTTGCCATTAAGCATATGGGTTAGCTCAATTATCATTTATTAAATGTTATTCCCAAGCACCTTTCCATTGTTTTTTTCAGGAGAGGAGGTTCTCGGAAACCGTTTCCCATTTAATATATATGCAAAAAACCACCACCAAAAAAACAAAAACACAAACACCAAAGGAAAATGTGCATCCATTCATTGTGGCTAAAGTTTTAGAGCAAGAAGCGTTATTTACGGAAACATGCTCTGTTAGGCTCAGTAATCAAGGATTGAATGGAGATGGGCTTAGTATTTTACTCTGATTTGTTCACTTGAGAATTTAAGACTGGTTTAAAAACATGTTGTTAATTTAGGCCCAATTTAAAATTTTTAGACCATAGCAGGTAAAAAAGATGGAGCGAATATAGGGCTGAGTAAAATAACTTCTGAGGATTCTTGCGTTAAACCTTAATGGAATGTTTTATTTACTGAAAACTAATGCCAATTCTTCTAATCAGATGATAGCATTAAGAATAATGCTCCTACCTAGTAATTGCAGGTCTGGGTTGTGTCTTGGTTTGCGTGATCTTGCAGATAATTTTGAAGGAGTCACATCTTAGAGTGGCCACATGCTTTGCACTGGTTAACTCCACTTGGTATCTGCGTGGATGGGAGTGACCAGCTCTCTTACCCTCTAGTTCCTTCCTGGTACAAGCAGGTGTGGAGACACAGAAGATGATTGAATCTCCATTTCCACTACTGCAAACTTGCTGGCAGTAATGACTGAGCCAGCATGTTGTTGAAATGGGCAACGGGTTCTGCTGATACAAGCAGAAAATACTGTCCCAGAAGCTTAGGGGTATGTGAGAGAGGAAATGCAGTTCAAAGGACTCGTTCATATGCCTCTTTTCTGCTCTTGGTGCGATGCTGTTTATTCACCTGATGTTGTAGCTTGGGGGACAGGGGTTGCAGTGGTATGTGAATATATAGATAGAAACACAGCCTAGTACTACCAGAGCTAACACTTGCACTTAAGTGTGCTCTAGGGACATCCAACAAGATCTCCTTGTTTTCTGAGGGCAGTCTCTTCCCCCCCCCCCAATATTTTTGCTTATCCAAGTAATGTTTACCCTCACAGGTGGAGGGAAAAAAGTTTGTTTCATTTAAGTTTTGGCAGTGTTGATGTAGACAGCTTGGTTTGAGTTCTCATGAAGATTGTCATCGTCTAGAAAGTTACTCTCTGCGGTGAATGTCTTGGGCTTGTTCTCAGGAGTGAAAGGGTGAGATGTAACTTAGCCATGCTTCCCACTGGCACAAGTGGTAGTGGTAAGGAATTCCCTATTGTCCCGTGAAGAATGATAAGCCCAGCACCAAGTTTTGCATGCCTAGAAGTGCCTGTCACATGGTTGATTTTGTTTGAGCTGGAAATTACACCCTTGATAATCATCTGATCTCCAGCAGACACCTGGCTATTAAAGCCTAAATGACTTTTGTTTGTTTGTCTTTCTTAAAAGGAGGGCAGAACATATCTACAGCCTATCACTTTCAGATAAGTTTACCTTAATAAACAAAGCTGCACACACAAACGAATCTTCACGTACAGGCGTGCTGTGCACTGATGAGAACAAAAAACTGTGCACTTCAAACCTGACTTAGACCATGGGTAGGGACAAGTAAAACTCAGAGATAACTATTTTATTTCACCAAACCAGCAAAGTGTCATAGTAAGGAAATAAATAACCCAGATACCCAGCAGAGGGAAAACTCTAATGATATTGGCACCGAATGGTCAGCACAAAAGCAAAAATCAGCGAGGTGGAGCAGCTGGCCGTGCCAGAGCCTTCCCTGTAATGGGTACTAGTGGCTGATGGAAGGACGGCTGTGGTGCTGGACTGTGACTGTGTGTAGCTCTATGGGATGGTCAGGTTAAGACAGCAGCATGGAAAGGTCTCACAGAACTTAGCTCAGCTGTACCCATGCAAGGACAAACCCCTGAATGGGGGGGGGGGGGGGGGGGGGGGGAAAGTAGTAAATTTGTGGTGCACTGAGTTTCTGCTGCCCAGATTGAGAGGGTTAGTACTGAAGGAGATGTGAGAACTTCAAAGGCTGAGCAATAACAGGAAACCCAAACTCCCCCCGTTTAAAGGTGTGTTTTGATAGAGGATGGTTCCTCAACAGGTAGCCTTAGATCAGGCAGCAAGTCTGTATTCTTATCTACCTAGTGTTTGGTGAAAACTAATACCAGCTCATTACTAATAGTTAGTAGTAGTGATTTTGATGTGATAAAAGGATCTACAAATACGTTGCAGTTTCTCAGGAGGAGAAGCAATAAAAGCAAAGTAACCAAATATCAGTGCTGCTTTTAGAAAGACAGAGGCACAGATTCCTTTGCTTGTAGTTTGCAGGCTGCTCACTAGCAGCTCAGAAAGTGAAAACCACACTGCATTGAAAAGGGAAATGGAATTAATCACAAAACTGACACTCAAGCACCCACTTAAGCTTTGGTTCCTATAGAGTTTGGAAATCTAACTCCAATGGTGCCATTATAAAGAAAAAGAACATAAACATCAGGCTGTGGAAAAGCAGGAAATAATGAAGGCAAAAGTGAGGTTCAAGGAGTAAGTGAAAGGTTGCAAGACCAAACAGCAAGCATATATTGTAGTACACAACATGCAAGAAGTTTAGTGAAAACCTGCAGATTGCTGGAGATTAGAGGATGTTTGAAAAAGTTTGTTTTGCAAATCTTTTCCCAGTTGAGATGCATAGGTATGGCGACAGCCTCTCAACCCCAGAATTTGCTATAAATAGATTAGTATGGATATACATATATAATTGTGCATATTGTTCTTTGTGTATGTTTTATAGTACTTACGCTTTGCTTTCGCTTAGGAGTTACGGTGTAATAAACTGAAAATAGCCAGATTTTTGTACCGACGTACAACTAAATCTTGCATAGTGATAATTTAATACTTAGTTTGTAACTAACACAGCATGTGCTGTTACCTAGAGTATTAACATTTACTAAATTTAACACAGGCTGGTATTACTGAGCTTTGCTTTGCAAAGAAAAGTCCACCTTTGTGTAGTAGGTATTTTCTTCCTAAACATGTCCTTTTCTACAAGCGAAAAGCAATGGTGCTAAGATACTGTCTCTTAAAAGACATATCTGAAGTATTTTTAGCTAACACAAACTGTAGTGTTTTGATTATAAAGAATGTATTATTTATATGTGTTATATCTATTATAAATAATGTATTATAAAGACTTGCTTAAAATATGCAGCTAAAAATAAATTCCAGTTTGGAAAATCTTCAGAAAGTGTATTTTCTGTTGGAGAGAAATGTTTTGTAGCCTAGTCTGAGTTTGTACACTCAGGGTATTTTGGTTGTGGAATTGTAGTTAGTCTCTGGCTGTAGTTTGCTGTCTTGGACCTGAACAGTAGGTACAGTAGAAGAGAAGTGTACCAAAAGGAGGTGAGGTTTCCTCAGGCTGAAGATTTTTTGAAATTTGTGTCATAATTAGGTGCTCAAAGTCATCTCTCAAAGGCAGTAGAAGAAAAATAACATTCTGCTGGGAGAAGGTGAATTACTATTTATTTTTAAATAGTCTGGATATTTCTGGCTGTGTTGGGTGTTTGCATGATGTTTAGCTGCGGTATTATTTTGAGTGCTTCCCTCT
Organism: Falco rusticolus; assembly: GCF_015220075.1. NCBI lineage: Eukaryota > Metazoa > Chordata > Aves > Falconiformes > Falconidae > Falco > Falco rusticolus. Next base: position 97,326,821 of record NC_051189.1, on the reverse strand, counting down.
TCTTGCAAAATTTTTTCTGCTTGGTATTTGCAGATCTTATGTAATGTATACCCTTTGGATGAGGACAGAGTGAGCACTTTATTTTGGGATGCAAACAGGATTTTTGTTGTTCATTTTGTCATTTGTGCCAGTCTGCCTCCTGTTGCCAAACGCATGCAAAATAGGTCATTCCAGCAGGAACTGTTGTATTAACAAGCAAAGAGCAAAGCCACATGGGTGGAGTTACGTGTTTGTAGAAACATAGAATCGTTTAGGTTGGAAAAGGCCTGTGAGATCATTGGGTCCAACGATTAACCTAACACTGCCAAGCCACCACTAAACCATGTCCCTGAGCACCACATCTACAGGTCTTTTAAACACCTCCAGGGATGGCGACTCAGCCACCTCCCTGGGCTGCCTGTTCCAGAGCTTGACAGCCCTTTTGGTGAAGAAATTTTTCCTGATCCCCAATCTAAACGTCCCCTGGCACAGCTTGAGGCCGTTCCCTCTTGTCCTGTTGCTTGTTACCTGGGAGAGGAGACCGACCCCCACCTCCTGCAGCCTCCTTGCAGGGAGTTGTAGAGAGCCATAAGGTCCCCCCGAGCCCCCTCCTCTCCAGGCTGAAGCCCCCGGTTCCCCCAGCCTCCCCCCCCAGCCCCTGCCCCTGCCCCAGCCCCTGCCCCGCTCTGGTCACGCTCCAGCCCCTCAGTGCCCCCCTGCAGTGAGGGGCCAGAGCTGAGCCCAGGGGTCAAGGTGCGGCCTCACCAGTGCCCAGCACAGGGGACGGTCACTGCCCGGGTCCTGCTGGCCACACTATTGCTGACACCAGCCAGGGTGCTGCTGGCCCCCTTGGCCACCTGGGCACGCTGGGGGCTCATGCCCAGCCGCCTGCTGACCGGCCCCCCCGGCCCTTCCCCGCCGGGCAGTTCCCAGCCCCCTGCCCCCAGCCCGCAGCGCTGCGGGGGGTGGGTGTCACCCGGGTGTGGGACCCGGCACGGAGCCGTGTTGAACCTCCTACAAGTGGCCTCGGCCCATCGGCCCAGCCTGCCCAGACCCCCCTGCAGAGCCTCCTGCCCCCCAGCCCATCAACACTCCCCCCAGCTTGGTGTCGCCTCCAGCTTACTGAGGGAGCGCTCGATCCCCTCGTCCAGGTCATTGATGGAGATGTTAACCAGGCCTGGCCCCAGCGCTGAGCCTGGGGAACGCCACTTGTGACCGGCCACCACCTGGATGTCACTGCATTCACCCAGCCAGTTTTCACCCAGCGCAGAGTACGCCCGTCCAAGCCACCAGCAGCCAGTTTCTCCAGGACAACGCAGTGGGAAATGGTGTCAAAGGCTTTACTAAAGTCTACATAGACAACATCATACACACAAAATTCTGAGCGCTTTCATCACTTCCTTACCTATTCTGCCTTGCTCAGAATTGGTGCATGAGTGAGTACGATGGGCAGCTGTGCTTCATCTGCCTTACCTGTGATGGAGGGGGTGGTACTTTCCCTTTTGGCAGCAGCTTCACACTTACATTGGATTAAGTGTAATGTGAAACTGTGCCCCAAATCACTAGTTTATACTTCTAGAGGTTTTCATGGGCGCATAGGAGGCTATTAAGATGCATATACTCCTTCACAAGCAAAGTTTTGTTACCCATGTTTTCAATTGTGTGTGTTTGTGTGTTTTTCCTTTGCCTGGCCCATGTTTGAAACTGGTCATCTTCACGCAAATCTGGAGCAAAGACTGCTTAAAAGCTTGGCTTTTGTTTCCTAACTTTGTGCCTCATCCCGATGTGTTGTAGCTACAGAATTACTTGCTTCTTGCTCATAGCTCCCTCTGTACACCTTAAGGCATTGAAGTAGAAGCCTGTGTAGCACATGCCTATCCATGCAAAGAACAGTAATTGTGGCAGAAACCTAAATAATGCTGCAGTCGCAAAAGGGTGCCTTTGTTTACTAGTATTCGTAAATCAAGTTGGTGATGCTTATGCCCTGTAAATCCTCAGGGTTTTAATAAAAAAAAAATGGATGTTTCAAAAGGAGCAGGGCTGTTTTTGTGTCACTGGTGAGCTCAAACTAAGCAGGAGGAAGTACAGCAAACATCAACAGAGGTGTGAGAGGAGAAGTATCTCAGACACATCTGACCGTAACAGCAAGAAGTCTCCACAGCCTCCCTGGGGAAGTGGCAAAAGTTCATAGCCATAGCCTGAAGCTGGGTGGAGGAAAGATCTGGCATTTTCACTGTCCTCACTGAAACGAAGGGTCACTGGTGGGAGCGTGGTAGGTAGCAAAGAGCCAGGGACGCTGCCAGGCCGTGTGCCCTGCAGAAAGTGGGCCAGCAGAACAAGCAGGGAATTGGTTGTACTGGGGGAGGATGGCTAGCAGAGAGTGTGTTTTCAAAGACAGACTGAACCAAAAGTACTTTCAATTCACTAATTCATTTCGTGTCTGTGCCGAACCTATAAGTCATTCCCTAATCCTCTTTCAATGCTCTAGGGACCAATATGGGGATGCTGCAAACAGCCCTGGCCGATCCTTGCTACAAAGGGTTAATCTTGAACCATGAAACAGACTTATCCTTTACTTTTTGGGGTGGTGGTCATTGCAGAATCCTCCCCCCTGCTTATCTTTGATCACAGGAGTTTTGAGCAGGTAGTTTCAGAGGTGTGGTGAGTGCACAGTGTGTCTTGACAGCCCAGCTGAAGAAGCACATCGATGGGCAGGATTTGCTGTGCAGATGACAGCAGCAGGCAGGGTTGCTTGCTAACCTTTATAGTATGGTGTCTGGCGAGAAAGTGTATGTTTTTTGCAGAGCAGAAGCCAACACAAAGCATTTTTCTCTGGCTGCATGTGTGATTTCGGTGATAGAAATGTAGTTGTTTGAAATTAAAATCCCATTCATCCTGTGTGGGAGTCCTTCGTCTACTTGATGGAGTAGGGCTTTGCAAGGCAATCTGAGCAATTTTGGGTGTATACAAGACTTCAATTCCGGGAAGATAGTTTGTTCATAGATACAACAAAATGTATGTGTTCAATAGTCTTTTAGTTCCAGTTCACAAATTATAAGCACTGTGATAAAAAAAATAATTATAACCATCATGTTATATTTGCTATTAAGGAGATGAAAATAAGCAGTAAGAGTGGCTGGTGGTGTTTGTTGTTTGGGGAAGTGGGGGCTGGATAATTAGGACGTGGACAATTTTATACAAAGTTTAGGGAGAAAATTGCTGAATGTTACTTTTGTTCTCTGTTGTCGTTAGGGGATGTGTGTATACATATACAAACACTGCTGGGATTTTCAACTTCTTTTTTTTTTCTTTTTTCTGTTTTGGCCACAAAATTGTGGGAGTTTAAAATGCAGTAACAAGCCTGTTCTTCTTACCTAGCTATTTAAGTTTCATGTCTGTGCAAAAGAAGAGATTTGCCTCTTAGGTGTTTCATCCACACTGAACGATAGCTATGCTTTCCTGAAGTCAAGCCTGCTGTGGAGTGACGAGACCTGGCTTTTCCTTCAGTGTTATTTGATACATGTTTCAGTTTGACATTATGTAAATACTCTGCTATTAGGGAAGAAAATGACATAAAATTGCATGCTTTCTCAATGAGGTTTTAAGTTCTTTCAGTAGCTTCTCTCCTTTTTGAAGCTGTAATAAAGATCGTAATTAGAATCCTAGTTGCTTAAGTGAGAAATTAGCATGTTCTTAAATGCTGAGCCGAGCCAGGTTCCTAGTGAGACCCCCTCCGGGTATCTGTCCTGCCCCAAAGCGCTTTCCCTAATACCAATTTGTGTTCTGGACGTATTAAAGAAAATCATATTCATTGCCACCTAGCAGTTAATCAGAGCCTTCAGATAGGCTTGAAATAATTTGCATCCTGACTGCCAAAACCACCTGCATCAGTTAATTTCCTACAGCCATACCCGGCCATGCTCTAAAACTTAGCAGAGGGTGTCAGTCCATCACCCAGTAGCGGGACTGAGGCAGATTCACTCCGTGCATGTCCTTCATTCTTATAAACTGGTCATAACTACTGCTTACCCCACCCCAGACCTCCTTGCTTTACTGTTTTCTAGGCTGTGGCCCAGGGAACAAAAATAGCTTTCCTTGAAAGTATTGATTTGTTTTTGTAGAACTGGGTGCTAACATAGATACTTTTATCTACTAATGTGTATTTTATCATGTAAATAGTATCCTAGCAGATTGGAATATGTGAAAATTTTAATGGGTCTAAAATAAACCTCATTTGTAGATTAATTAAAAACAAGTAGCAAAGAACACTGACACTTTTTTTAAAAAAAGACATTTTTATGGTGCAAAATACAGATTTAATCTCCAAACAAGTGAATGGTAAACTGTAATCGTAAGATGTGCAAGAAAATATTTGGAACATATGAAATAGTAGTCACAGATTTTATAGTCAAGATGTTCCCTTTCTGGTTTTCCAAATTGTTGCAGAAGTTACCAGAGGGTAAGGCAAATAAAATACTGCCTTCGCAGTGGACCCCAAGTAGGAATATGATACTGGTGGGAGGTGGATTCAGATCGCCCTGTCTCCACCCACCAACCCCCCCCTTTTTTTTTTAATGGTGAATTTTTATATTCTGATGTCTCTTCTGCAAGTTCAGCCTAACGTGCTTCTGATATGCTCTTGTTTCCACAGGCCAAGGCTGCAAGCACAAAGGAAGTTTGCTCAGTCCCAGCCAAACAGTCCCAGCACAACTCCAATAAAGATAGTGGAGCCGTTGTTACCCCCTCCTGCCACTCAGATTTCTGACCTCTCCAAAAGGAAGCCCAAGACAGAAGATTTTCTCACATTCCTCTGTCTTCGAGGTAGGAGTCTTGTAGCTGCTGAAGGGGGACAGTCTCATTCGAAGAATGAGCCATGGCACCACACACTAAGTAGCAGCCACACAAATGTACTGGTGCTGCGCTTGAATATATTGCATGCATTTCAAGTCTCAGCCATTTGACTGTATCTGCAGCAGAAGCATTTGAGTTCGTGGTTGTAAAGACCATAAAATGAGGCCAGTAGTAATGCAAAAGGAAATTTCTTTTATGCTTGACACTCTGTTGTCCTGAATGGGGTTTTGTCTAGCTCTCCTAAGTCCCCCCGCATCCTCCTTTGTTTTGCCTGACTAGAAACTGAAGAAGTGTGTAACTTGCCTGAGTACTTATTCCTGCAAGAGGAGATACCTGGTTGGAAATTCCCCTTCTCTACCTATTCACTGTCCTGTGTTTTTCAATTTGAGTGAGGCTTTTCATCTGACAGTGGGTGGAGGGGTTGCTGCTGTTCTTGGTTGCTCCAGGAGCTGGACTGTTCCCGTGGTGGTAATTAAAACAGGTGAGCTCCTCCGCTCTGCAACCCAAGTGCAGATGAGGTTTCTGAAGTTGTACAGCGAGATACCTGCATTATCTCACGGTAACAGGTGCCTGAGCCTGGCTGGAACTGGATGGCGTGTGTCTGGGATCACTGGTGTGTATTTGTGAGCCTGCGTGTCAGACTCGGGGACCTTAGCGTGAGGTATACAGTTGACTGTCCTGACTAAGCTAAAGAAGGAGACCACTCACCAGAGTGGTCACTTTTCCTGGGACTTTCTATGGGCCTGTGTCCCAAGTCATGTGATGAAAACAGCATCTTTCAGTTTAATCTCCCAGTTCTCATATCAGCTGTTGTGGCAGGTTTCTCTTTTGGCAGACACCGCCCCCCGTCCCCCGTTCGTCCGCCCCCCCCCCCCCCCCTTAGCGAGTTACTGCTCCATCATTGATGTGCTGGAACGATGCCTCTTGCTGTTGTTTTGCCCCGTTACCTGCTGAAAGGGTGTGCATTTGTTACAGATAGGGCTTGTTTGCAGAAGTCTTACCTCGGGTGTGCATTTGTTACAGATAGGGCTTGTTTGCAGAAGTCTTACCTCGTGGATTGGACCCTTCAAAGCTTGTGTTTGAACTCCCCTTTCCAGTTCTGAGGTTTCTGTTGCATCTGTGAGCAGCACTGGTCACAGCACCACCTGTATCTTCCTGCTGAGACTTTCTCACCTTAACGCAGCATGGTTTGATTTCCTTTTTTATTCTGTTCTGTGAGATTTTAGGCTAGTGGTAGCTTTAGACTGGTTGGTAATTTATCTGTCTTGACTCTGGTCCAATATAGAGCCTCCACCCTGCTGGGACTTCTGGTAAAGCGAGTGGGTGGAGGGGATGGAGGGGGGCTAGTTTGCTAGCTTTTGTGTTTGTTTAAAGGATTGCAAAGAGCAGAATCTAATGGTGTTTAAAGCGGCATCACAGTCCTCTGAAATCTAATCTGTGGAAATGTATTTCTAATTTAGTCTGCTGTGAGGTTGATCAGTCTGTTGGCAGCATGTCACTGCTGTGATCTGGGCCAACTGCCACAGTTGTTGGTGGGAAAATTCAGATGGGGTGTGTGTGTGTGTGTGTGTGAGCACACATGGCTGCATTCACACGCTTGTTTCCTCTGCTTGCTAACTAAGCATGTGGTATTTATAGCTTTGAAGGCACTTGCACTTAAAGAAAGGCAACCTGTGTGGGGATGTGGCCTGTCTCCATTTTTATTTCCTACTATCTCTTAGCATTGTGCTTTAACAATGTAAATGGGAAGCATGGGTACTTTTGTCCTCTTCCAGTGCTTCATTCAGAAGGTTTGTTGGGTTTTTTATTTCTATTTTAATCAGTGGCTGTTTAGCTCTTGCACCTGTAATTTTCTTCTTTGTTATTCATCTGTAGAATAATTGATGTTTTGTATTGTCAATTAAGAACTTGCAATTCATTCCTAATTTCTTCAGTATGCAGGGTACTCGTATATTTCAGACAACACGTGCATTCAGACGGCAAGATCCCAATTACAATTATATTAAAAACCACGAGGGAAAATCTGCTTTGAGTGCTACACATGGCATGTTCTTGGTCTGCTTAAACAGGCTGAAGAAAAGCAGAAAGGGGAAGCTGTCAGCTGTTTCAGCACCTCCACAAGCTTATTGCTCCATTACTCCTGTATAAAGCCAGACGAGGACCAGTATAAACGGGGAAATCTGCTACCTGAATGTGTTTGTGGAGGAGCAGGAAGAGTGGCTGTGGCTTGGAGGGAGAAGGAATAGGGTTGTTGAGAGCGGTATTGGCATGATTCTGCCTTCCCTCTCTGAACTGCTGTGTCCTGCCTGCCTGAGGTGGTGCCCGTTTGATCCCTGGGGAGGTTTAGCTCCAGGTGGCTGGGTCATTTGGTGTGCCTGTTGGAAAAAAGGACATGGAAGTTGGTTCCTAATATACTTGCAGGGAGTTCATGTAGCAGCCTGCTGGTACATCCAGCCCAGCTCCAGGAGGTCCCACGAGGGGCCTTGCAGGGCGCTGACAGGCTTGGTTTGGTGCTGCTCGGCTGGTGGCACCCAGAGAGCTTGGAGAGGGAAGAGCCAGCAGCTTACTTAAACCCTCCGTAGGGAAGACTTCTGATTTTTTTGGATGCAGTTTGTTTTGGTTTTGAACCTCTGTGCTGTTATTTGCTGAAGTGTTGAGGGATTCAAAATTGCTTGCGTGGTGGGACTTGTGGTTGTTCTGTCTTCTGTCCAGATATGTCTGTCCAGCCCTGGCTGTTTGTGCTTTCATGATAAAATGTGACATATAATTACATGGACATAAGAGCACACTCACAGTTCCCCACTTTGCAAATTGTTTAGTAGTAAGCGTAGTAGTGATTAGATCCAGGACAGTAAATCCCCAAGTTTGTGTGATTTTTTTTTTAATTGTTATTTTTTTTTTAAGTTAGGACTGTCTTAGGTCCTAGTTCTTCAAAATGCTCTGATCGTATAGCCCCTGCATTCATGATCAAAGCTTTCCTTTGGCAAGGGAGTCTTCTCCAGGAGTGGTGGGAAGGCAGCTCTGTGGTCACGTCTCTGTCCTCGTCCCACCATACCCAGCAGCGGTGTCAGAAGCACAGTGTAAATTTGTCGCACTATGTCAGCATGTACTTTCATTTTCTATTTTTAAACAGAGAAATTTAAAAATCTCATCACCACCACCAGTTCACTTTTCAGTACTCTGGGGTGGTGGTGGTGGGTGGTATTTTAAGTGGCAGCAGCTGAATTCTCTGTGTGATGGAGCAGTACTATCATGCAGCAATGCTGAAGAAATGCCCTCAGTGTACGTAAGGTCCCATACATGGGAAAAGAAATCCCAATTACCTGGCCTTCTGCTACTTATCAGAAAATCTAATGATTCAAACCACTTTTACTTTTTTTCCCTAGCATCCTGTTATTTCAAAACAAGGTAATTTAACCAAGAGGACCTGCTTGGTTTCATTATCCAGAACACTAGGGGCTTTAGACATGTTCTTAAGTAGTTTGGGTTTTGAACTTTTGATTTGATAACACAATGTACTAATTACTTCTTAAAAGGTAAGCGGAGCAGAATGAAAAGGCTGTTAAGAGTTGATGAATATTTGAGCACCCTGGAATGCATCTAGCTGACCAGATTTGGCAAGGCTCCCCTGCTTTCTATTATTTTAAAATCCTTTTTAATTTTTATTATTATTATTTTTTTTTAAATTGTGACCTAGAATTTCCAACGCAAGAAGGAAGGGAATAGCACAGATATCTCTGAAGTGTTTGTCTGCAGTGTTCTTATCTTTAAATAGCTTCTTTGAAGGAGCCCGTATGCCCTTTGCCAGAGGCATAATTAGTATATTTCAGCAGCACGCATAGATACAAGCGTGTCATCTCTGTGTGGTTGTACAACAGCTTTCACTTTTATTGTATTTTCTGCCTCTGATCAAATTTTTTTAAACAGCTTCTGTTACAGTGCATTTAAGTTACCTTTACTCTCTGTAATTATTTACAGGTTAAAAATATTGTGAGTGGAATAATATAGGGTTAAAGGGGGAAGGAGAAACAACTCCCTGTGAGCCATAGATCTTTGGCAAAAGGTGATAACAGGGAGGCTATGATTAGGAGCCTACATTTTAAGAAGTTTTCCCATGATCAATTTTCTAATTAAGTCAGGCCTCTGGGAGTTACATGCTAGAGAATTTCAGGGATTCCTAAATAAAGATGGTTAATTGAGATCTCACAAATTGAGTTTTCAGGCTCTTCTAACTGTTCTGCAAAACGTGTGACTGTTCGTTTTTCTTTGAGTACTGCAATGACTTAACGATCCAATGATTTATTACAACTGAGCAAAACCGAAATAGAAAATCACACTATAGCATGTTTATCTGAACTTCAGTAAATCTCAGTGCCCCAGTCCTCGTGCAGTTTGCTTTTAAACAGCCTTTTGATTTTTTTAAACACCTTGTTTGGGTGGTAGGCTTGGGGGCCTTTGGTCCCAGCCTTCTCTCTGGAGTCTTAATAGGAGAGGTTTGCCTGTGCCAGTAGATACCTGCAGAGGTTTTCCATTACAGTGGGAGAGTCCCCACAGTCAGAAACGTGGGAGCTCTTGATTTTGGGCATGTTAGAAAACACCTATTTGCCTAGCTTTTAATGGGGCAGAAGGTACGCTTGCGTGCTACTCTAGTATCAGTGGGTACGCTGGACTTTGAGAGCCGGTGATGCCATCAATCACGCTCTCTAAGCACCAGCCTTCCAAGGGAGCACATTGCCCACCGCAGAGACACTGCTCACCAGATCGGAGTAAACACATTAAATAGGATGGCAACTTGATTAGGCTTGGAAGCAAAACAATGAAATGCTGACACTGTCCAAAAACATGAGCTGCTTTGCAGTCTGGGTTAGTTTTTATAATTCCAGAGTAATATTAAAACACGGAGATTTGTTTAAGATATTGGAAGAAGACTTTTTATCAATTTTAAGTCATTTGGTATTTGAGACTAAAATTTTAGGATGGATTGACAACACAAGAATAAACTTTAGAGTGTTGGGTCTTAATATTACAAACCTTTTAATAAAGATATGTTTGCATTTAGTAACTGTAGTCTTACAGTTTCCAAGTCGTTTAAATTTTGAAGTTAGGAGTAACATTGAAACGTAAAGTATGAGATACTTCGTGTATGTGCAACCAGTTAGTCCAGCTGTGGAATTTGCTGCTCTGGGTTGGTAAGGAACTCTCGCAGTGGTTTAGGATGAGAGTAATTTAATCAGTTTTGGCAGGGAGAAGTGAATATATGGGCTCACAGTGAACAGCACATGTGTGAAATACACGGAGAGAGCCTGGTGACCAACACCATGGCTTTATCCCTTCCCAGGGGATGGGAGTGCTGCTGGAGGGCCATCCCTCCAGGCATGCAGCTGAGGTTAGTTTCATATCAGCGTGTGCCTGCACGGGACACGAGGTGGGAAGAGCCGCTGAGTGCAAGACGGAGTAGCCTGTGTGTAGCACTACAGCTGAATCAAAGTTTTTACCTTGCTCTTCCCGTTGTGGGGCCCCTTTCTGCTGTTAATGATCCCGGTATCTACTCCTGCAAAAAGCCGCAGGATGAAATGAACTCGTTGAAACGGGAGACTCATCTTGTAGCTCAGCCTTTATATTTGCCACAGACCCACTCCGAGTCCCTCGGCGAGCTGTTTTTCTGTTAAAATGAGGAGGAATGTTTTAACTCTGTATATAGGTATTGGCATAGCTGGACATTGATTATGGATGACCTGCTGGCATAAAATCCAAGAGCTGCGATGGCAGCAGCAACACTTCACAACCTTGCTGCCCACGGTGTTCAGTGCCCAGGTGGGCAGTGTAAGATATTCTGGCAAAGGCAGAAACCGGTGAGCTTGCTTCTGTAACCTGGGAACCTACCATAGGTTCAGTGTTCCCCAAAAGACTTAATTTGTTCTAGGGATGGAGCTCAGGGTCTCTTGGGTACGGAACATAGCCTGATAGCCTTTTGGGAATGGCGGTGTGGGGGTTTGGGACTTGCAGGCTTGTCTTGTTCCTGGTGGAGGGGAGCGTAAAGTCGGGGGTCGAAGTGTATGTGGGAAAGGTTGTTTTTGAGGTTCCCTGCCAAATCTAGGCAGGTTAGTGACAGTAAACTGCTTTGAGATGGTCAGATATGAATTGTAGACGTGAGACACGCTCTACTTGTTTTTTTTTAATATTCTGTAGTCTGTCACTCTGCTGTGTGTTCTGTTGACTTTGGAAAGTGAACCTTTGATTTTTTCCCTGCAGATTCACACATTCCCCACCCTTACTCGGTTTCTCTAGAAAAGGAACAATTTTATTTGGCTTTTTGGGTTTAGCTCTACTGCTTTGAAGAAAGGACCAAGAAGAAAATGGGGTTTGTGTCAGTGCACTAGCCATAACACTAAGCAACTTGGTGATTCGTACAACGGCAGAGGAAGGGAGAGTTTGAGCGTCGGTGTGTTTATGAGCTCTGTTTTATTTCTGGACTTGGGATGGCCTTTTCCTCCCCCTGGCTCAGGCACTGGGGAGCTCCCTCTGGGACCGTTCCTGCAGGTGGAGCCAGGCAAGTGAGATACAATTGCTCTTTCCTATAGAGTTTATGCACTTCATTCTCTTTTAGCCTTGCTCCGTAAAACGACCATAAAGTGCAGGCATAAATTACATTTATTCGCACTTCAGGGACTTGGCGCTGTCCTGCCAAAACGTAATAAGTAGGACATATAATAAATGAGAAGCAGGCCCTAAATTTTAAGCATTGAGGTGCCAGTACATCAGGAGCATTTGGGAGGCAAGGTTTTTCCACCTGCATACAGCCCCGAAATGGGGTCGTGGGTCGGAGCAGAAGCCAAACCTGCGGCTGCGGTTCGTTGTAGGGCTTGGCATGCCGCATGCTTATCGGGGCAGGCTGAAGGCCCGCATACCTTGACCTGCCTTGTGCTTAAATCATTTTGATGTCTTAAATTGTTTTAAGATTTTTCCAAAGCACATCTGGGTTATGTTTAATTGTTAGGAGGAAATAAAAGAGAGGAGCTAGAGGGGGAGTTGGTGTAAATAATTCATGGAGAAGAATCCTCCAATTTTGCAGAAACCACAGCCCAAATTACAGAGAAGGCTCTTGGATTGAGATGATTTTTGTTGTGGTTGTAACATACCAGGGTTTGAATCCTGTCCAGATGAAAACATTTGGTTTGTACTTCAGTAAATATTGCAGAAACACTGCCAGCTAATTCTGAAGAGTAATGAAATAGTGCTTTTGGCAAAGCACATGCACTTTCCGTACTTCTGATTCCACTCTTCGGATCCAAATTCAGAGTTTTTTAAAAATGTTTAGCTAGTCCAAGACAAAAGTTAATGTAATTTAATGAGAAACAAAACATACTGTAATTTAGGAGGGAAAACTACACATTTGTCAAATAAAAAAAAAAATTTAATAACCTCATTAGTCAAATAAAATGGCTGAAAAAGAGTATAGTTTATTCTATTAATCAGGCGCTTGCTGCTGAGGTCAGTGCATCTGTATGTACAGGTTGTGTAAGCATCAGTTCTGCCTACTGTTATTAGCCAGCCTGAATTTTGCACCGTGACTTAAAAAAAATATTTTACTTTATACTTATTGTTGTATAAGCATCGTGTTGTTATAACAAAGGATATAAAATACATTTGTCATCCTTTCATATGCATTAGGCAATGCTTTGTGTATAGTTGTGGTAATTGTTTTTCCTATATAGTTAGGTTTTCTTTTGTGTTACTCTCACAACAGGAGGGAAGACCAAAATACTCGAGAGAATTTCAATAATGAAACTGCAGATACTGACGGCACCAGTTGCCAAATGTACTTCAAACCTCATTTTTTAAAGAGCTGAGTATCCTCCCTTTTTGTAATAATTCATAGCTCACTATAACTATGATGAGTGAATTAAAAAAACCCAACTCATCATTAATGATTTTCTCAAAATTTGCCACGCACAGTGGTGTCTGATCAGAGGAGCAGTAACTCCTGCTCTGATACTGGTGAGGAGAGGCTACCTGCCATTCTGTTAGCTGTCCGAGCTTTCCATGTGGTTTGCAATCCCTTGGACAGCCCCGACAATTTGTTTGGCTTTCAAAACAGCAGGATGAGGGCCAGCTTTGGCAATTTGGCCTTCCCGCAGTGAGGCAGAGAAGAGGGCTGGGAAGTTCCTCCCAGGTTGCAGCCTGGCCTTGGCCATAGCTTTTCTGCTCTCAACTGTGAGTTGACAGCGACCTGTTGAGCAGAAGGTGAGTGGCATGTGTCCAGGACAGGGCAGCAAGTCAGCAGCACTATCAGACAGGTGCTCCTGTTAAAGCTGCTCAAGACAAGGTGTCCTTCCTGCTTTCCTGTATTTGTTACTATCTCACGTCAGCAATTTTTTCAGTAGCTTCCCTCTCCCGTTGGTCCTGCATCCTGTGTCCGTTTGCTAACTCACCTCTCACCGCTTCCCTCTTCAGCCCCAGCCCATCTGAGTTCCTGCCTTCCTCTGTGCTGCTGCTGTTGCCTGCCCTTTCTTTCAGCTTACTTCTTCTGCCATGGCTGCTTCTTCCTTTCCCATGTGTTGCGATTGCCTCATCCAGTTCTCTGGTGATGGCATGTGCTTTTGTACAAACATTGATGCAGAACAAATCGACTGTCTTGGGGAGGGGGAGCATTTAGGAAGTATGTGCCTAGACATCGTCAGGACAGAATGTAAAATGTGCAGCTTCTACATGATACTGGAAACATACTGTGTCTCATGTTTTGTTTAATAACATAAAGTGATATATTAAGCTACATATTCAATAAGAAAAAGTGTGCATAGAAATTTTCCAAATCTTTACTTGAGAACTTGTAACATTGCATTACGGTTACAGCATTTATTAGTGGACTTTAATTTCCTTAGTCTGGGATTTTAATCTGAATCAGTTCCCTGATCCGATTCACCACATGGCCCCACAAAATATTATACTGCCACAGTCAAGGTGGTGGCACAGGAATAAGAACAAGAGGCCAGATGGAGGCAGATACTCTGTAGACCATTTATGATGCCAAGAAAAATGTCCATGCAGCCACAGACAGTCTAGCTGGTTCCTTGCATGAAATGTCTTCTACATAAGTGGTGGGAAGTCAAATTTTATTTTCTAGATTACCATCACATTTGCTGAGTGAGTGGGTTTTTCAGGCACCTGCTGCTGGGGTGGGCAGCAGGGTGGGTGTCTCAATGTGGAGGGCTGCTCACACACCTTCCCTGGGTGCTGGAGGGCTGGACCCCTGCTCTTCCCCTTCATCCGCTGCAGTGCCTATGGTAGCAGCTGCCTGCACAACCTGGGGGCTCCCAGCACAGGAGACTTGCAAAATCCAGTACAGCCACAGGCTCTCGTAACTGTCTCACCGATTTTTCTGCTGTTTTCTTGGGGATGGAAAGCAAGGAAGAGGGGAATTGCATACCCAGAGTGCTGAGACCTGGCATGCACCACCTCCCAGGCACAGATGTTGCCCTCTATCGCATTGCAGCTCTTCTCTTTTGGTGTTGGTTATTAATTAAATTCTAATGTTACTCTTTCAGTTGCCCTGGGCAGGCTTTGAGAATCATGCCCTGGTGCTGGGGGAAGGCAAGAGGAAGAGGAGGGATGATTGCGCATCCTTACTCTTGTCTGGCTACCAAAATACACGCAAGAATGAACTGGCATAGCTGCCCCGTGGGTTTCTGTTGCTGAGTGTGTCCGGGCAGACAAAAATGTGCAGAATAGTGTGTTGAAAAATAAAAATCAAGCAAACATCCGCAGCTGTATGTTCTGTGAACGTGTATGCATGTATGTCTGGTGAACCTGCAGTATTCTTTATTCTTATGCCAATTTTGAGGGATTTTATCATCTTGCTGTCATACATCATTTTCATGATGAATACCTGTTATACATGGAGAAACCTGAGAGCAGCAAGTCTCAGTGAAATCTGTAAGGAAAACTACCATGTTGTTAACTTGAGATGAAGACAGTCCATATTTATGAGGAAGGGCAATATATTTTGTTAGACCAATTGCTATACCTAGAAGAAACAAACCAGCTCTTGAGCACACATTCTTCTCCACATCTTCAATGGTCTTAGACATTCATGGCTACAATAGCACTACTTAGTATTTTTTATATAAATCAGCAGTTTTGGGGTCCCTTGTAGAGGTAGGATGCGTCATCATGTGCACATCCCTGTCTGGTCTCGGAGGCTAAGAGGGATATTTAGGACAGGAGTCTGTATTATGATAAAGAAGGTGAGTGATCGCCTAGCTTCCACTTTTACCGGTGCAGCTTCACATGTATGAGCTTCATTAGTTCTTCAGTCAGGAGGAGTCTGGAGTTTTATTTCAGTAGGAGGAGTTTTAGGGTGTTCTCTTGGCTCTTTGCTTGGTGTAAACCACCACCAGCGCACGTCAGCTGCTCACACTTAGCACATCAGGTGTTGTATAATCAACATGTTACTCTTTCAGCTCAAATGAAATCACAGTGTACTTAAAGGCTTGTCTTCCCTTCAGTTTGCTCGTAAAGGGAATTTGCAGTATCAGGAGTCCGAGTAGCCTGTTCCAGTATTTTAAACTAGTGTTTTCTCAGCCTTTTGGACATGTTTAGCTACCTAGGCTTAAAGTGAAAGTGGTTTTAATCAGCTCAACCCATAGGTGTGAACAAATTCTCAGTACTTCAGGCTATTCCAGAATGGAAATCTTACTATAAAAGATGATGATTAAAATAGTTCTAATATAAAAAGTAAGCAAGAAAACTCAAAAGCTTTTATATTTCTTTCAGTGTCCTTCATCCATAGCAGTGCTTAAATAGAATGAAAATGTTTGAGTTCAGCCTTTTTTTTTTCTTCTTTCCTTTCCATTTTGTAAGTCAACTTTAATATGTAGGAAAAGCTGGGGAGCAGGAGGAGGGGTGGCAACCCAGATTGAACACTAGCTTTTCTCCAAGGTCTCATATTGCAGAGCACTTAGATCAGTAAAGTGAGGGCTAGCAGGACTCTCCTGTGTTATTGGATGTTGCTAGTCTAATTTTTCTGGAAATGTACTTCCCAAACAGTCCCAGCTGTCCCAGGAATGCAGTTTAACCGTTGTTGTTCACAGTCCTCGATTGGAAAGAATTAAAAAATGTCATTCTGGCCAAAGATTTATGCACTGAGATTACAACAGTTGAATACCAAGAGTTAGGTGAAGTTTCTGTCTGCTGTCGCACTTGGGTTGGACCCTCCTTCCTTTCTAAGCAGAAGGACACAGTATTGTATTTTATTCTGTGCATACAAAAAAAGAAAAGAAAAGTAAGATTGCTGTTGTAATAACATTTGCGTCGCAGATGATCATTTTTTTTGGTGGTTGCTGTTGAAAGCAGCTGACAAAAAGGCTCAGGGATATGGAACTCTAGGGAAGATGAGGCTTAGAGAATAGACGCTCTATCTGGTCTCCTATTGTAGTGTCTCAGAAGGATAAAATTTCTGACTGTTTCTATTATAATAGAGAGATTTCAGTCTGTGTTTGAATCTAATTTTGAGGGTTCCTAACAGTAAGTTTCTTTTACTGCTATCATTTGTCAATGCGTTAATGCCGTGATGGTGCCAGACTTTGGATCCTGATTAGAACTGTTGCACAATACAGTCTTGCAGAGCTAATAACTTCTGAATCCATACCACAGACTTGGGTATCTAGATGTAAAAAAAATATCTTATTTTTCAGGCAGCACTGTTGTAGACTAACTGTTTTGGAATCTTCTAGTTAGTTGCTGTTGAGACTTAAAGCTCCCCTCCAAGCAGAAGAATTAATGTGCCTCTCAGCACCTCTTACCTACTATGGTTGATTGCTTAGAGTGTGCCAAAAAGTTCTGGGCTTGCATAAAAATGCAAAGGTTTTTGTTTCTATAAGTTGCTACAGCTCTCATGCCGTGAAATGTGTCAGCAGTCTTAATTTGATCATTAGTCTATATAAATGTGAAAGTTGTGGCATGCAAAAGGCGCTCCCCCTAGGATAACCATATGTCCATACATTTACGTCTAAGCTGGATGGATTAAGTATGTTATTTCAGGGGGCAGAATCGCCATGCCCTAGGTGCAGTTTTCCCTGGCTGTCCCAAGCCTACCACCGATGCACAGCACGGGGTGCGGTGGGGTTTCTCTCTGCTTCTCCCCAAGGCAGCCGTAGTCCCCAAGGGGCCATTAAAGAGACCAAGAGCAAAGGTCTTTACAGGTGGGAGCTGAGCCCCACACGGCAGCTTGCTTGCTCCCCCCTAGCGGGATGGAGGAGAGAATTGGAAGTAAGAAAATTAAGAAAACTCATGGGATAAAAACTCATGAGGTAAAGAAAAACAGTTTAATATGTAATGCAAAAGCTTTGAGCGCAAGGAAAGCAGAATAAGGAATCCATTCACTACTTCCCACTGGCAGACAGGCATTCAGCCATCTCCAGGAAAGCAGGGCTTCATCGCGCCTGACAGTACTGTAACTCCAAAAGTCCCTTCCTTTCTCCTCCTTTCTCCAGCTTTTATTGCTGAGCACGGTGCCGTGTGGTCTGGGACACCCCTTTGGTCCGTGGGGGTCAGCTGTCCTGGCTACATCCCCTCCCAACCTCTGCCCCCCCCCCCCCCCCCCCCCCGCCTGCTCGCTGGTGGGGCAGTGTGAGAAACAAGGTGTGTGTGGGGCAAGCCTTGACGCTGTGCAAGCACTGCTCAGCAGTAACTAACACATCCCTGTGTTACCACTGCTGGTTTGGTCACAAACCCAAAACATAGCCCTCTACAAACTACTATGAACAAACATCCCAACCCAAACCAGTACGCAAAGGAAAGGTTGGTTCATTGCAGGAACAGCCTATCCCTGGTTTTGTGCCCTATTTAGCTATCCGTTCATTTAGAATTTAATTTTTGTAGTTAGAGTGTTTTGTACAAACCACATGGGAGCAGAGAATACACAACCCACAAACAACCTTTCGTTAGTTGTTGGCAATGGCAACACCAACAGCTCAAAACCAACCAAACCAGGGAATTGCTGTTCTGAGGAGCTAGAAGCCAGAAGTGTTTCCTAAGGAAGCATCAGCCAAATAGCCACTACCTTGTGTTGCTGGTCTGTAGCCCAGCTCTTTGTCCTTTGTTTTCTTTAGCTACAGGGAAAGTATTGAAGTGATGAGCCCCCGTTCTGCACTTCTATTGACTTTCTATTTTTCCCTTTCTTCACCCAGAAAAACCTTTCTGAGAAAAGTAGAGGGCTCCTAGGGCACCTGTCCCTCCAGGGGATAGACAGAAGACTCATTTTGAAGTATAGGCTAATATCAGGCATAAAGGAAAGTGGCCATTAGTTGTCAGCAGTATTTGTACATCTAAAAATAGTTATTTAGGTTGCTACAGTCACGTCATGTGTCCTGATGCAGTGCAAGGAAACCTGTACACTGTTGCTTGACGCACATAAAAGAAATGTTGTGCAAGAGTCACATTTAAATTCCAGTCCTATATTGTTGTTAAGCTTGTGAATCCTCACTTCTCTCTCACTTAATTGCATGGTGTGCCCTACCCGTGTGCAAACAAGGCAGGTTAGGGGGAGCATCATGAGAAGTAAACAAGAGATGAGAAGCAACATCCTTAAGAGGAGCACATGGGGAGTCAGGACTCCTTTACTCTTTTCTGTCCTTTGCCAGGGACCTCCTAGGCAAATTTAAACATCCCGATGTCTCGTTTTTTCTCTTTGTTTAAAACTGAACCAGAATACTGAAAAACATCATGTACAATATTGTTGAGGTCTGCAAAGCATTGTGAAGTTTAAATACTAGTATTTTAGTACAATAATAACCTAAAAATATTGCTGGGGTGCAGGTTGATTTGTAAATTCTCTTTTTTTTCTTCTGTTTGGCGAAAGCTGTAAGCTTCTAGTTTGTGCATTAAGACTTCCGTAAGGCACTTAGGCACGCATTTGAAATTAAGCACGTGCATTAGTTTTTTTCTGAATACACAAAGCTATTCATTAGGGCTTGTAGCAAGACTGATTGTCTAAAGTATGAATAGAATGTGCTTGGGGCACGGGGAAACTCTGCTTTTCAAGCACATATGTATCCTGTTGGTAAAAATTAATAAATAAACCCCCTCCAGTTAGTCATGCACTAGTGTGACCTTCCATCTCCGAGTCCCCCTCTTCCTTGCTATGCATAACACTAAAGTAGGTTATGATCAGTATGGTTAGTGCAGTAAGTGAATGTAACGATGCTAATGAGCCATTTTTTTATAATGATCAGGTTCTCCAGCCCTGCCCAGCAACATGGTATATTTTGGAAGCTCTCAGGATGATGAGGATGAAGAAGAGGAGGAGGAGGAGACAGAGGACGCAAAAACAGCCACAAACAATGCTTCATCATCATGCCAGTCAACCCCCAGGAAAGGAAAAACACATAAACATGTACCAAATGGGCAAGGTAGGTCCTAAGTAGTGATGTTCTCCTGTACTGCCTAGTAAAGAATCTGTGAGCTGAATGTGCTTAATTCTTGTCCGTCCTTCTGGATCTGAGGGAAAAAGGATACAGGCCATAATGGGAAAATGGATCAAGATGTAGTGTTAGCATCTTCTGTTTTAACCTGTTTCTCCTGACAATCTGAAGTCCGTCTGTGGCAGAACTGTAACTGCAGGGCTGGAATTATACACACATAAATATGTATAGGCACACAGAGTCACTCTCTCTCTGGCATTCTTGAGACTTGCTTAAATCTAGAATGATTTTATTTTATCAAAGTTAAATATGAGCATTCATAAGTTATCAAAATGCGTGACAGGGGCAACACTTAATTTCTCACATGCAATATTGATACCACAATTGCAGTAGGTTAAGATAACTGCATTCATGTTGTTGATTGAAGGATTTTCTGGAAGAAGCTTTTCCAAGTCAGTTATTTCTTTGCAAATCAACACAAGCTGCATTCATTACACAGTATTTCTGTCATGAAGTCCTTATGCCATGTCTTGATGAATGGATCCATATATATTGCAACGTCATCTAGTGTAGAATGGAAGACCTAAAAGCCACACTGAAAATTTTCTGAGGCTGCTATAATGCTCCACTGTCGAAGTCCTGTGTGATCTGATTCTCTCTCCAGCAAGAGCTCTTGTATCCTAACAACTTTCTGCCTTCTCTGCCTGACAGAATTTCAAAATGGAGCCTGTGCTCTCGGTTCCCTTCTTTAGTTTACCTTCCTTCTGGTGACTGCCATTCAGCTCTCCTCCTCTTAGTAGAAGGACTGAGAGGAAGGTCCCTCTACAGCACACTTTTTGAGTTTTAACCTCTGCCTGCTTTTTTTTCCTCTCCTTTTGTGCTACTCTGCTCTGAAGAAGAGATTAGTAGATCCCAATTACTTCATTGTGCTAGTCCTCATCTCTGCTTTTCAAAAGGGAGTTTTCTATAAAGAACACCCTTGTTACACATACCAAAATTATTTTTCATGACTACATCTGAATCTGGTTTTTATTGCCCACCAAAGCTCAAAAATTCTCTTTTTGTGAACCGTTTGTGGAGAAGTACAAGGGGACGTTAGGCCTAATAGCATTTCAGCTGTCAGCTATGAGCAAGAGTTTTAATCCTATAAAAGCCGTGGATCAAAACTTGGCACTTTAGATTGATTTCTAAATAAAACCCCCCAAATAACAGGCACAAAACTCTACATATGGAAAATGAGAGTGCGTGTAACAGAGCTGCTGCCTTAGTGTTTTAAATGTGATATATCATTACAAAAGGATCTGATCGTGTTCCTTGAGAATGTCCCAGATGGCAGCCACTTTGAAATTAGCTCAAAACCAGAGACACCTGAAATCTTAATTGGGGGTAAGTAAAGGCAAACTTAATGAGCCATCTAATGGCTTCATAATCTTTATCAATATAGATCAGAGTGAACATAAATGAAGCTGCTGCTTTAATAGATCTGCAAGAGACCTTTATAAAATACATAGGAGACAATGTGAGATGTTTTGACAAAGGTGATGAAACAGGAATTCCCAGAGAACGCAGCTGCTGCTTCTTAGTCATTGTCATTTTTTTTTCTCTCCCCCCCCCCCCCCTTTTTTTTTTTTTTTTTTAATTAAAATTTCCTTACCCAGGGGTATTCCCATTTTTCAGTGTCTGTTATTTTGGTTGACAGCCAATTGTATTTTTGTTTCCTGTGAATAAAGTAGGTTCTGGTTCATGTGTGTCTGTTTTAAATGAGACCACACACAAAGGCAGACCAGGGACGGGCGCAGCAAATGAACTTAATCTAGCGTGAGAGTCTATTTTTAATGAATTAAAGTCTTTTGTTTTTAATATACAATGTGTAGTCAAGCACTTTGGACCTGAAAATGCTAAGCATTTGCTATGACATAGAACAACAAAGGTTCAGAGCTTGATTAATGTCATTAGACAGTGTCAGATGATTGCTTTGTATTAAATGGGGCCAGAACAACTTTCCTGGGCAAAGTCATTTGTCAATATCCTCTTCTGACGCCATTATGGGACATTATTAGGGTTGCGCACCAAACTATTTATTATAACCTGGCCTGTTGAGCCACCTTTTGGACAGCTAACTCAATGGAGAATGCCTGAGTATGAATAAGAAGCATGTATAACACGTGGCATAGCTTGCTGCATGAATTGAAGTAATTAGCTCAACTGACTTGTTGCCTTCCAACCTTCCCGCTTACATAGATATATTTAAAGCATCGGATTGTTACCTGTGCCTTTGCATCCTCATTTCTTAGGACTTCTGATCACATATACAGCTGTTAGAGAGCAAAGTAAAATGTTTGGCAGGAGAAGTGTTTATTCCCCACATTCATGGGACTGTGGAAAAGGGATATTTAGCAAGTCTTTCCAGGGAGGTACCGAGTCTAAATTGCATCTCCCCGCTGCTGGGAGGAAATTCCAAGTTGTAGGTAAGAGGGTAGGTTTAGGTCTCTGTTTCTTTAAAAGTAATTCTTTGAATTCCTCACAACTAAGTAAGTCCTACTTTGATTTCATTCTGTGGCACAATGGAAGGTTTTCTCTGCAGGCTCTTGAAGGAAATGTTTGCAGGTGCCAAGTGTTTTGTTAGGCAGGCTGGGATCAGAACCTGGAAGATGCAGTTAGGGAGTTGTTGGGTTATCGGTCCCATCAGGAGAGCAAAAGAGGATAGGCGTTCCTCGACTTGAAAGGGCTTGTGGACTGGAAAAGGGCCTCGGGAGGAGCCTCGGAGGGGTGTGCACGGATACAGTTGCGTAGACGACTTTGAAATTGCACGCAGGAGGCTACGGTTCCTCTAATAATGGTTGGCTAATTTCCTTCAGAAGGATGGTTGCAGAATTAGGTATTTCTCACGCCAGCCCAGCAGTTCAAAGGTGGAGAGGAGTGCGCATCTGGGCCAGCATACCTGGCAGTGTCATGTTGGTCTTCAGATGCCTGAGACGGACAATTAAGTTCTGATTGATATTTAGGAAAGCAGAGTTAGCCATTATTATTTGTAACCAGACTTCTTCGTGAAGGAGAGTCTTGTTCCCTTAGCTGAAGCAAACCGGCTCTCGCGTGTCAGAAAACCCAGTGGGTCAGAAATGGTTACTGGCCTGTGCTGTGTTTTGTTACCGTGGTCAGCTAAAACTGTTGTGCATGCCTTCTGGCTGAAATGAGCAGGGGAGAAATTTGTATAGATGCCTTTCTTCTTGGGACTCAAATTTCAAAACAAATCTGGCAGTAGTGCATAGTAAGCAGGCATTGCTGGAAGAAATACTATCCTCTGCATTAGTGCTGTCTTCCTTGCTTACCAGAAATACAGAAGAGTGTTTCGCTTCTCAATTTGCAATGGATAATTTAGCAGAGTAATTTCCTTACATGTGTAATAACAAAGATGATGCAGGAAAAGATCGTAGACAGAGGGTTTTTTTCTTATTTCAGGATACAGTTCAGTACAGTGTTTGTATATCTTAGACTTAAATGGCATATCTTTTACATACCTTACTGTTTGAGTGTGTTGAGAAAATTCTAATTTGTGGTTGCAATTCTTTATTTAGTTTTGGTTTTAACTAAATGTGATATTTGTGAGTGGGTACATAAGACAGAGTCTTAGGCTCATGCATCTTTTTTAGTGAAATTAATCCTGAAGAGGTAAACATTTAGAAGAAAAATATTTTTTGCATCCAGCTAAAATACAGAATGAGAAAATTTCAGGCAGAGTGCTACAATAGTTAATGGGTAGGCAATTATTTTGATGATTTACAGCCTTTTGTTGAAATACCATGGAACCAGTAATTGTTGCAATAAACATTTTTGCACATTTAATTTTTCTGCAAAAATATGTAACATGAAAATTACCCGTTTTGCAGCAATTTACATATTTAAATATGCAAATAAGGCACAACACATTTGGCGATTTGCGGATTTTCAGTAGCTGGATGTATGACCTGTGGAGAAGAATGGGGGAGCTGGAAGTTGCTCGAAAAAATTGAATTGTTATCCTGGTGAGAGACTCGTGATAACAGATAGACACTTCTTGTATGGACTTGCTGCTTAGCCAGTGACCCTTTTGATGTTGTTTGTGCCATAATGTTTAGGTGAGAGTAATAAATTTGTGCTAAGGCGAGACACTTGGTATTGAATTTTTGCAAACAGTGGTGTGGTGTCACATACCAATAATGCTCCTCTCAGTGGCCCAATGTATTCCTGTGCACGTAGGGTTTTGACCTGTGTTATTGATAGTGTCAAAAAGAAATTCGTTGTTATCTGCCATGGTCATCCTGTGTGACTTCTGTTAGCATGCAGCGATGGAAATTTTGTTGCGGAGTTGTCCACTGACAAATTGCGTAGTGTTGCGTTAGGGCTGGAGAAGTGTGGGAGCAGTGGTACCACGCATCTTCAGAGGTTGTCGTGGTGTCTGTTTCTCCTGAAGTACACCTTTGCCACTGACCCTGAGTAGGTAGATCGTGTTGGGGGGCTCCAGAAGACAACTTCTGTCTCTGGAAATGGTTTATAGAAGGCTGAACAGACCCAGCACTTAAGGAAAACAATCGGCAATATTAAAATACTTTGTTTTATGGAAGTGGATCATTGTTTTAGTTCCTTTGAGAGGGGAAAAGAATTATTGCCTGGGTCCTTTAAGGCAGTTTGAGAGCCACATAAATGTTTTCACAGTGACTTAAAACTGAATTAAAGCCAGAGCAAGAATGTTTTTGTACAGTAATGGATATTTAATGCCAGAAAGTTGATTAATATTACATCTCTTCCCAAACATGGTCTATGTAACAACATGAGGTTTGCATTGGAATAGCTGGCTTGGGTTCACAGCATTGGCAAAGCTCCCTTTTCTCCTTCTAAAAACAAAGCTTCTCCCTTTCACTCTTATCTTCCCTCTTTGTTTTGGATAGTTTTATGAATGCACAATCAGTTGCTTTACATGATACGAGCTCTGCAACACGCAGCATATGTGTACATACTGATGTGAAGAGCCGTCTTCGATTAACAGTTGGACTTGATGATACTAAAGGTCCTTGATAACCTAAACGATTCTATGATTCTGTGTATGGTCCATGCCTTCATCTTGCAGACGCTGGCATAAAGCAAAAGGGTTCGTACACCAGTACTGTGCTCTCCCTGCAACAGACTCCCCTGTTACCTCACATATAAAGCATATCTGGTGCAGAAATAATCTCCAGGAGGGCTTGGGAGAGAAAGCTTTGCCCATGGAGTCAGCACTTGGCTCAACCCAGCCTAGTAATTCTGCTGCTTACACAGTGAAAGCCTGATTGTTGTACATACTATAAATTGGCTTCTGAATGGCTGGCTGGCTGTATCCTATAAAATACTTGCATGCAAATTAATCTGTAGGAATACTTCAGAAAATGGCTGAAAACACAATAAATGTTGGTCGCTCACTGCAATGTCAATTCCTGTAGTAAATGCTTAGTTAATTGGTAGTAATTGAGTCCATCTGTGGCTTTACTTGGTCAAAAATTTTTTTAGCTATTAGTATAGCTGCACCTAGCACACACAGAGTTGGCACAGTTTGCGTGGGTTTGTGTAGGGATTCTTTATTACAGTTCCAAATGAGATACCCAAAGTCCCTGGCTGGGATGTTGGGTGAATATTGGTGCCCAGGGTCCAGTTCCCTTGTTGCAGGGAGCACTGTGATGCATCTGTGGGGATCACACCTGCCATAAGGTTTTGCTCTGCTGCCATAAATTATATCAGTGGTTTAAAAACCTCCAGTGCTTGCAAGTTTTGAATATAGTGCTTCAGTTCCTTTGCATTTGATCATCACTGCTAACCAGAAGACCCACAAGTATTTCACCCTGGGACTCTTACTGTTTCAGCTTAATGATAATAATAATTGCTTTGGAGGACACAGCATTTTTTGAGCAGAAGCATTCAGATAGGTATGGATAAAAGGATATCAGTTTACTTCATTTGAAGT
The DNA here is from genome assembly GCF_015220075.1 of Falco rusticolus. Classification (NCBI taxonomy): domain Eukaryota; kingdom Metazoa; phylum Chordata; class Aves; order Falconiformes; family Falconidae; genus Falco; species Falco rusticolus. Next base: position 97,301,600 of record NC_051189.1, on the reverse strand, counting down.
GTCTGATAATTTATTGGCACTTTTAATTATTTGTTAGTAGTGCTCTTACCTTTAACTAAAAGCTGTTCTGAAAATACAGAGCTGTTAAGGTAGCGTAAAATAATAATAATTTGGGACTGCAAAAGATTTCTTCCTGTAATAATGTGATTTTCACTATTTGTGGGTTGAACTTTTTTCCTGACTTTCTGGTTTTTAAATGAAATTATTGCTTTAGAGATGAAACCTTTGTTGACTACTCTTTCATGAGGAAAAAAACCCTGGGAGCAGAACTTTGGATATTGCGCGTGTCAGAGTTATCTCTAGGATAGGAGATTGTAGCTGGGGCGCACCTGTATCTGGGCATAGTAAAGCATAAGGTACACCTTTTTTGCTTTTCTGAATGCCTCAGAAATATTGAAGAGCTGGCAGACACAAAGGAGAATGCAGTTTACTGCACAGGAAAACACAAAAGAATCAGCAGTCATTATATTGTTGGGGTTTTAGGGGTTTTGTTATTTTCCATCCTCAGAAGTGGGTGTTTCAGTCTTAGTTGCTCTTCAACAATGAGATTTCTTTGGGGAGTTTTTTGGTCTTTTTTTGGCCATTTCTTTTTTTTACTGAACTGTCTTACTAGGTCTTAGGGCCAGAGTTTAATCCTGTGTTGTACCAAATAACTTATTCATTGTCTCAATAAATTCTACATTTTTACTCAGGTGGGAGCAAAATCATAGTCCGGGGGATTTCCATGCCCCCAGCCCCCCTGTAAATGCTTAGCTTGTGATAATGTTTTGTAATTAATCAAGTTAATGTTTTGATACTTGTTCACATAATATGTTTGTGAATTATGCAGAACTTATTACTGCAGAAAGGTTTTTATACCTATTTAGCTGGATATAAAAATATTCTAGGTGTTGGAAGAAACAGACACTGATTTTTATAGAAACTGATACCATCTACTAGAGACAGCTTGACTAGGACTGTTTTGCATCTGCATCTCTCCCTTTTTATTGTTTTCAGGCTTTAAGCTTTTTAAGCTTTTCCTGTGAGACTGAAGATTTTTTCTCTCCCATTTCTCTCTTCCTCCTTTCAAGAATCTTACAAATTAAGACAAAAGATAATTACTCAGAGGGTAAAACTGGCAGGGTTCCCACGACACTTAAAATTAATGAGCTGTTGCATATAAAATATACCTTGTCTCATGTTCGCTGGGGTTTGGTGGTGGTGGCGTTTTTTTTTGGTGAACCATTAAAGTGCACAATTTGGCTTTTTGGCTGTGTTTTCTGTTTTAGTAATTTTCAGTTTATAAGGCGGCAACTGAATACAGAAAACTCATCTCTCTGACAATGTTTCCATATGAGCAGATCAGTATATGCAATTTGTTCCCCCCGAAGGAAAATATCCCTTGCAGTGATGAAATACATATCAATGAAGCTGCCATTGGTTGTTTGTGCTATGTCTTATTAAAAATAAATAGTCGTTCTTTGTGTGTCTATAGCGCCTTCCACCTGATGTGAGAACTCCTTACAGAGGAGGATAAATGTATTGTCATGAACTCCCTGAGAGGGGTTGGCAATTATTATCGGTTCCATCACTGGAAATGAGACACGGAGGTTATGCGACTTTCACTGAAATCACGGAAAAATCCTTGGCGGGCTGGGGCAGCGCCAGTTGCTCCTGAGCGCGGGAGTGACGGAGCCACGGGGGAATTAGCAGTGACTTCGCTGCCGACAGCTTTTCTCTCGTTCTTACTCAATTTATGCAAGAGGGAAGAGAGGAGGAAGAGCAATTGTGATTTTTTTTAAAATTGTTTTTACATAATCTGCTTCAACACTTAGGACCTACTGAATATGAGAAGTGACCTGAATAACAAATCTGTCAATAGCGTGCTGGAGTTTTGGCTTTTAGAGGTGTGGTGGGAAGGTAGATGGCTGGTTGGGGAGGTTTGAAGGTAGGTGTCTACTCCAGAGCGGTTTAGATGCCCCTTTTCTGTCCAGCAGGACTGTTGGTTGTTTATTATTACTACTATTACTGCTGCTACTAGTGTGATACTACAGGACATCTATAGAGACAACTAAGCTTCACAATTTAGATAAAAAGGTATGTACATCATGTTTAGTGAGAAAAGAAGGCTTTCATTTCACAAGAAACCAGTAATTTAATTCATCTAGTTAATATTCCCAAACAGATGTTGTGTGTTGTGTGTAGTAAATAGTTTTTAGATACATGTGCTATGAAGTATTGATGGATTTTCTTATTTACGTCCTTTCCTAAACCCTGGCCAAAAAGGCAGGGGTAAAACCCAAGAGCAGATGAGCAGAGAAGGCAGGAGGGCACTTGGTGTTGTGGGTGTTGGATCACAAGCCCTGGGAACCTCTGCCAAGTGCTTCACTGAAAAGGGGGCAGCACTGACATAAATTCACATTTATGATTAACAAACAAATAGAGAAATGTGATGTGTGTGTGTTTGTTTTTAACCTCAGCTTTTCGTGTTCCCTGACAACAAAAGAACAGTGACAGTTCTTCAGTTCAGCAGAGGCACAGGAACAGAACTTGCTGAGATAGACTTGTATATGCTTGCATAATACTGTACAAAAAATGTGGTTTCTGTTCTGTGCTTTCTTACCCCTTCACTTCGGCAGAAGGCTAGGGTGCTCACTGTAGGTCCCAGCATTACTGCATATGACATATTCCAAAATTATTTTAGTATTTTCCTTTCTTCGCAGAAGTACCTTTTTCTATTTGCATCTCGTCTGCTACAGGCAAACTGCTGTCGGTTTGGTTCAGCAGTTTGGATACTGATGAAAACAAAACATGCTTTTTCATGGAACATTTCCTTTCTTTTGCTTTAATGTAAAAATAAATCCCTTTTCTGTTTAGGTTATGTTTAGAATTCCCTTGCTGCAACAGCAAAAAATTAATTAAAACTGTCATAAACAAAAATCAAACTGATAAGTCTAAATTTAGGTCAATCAAAACAGTAATATACCTTGTATGTTTAAATTTGGATATTGAAGATAATGTGTGTTAACAAGCAAAGGAAATACTTTAGTAAATCTGTTCATGTAAAGAAATATGCAAAATAGCGCTTCTATTTCTGTATTGATTTTACTTTAGATGTAAGAAGACACTCACTGAATACCCAACACTGACAGCAGAGAAAGTTTGGGTTGTTTTGAATTAAGAGGTTGGTCTAGTATGATTTTTTTTTCTTTTTTTTTTTTTTTTTTTTTTTTTCCTTAATAGTCTGGTTTTCTCTCTTCTCAGTTTTCAATGGGTCCAGCAAATCATCGAAGGAGAAAGAACCTGCTCAGAAACACAAAAGCAAAGAGGCCACACCAGGGAAGGAGAGGAACAGCGAACATAAGGCTGAGAGCCGAAAAGACCAGGCTGCTGCTAATCACCATCCTACTGCAAACACTGGCTCCTCTACGAAAGGGCTCACTGCTAACAGCAACCACCACACTCTTCATAGATCGGCTCAGGACTTAAGGAAACAGGTAAGGAATTGTACTTAACTGTGGACACATGGGAAACGCAGACTTTTAAGGTGCCAGCTCCATTTTTCACTGCCTGGCATAGACTGAACGTGGCAGTCCTCTAAAGCAGAGACTTGAAAGTCTCCTTGAAAGAAAACAGCAGAGAGTTAATTTTCAGTGAAAGAGAGAGAAAGAGAAAAAGAAGGAATAAAGACAACTGATGCATACAGGAAGTCAGTATGATAAAGCATGCTTTACAACCCTGTTTTTATGTTACCCAGCATATACATATGAAAGAGTGAAGTTCACATCGCTATTTATTAAAACTTTCTGACGGGCACTCTTGTTGGCCTCTCAGCTGACGGTGCAAGGTGGGCAGCACATGGAAGAATGAACAAATTTTGTGTATGGCTGGTGTGCCCAGGTTGTCTTAGAGGCTCACTGGCACTGTAGAGAAGCTGACATTACATTCAGGTGAGCAACACAAAGCTCAGAGGCCTGCTCAGCGCTGGGGCCAGGCCTGGTTAATGTCTCCATCAATGACCTGGACGAGGGGATCGAGCGCTCCCTCAGTAAGCTGGAGGCGACACCAAGCTGGGGGGAGTGTTGATGGGCTGGGGGGCAGGAGGCTCTGCAGGGGGGTCTGGGCAGGCTGGGCCGATGGGCCGAGGCCACTTGTAGGAGGTTCAACACGGCTCCGTGCCGGGTCCCACACCCGGGTGACACCCACCCCCCGCAGCGCTGCGGGCTGGGGGCAGGGGGCTGGGAACTGCCCGGCGGGGAAGGGCCGGGGGGGGCCGGTCAGCAGGCGGCTGGGCATGAGCCCCCAGCGTGCCCAGGTGGCCAAGGGGGCCAGCAGCACCCTGGCTGGTGTCAGCAATAGTGTGGCCAGCAGGACCCGGGCAGTGACCGTCCCCTGTGCTGGGCACTGGTGAGGCCGCACCTTGAGCCCTGGGCTCAGCTCTGGCCCCTCACTGCAGGGGGGCACTGAGGGGCTGGAGCGTGACCAGAGCGGGGCAGGGGCTGGGGCAGGGGCTGGGGGGGGAGGCTGGGGGAACCGGGGGCTTCAGCCTGGAGAGGAGGGAGCTCGGGGGGGACCATACAGCTCTCCTCAAGGAGCAGAGGGAGTCAGTCCCTTCTCATAGGTAAGTGACAGGGCAAGAGGAAACTGCCTCAAGCTGTGCCAGGGGAGGTTTAGATCAGATATTAGGAAAAATTCCTTCACCAAAAGGGCTGTCAAGCTCTGGAGCAGTCTGGCCACGGAGGTGGTGGAGTCACCATCCCTGGAGGTGTTTAAAACCCACGTAGATGCAGTGATTAGGGACAGGGTTTAGTGGTGGCCTTGGCAGTGCTACGTTAACAGTTGGACTTGACTACGTTAAAGGTCTTTTCCAACCTAAATGATTCTATATTTCTATAATTCTATGATTTTCAATTGTGCAATGCAAAATGGAGAGAAATTCTAAAGCAATGCAGGTATGAGCAACAGTCACACCACATAGACTCATCACGGTACAGTCCTCAAGCTTCAGAAAGTAAGGGGGCTGTAAGGTGAGCTGATCATCTTTTTCTGTTTATTTTTTAAAAATGAGTAGGCATTTGAATTTTCTTCTGAAACCCATAGTAACATAAGTACTTTCTTACCAAGTTAAATGTGGTTGTAATGAATTAAAGGTGGATTGTGCGTGTTGTCTGACAGAAAGACTTTGCTTGTACAAAACCTTACACTTACCAGTTATGTGACATTGCTAAATTTTCAGACCTTGTCCCGAGTTTTTGACTTTTTCATTATTATCCAAAAGGAGAGTTGTTTTCTGAGGGTGTGAGTCGTACATTCCTCCTTCTTCCAGTATGTTTTTGCTCCTTGTTCATGTGCATTTACATGGTTTATTTATGTGTGTGGTTTTTATTTTGGTCAGCCTTACAGAAAATAAAGGCAAAACACGAGACATTACTGGAGATTTTCTTTTTTCCTCTCTTTCTTTCCTCTTCTGGTGTGCCCTTGCACTTGTCATGCATTCCCTCTCTTTCTTCCTCCCTTGCTGTCTTCGCAAATCCCCTACATCAAAGGGGCTGTGGGCAAAGGAACTGCAGTTCAATGGGGCCCTCTCTTGGCCTGAGATGGTAATTTAGCTCTGCAAAACTATCAGTGCGGAAGTATTTTTATGAATGAATTCGAGATCAGTTGCAGAACTTGAATTTGTTTGGGACCAAAACTGTCGTTCGTATTGCTAATGTTGCTGTTATTACTGGGGTTGTTATATAAGACGTTGCTTGTTGGCTTTGTTTTGTGTATGTATGTGTCTGGAGGCTGTATTCCACGTGCTATGGAGAGGTGTGTGTCCAGATCAAATCCAACACATTGCTGCAGGACTATGTGCTCGTCTCATTTGCTTTTTAAAAGACAAAAAAAAATTAATATGTACTGTACCATCTTTACTTCAAGGCAACTGTTCAGTGAAGTGGGGAAAAGAGTGGTCTGAAAAAAAATACATGTTAGCAAAACTGACAAGATAGCTGAAAAGCAAAAATAAGGCCATTGGTATCCCTAGTTTCACCTTTAGCTCAAGACTTTGAGTCTGTAAGGCTGATGTCAGTCACTTTGTTACTACAAGGTGATCTGCTTAGTGGGTGAGGGAAAGGCTGTGGGTGCTGCCTACGTAGACTTTAGTAAAGCCTTTGACACCATTTCCCACTGCGTTGTCCTGGAGAAACTGGCTGCTGGTGGCTTGGACGGGCGTACTCTGCGCTGGGTGAAAACTGGCTGGGTGAATGCAGTGACATCCAGGTGGTGGCCGGTCACAAGCGGCGTTCCCCAGGCTCAGCGCTGGGGCCAGGCCTGGTTAACGTCTCCATCAGTGACCTGGACGAGGGGATCGAGCGCTCCCTCAGTAAGCTGGAGGCGACACCAAGCTGGGGGGAGTGTTGATGGGCTGGGGGGCAGGAGGCTCTGCAGGGGGGTCTGGGCAGGCTGGGCCGATGGGCCGAGGCCACTTGTAGGAGGTTCAACACGGCTCCGTGCCGGGTCCCACACCCGGGTGACACCCACCCCCCGCAGCGCTGCGGGCTGGGGGCAGGGGGCTGGGAACTGCCCGGCGGGGAAGGGCCGGGGGGGGCCGGTCAGCAGGCGGCTGGGCATGAGCCCCCAGCGTGCCCAGGTGGCCAAGGGGGCCAGCAGCACCCTGGCTGGTGTCAGCAATAGTGTGGCCAGCAGGACCCGGGCAGTGACCGTCCCCTGTGCTGGGCACTGGTGAGGCCGCACCTTGAGCCCTGGGCTCAGCTCTGGCCCCTCACTGCAGGGGGGCACTGAGGGGCTGGAGCGTGACCAGAGCGGGGCAGGGGCTGGGGCAGGGGCAGGGCAACTGGGGGTGTTCAGCCTGGATAAAATGGGAAACAGCTTCAAAAGTTGTGCCAGGGGAGTTTTAGGCTGGACTTTAGGAAAAATTCCTTCAGTGAAGGGGTTGACAAGCATTGGTACAGGCAGCCCAGGGAAGTGGTTGAGTCACATCCCTGGAGGTATTTAAAAGATGTGCAGGTGTGGTGCTTAGGGGCAGGGTTTAGTGGTGGATTGGCAGTGTTGGGTTAATGGGTGGACTAGATGATCTTACAGGCCTTTTCCAATTTAAATGATTCTGTTTGAATTTAATTTACTTCCTCCTTATGTGCTCAGTGTAAGCAATGCCTCGGGATGGAGCTGTGTCATAGACCCCCATTTGGTGAACCTGCGCACCTGGCAGTGTGGCCAATTTTTTAGGCTGACTCTGTGTGTTTGGTTGGTTTAGGGGGAGACATATCAACAGTAGAAAGGTAGGAACATGCCTACCACAATTTCTTGTTTCTTTTCGTTCCAATCATCTCATGTGTCCTCAGAAACAAGTACAGACCAAGAACATGTAGGTGATGACTGACCAGCCAGATTTTCACGTTTGTCAGTGTGAAATCCTGAGTCCACCTGTTGCTTTGATGGTGGGCTATGACCACCTTATTTGTTGTACTTGTTTCCAGCTGGAAGACATTTGTTGCAGCCTATTCCCATTTGAAGTGTGGTCTGTTCTTGTCTATATAGCACTGCTGCATCTTAAACATTATGCTGTCCTCTATGAAAACACTCAAGATACTTGTGGGTATCCGGGGAGGGAAGAGGGAGAAGCATTTGAAAACCATCGAGTTGTGTCTGCTCTAGAAAGATGATGGTCTTGAGGAAGTTGGCAGGGGTGTTTGTTTCTTGTGGGGTCTCCTCAGTTAGCAACCAGAGAGAAATAAGTGAACTCCTTATGGTATTCTCAAAGCCAGATGTTCTCTACTTCAAGTGCTGTTCATCATTGGAGTAATCACTTGGTTTGAATACAAACTCAGAATAATGTGCTTATAATTTAAGATTGGAGGTTAGATAGCCAAAGCTTATATACCTGTTCAGTTCAAGATTTGGTCCCGAGAGATCTAAGCCCTCGTGTGGAGGTATTCTAACAACTTTAAACAATTGTGATAAGTTGCTGTTTTCTTGATGAATTCAGTTTTGCAGAGTTTTGTATCTTGGCAGTTTTAATTCTGTCCTAAAGCTGATGAGGCTGATGGTGTGTTTTCCTTTGAAATACAGGAGCTGTGGGATTCTGCCTTTCTCCACAAGCACTTTCTCCGTGACTGTGTTTTGTCCTTAGGCCCTGTGCCACCACCCCTTGCTGAAGGAGTGCCCCAGGTGGCCCTTCAGGCTTCTGGTCACAACTTCCTCAGAAAAAAATCACTGGAAGGCTGGAGCGATAAGACGCCTCCTCGCAGCCTGACTGCTTGCTCTGAGGTATAGCTGTGGCCTCCTTGAAACCTTCTGGTAGAGGAGACTCCACAACAGCCATTGACAGCTTCTTCCAGCGTTTTCCTTTTCTGCTACTGAGCATGTTTTCCTAGTTGTGCCTTGGATCATTGTTGTAGTCCACTAAAGGGTTTTTTTTCCTCCTGCTTTTCCCAGTGAACATGGAAAAAGCAGTTACTGTCTCTTTTCAGAGGAGCTCCTTATGAATCGAAGACTGCTACAGAGTTCTCCCATAGGCTTCTCTTTCAGACCAAATAAGCTCAGCTCTCTTGGCTTTTCAGTAGAGATCATTTTTTCCAACTACTTGAGCGCTTTGTGCTCCTTTAGACTTACTCCACTGTCTGAAGTTTTTTCAAAGTGTGGGCCCAGTGCTGGGTCCAGCCCTGGTCAGGGAGGCCGGTGCTTTCCCGTCCCTTGCATTCACCGTTCTGAATTCATAATAGGTCTTGGAAAGTGACTTGCGTGCTTTGTACTACGGTTGTGTTTTGCATCTCGCTGTGGTCCCCAGATGTTATCTCCTCCCTCCCCTACATGCATTTGATTTGTCCTTCCTAAAAGTAGTGCTTCCTCAAATTGTAGAAATGTTCTGAAATAAGTTCTTCAAGATTGCCTTTGATTTGGACCTTGTCTCCAGAGGGCTTATTACAGCCCCTTCCAGGTGTGTGTCACTGAGAAATTTTATGATAATCCAAGTTACTGATGGAAGTACTTGGTAGAGCCAAGGCCAAGACAAGTCCCTGCAGAAAGTCACCTGAAATGCTCTCCAAGGATGGCAGTGAACGATGACAACAGTAACTTCTCTTGAGGGTGGCTTTATTTAATCCCTTGTGAAGCGCTTTAGAGTAATTATTCATAGTAATGTCTACGACGTGTCTCATGAGCTTGTTTAACGGAATGCCATGTGGCACAGTGGAAGCCCTGCTGAAACAGAGGTGTTTCTTTACCTGCTCAGCCAGCAGTCTACCAGAAGATGATTAAATAAGCTTGATGTGCTATTTTGGCAAAACTATGGGTAGGATTTTTTGTTTTGCTTGTATTCTTTTTTTTTTTTTTGACATTATCTTACTATTGTTTGTGTATTTACAAAATAACTTTTTGATAGTTTGTTCCAGAATGATTTTATGGTTTGAAGTTAGACTTTGCCTGCCCTCAGCTTATTTCCAAGAGCCATGCCCTAAGGTTATCTAGGTACATTTTAGCTTACTGGGGTTTACTTCCTAGCTCTTTTGCTGAAATTGCTTATGTTATGTATCTGGTTGGTTATGTTAGGTATCTGGTAAGCATTCAACCAGTGGTACTTTTGGTGAAGACTAATGCCAAAGAAGCACAAACACTTTAGCCAAACTTGCATTTGTTTTCCTTCCTTGTGTAGTGGTTGATCTCTGCTGTTCTTTGTCGTCTTTGTATTTTTAAGGTATTTATAATTTCTTTTCTGTTTCATTTTATGAAAGTGAAGTTTTTTTAGCTCCTTGGCTTTTCTGATTTTACGCATGCCTGCTTTTGCTGTTGTTGCATAGTTGCTCTTAGTCACATAATCACGTTTCCACTTTTTTACTGTGATTCTCTTCTAATTTTCCAGTCATTAGAGGACTGTGTGAAAGGCATAATGGCCTGTGTTTTCTGCCATTCCTCTGAGTGGGAATTGCTTTGCTTTGGGGTGGGTTTTTTTTGCTGTTTGTTTTGTTTGCCTTTTTTTTTTTTTTTAAGTCTTTGTCCTTTCTCTACTGTTGTCACATCTTAGAATGAAAACTCATTTCATGATCACTGTCACCCAGATCACCTTTCCTTTCTAGTTCTCAATCAATTCTTCTCTATTAGTCTAGGTGAAATCTGTAATCGATGTTCTTGGCTATTTATAAAGCCAGAGATGTTGACTGCTGCAGGCAAGAGGCAGTGTCTTAGCAGCTCTACCCCGGTCTGCTCTGCAGCATGAAAAAGGGCTGTAAAAGTCAAACCTAAGCCTCCATTTCAAATGCAGAGTACTGCCTGAATTTCAAGGAAAATGGGTAAACGAATTTCTCTTAGCAAGTGTTTGCTTTCAAGATGATATCTCATATGTCTTTGGAAAGCTCAAGGTAAAAACTGGTGTCATCAGTTAACTGGATTTTCCTTAACTGTTTTTCTACCTTGGAAGCACAGGAAGGACAGGAATATGGATGGGTTTTAAAAGCATGTCATTCCTGCTCCAGCTTCTGGAGCACAAAGGAGAAAATGCACACAGTGAACGTGTGTTGTACACATACATGTGTGTGTACACAGAATGCCCACGTTCCAGTTCCTCTTCTGCAAGTCACTTAATGCAGGACCATAGCGTGATCTTTTCAGTCTCTATTTGATCCCTGTTTTATAACAGTTTATCCTTACTTTATAAGTGAAGACAATTCTTGCATTTCTATGGGGGAAGCTTCCATAGTTACGAATTTGGCAAGGAATTTGAAATCCCACAGGGAAGTATTATAACTTTGCAGGAATGGTGTTATTCACCTGAGTGCTGATGAGGGCTGATTGTACTATATGCTTTCCCTTTGAGCACTTTAATCAAAACGATCCTGATTTTTGGATATGTTTGTCAATTTTGGGGTATCTTTTTCTGCATTTACAGTAGTTTAAGGAGGTGAGAAGGCAGTGTTTAAACCTCAAACAAATTTCAGCATTTAAACTTGGACTTCATTTTCTTCGTAGTGGAGCTTAGCTTTGACAGTGCTGAGCTGTAACAATTCCCTTCGAAGCTGAGGGTTGTTTTCAGTGCTTAACACGTCTTACAGTGAAAGTACAAATTCTAGTTTCATAGCTGGGTTTAAATGTCTAACAGGAAGCAGTGGAGTCTAGCAATTTCAAGTTGCAATGACATTTTAGTGGGTGATGAATATGATCTAATAAATGTGTGTCAGCAAAACTGCTCAGATATCAAACTTTCAAAAAATGCATTGAACTGCTGTATGCATTTTTATTTCAAATTAATAACTTCAGGAACAAGATGCCTCCCAAGATTTTATATATGTGATAGACTGGATTCTTCATGGTTGTCCTGATCTGTTAGATGCATAATGTGTTCAATATTTCTTTTTATATGTGTGTATGTATAGACAGAGGTTTAGTTTCAATCTCAGTGTGTGTTTTTTGCAAGATATGTCCATTCCAGTTTGAGTAGATAGTATACGCTGGCTAGTTTGTCTGCTAAGAAGTATTAAACTGTGTGTGCACTTAAGGGAAGTTGGGTGGGAGAGAGGTGGTGCCTGAGGGCCAGAAAAGAATGTAATGAAAGTGTTAGTTTGTAAATCGGGCTACCTGTGTTTTGTGGTACCGTGACAGGCTTTCAGGCAGACAGGGAAGAGGGGGTGGTGCAAGGGAGCTCACCCTGAATGCCAGAGGCTTCGTACCCTCCAAAATTGGCTATGTGGGGACTCTTCAGTTTGTTTTTTAAAAAAAACACAACAGTTCTCTTGTACTTGTTTATTATAAATGCCCAGTCCCTCCTCTTGCCTGGGTGGAAACTGTTATATGAGGATTGTACAAAGGGGCCAGGAGTCAGGACTGCAGAGTATGGTTGTCCAGCGACTGGAATGCCGTGGCTGAGTGGTAATGTTATTAATTTACTTTTCTGTTTTCTTTTTCCTTCCTTCTGCTCCCCGTGCGACACTCCTGGTATTGCAGGTTTCTAAAGTCAATGGAATCACTCGAATGTCATCTCCGAGTGCAAATGCAGCCAGTGCCAAAAAGATGAGAGAGGTCAGACCTTCACCGTCCAAAACTGTGAAGTACACTGCAACAGTGACAAAGGGAACTGTCACATACACCAAAGCCAAGAAAGAACTGGTCAAGGAAACCAAACTAAATCACCACAAACCCAGTTCACCTGTCAACCACACAATCTCAGGGAAAATAGAAAGTAGCAATGCAAAAACCCGCAAACAGGTGCTATCCCTTGGAGCATCCAAGTCTAACAATGCCGCTGTTAATGGTGTAAAAGTCAATGGCAAGTTGAACCAAAAGACATGCACTAAGGAGGTGGGGAGACAGTTAAGGGAGGGGCTGCGCAATTCGAAGAGGAGGCTGGAAGAGACGAATCACATAGACAAAATACAGTCGCCCACCAAGAGAATGAAAGGGGCCATCAACTTGGCAGAAGCTGCCAGCAAAAAGGCAGCCGTAGAAAAGCCTTTGCTGAATGGACACCTTAAAAAGGAAGTGCCAGAGAAGAGTTTGGAAAGAAATAGGCCGAAAAGAGCCACTGCTGGAAAGAGTACGCCAGGGAAACAAGCACATGGCAAAACTGAAAATGCCTCCTGTGAAAATCGTTCTACCTCTCAAGCGGAGTCCTTGCACAAGCCACAAGACTCAATGGGAAAGCACGAAAAGGGCAGTAGTAAGTCTGGGTGGGGGATGCTGGGGGAGATTCCCATCCTTAGGCCCTCCACCAAGGAATTTCATGACCCACTGATATACATTGAGTCAGTCCGAGCTCAGGTAGAGAAGTATGGGATGTGCAGGGTGATTCCTCCTCCAGACTGGAGACCTGAGTGCAAGCTAAATGATGAAATGCGGTTTGTGACACAGATTCAGCACATACACAAGCTAGGCAGGCGCTGGGGACCCAACGTGCAGCGGCTGGCCTGTATCAAGAAGCACCTCAAATCTCAGGGCATTACCATGGACGAACTCCCACTCATAGGTAAGGGCTGTGGTTTCATTGGCCTTTTGCCGCTGCTTGTTAGTGTCCGTATACAACTTTATGCTCCGTTTGCCTTTATGCTTAACCGAACCCCTGTTCAATTAATGCTGCAGAGCTCTGGGTCTCTCTCTTTATCCATTGGTCAGGCACGATGCAGGTAGGTTGTCGGAGAGCTTTCCAGAGAGACTTTATATCGCCACTTTCCTCCGGCCTGCTCTTCATTTCACCCGGGAAAAAAAACAACGTGGTGTGGTGTCTTGGTCTCCAGATTTCACGATCTTCTCCTTTCCCTGCTGTTTATTTTTGTAGGTAGTACAACTACAGATATCGATACCTGTATTTTATTCAATGTTTTTAAATGTTGCTTCAGAATATCTTTTGGACCTTTCCAAAGATGTTTTCCAAAGAGGTTGCAGTGCTGCCAAGCTTTAATACAAATCTCCCCCCACCTTCCTTTAAAAGCATTTAACCAAGGGGAAAAAAAATATCTCAGAACTGACTTCTGTTTGGGTACTCAGACACTTAAAATCACAAATTTGCAGTGACCTGCTGACATTTAACAACCATTAAGTGTCAAGAATAGGCAGTAAAATGTAGTTGATTGCAAAATGGAGGTTTCATTATTTCTCCCAGCAGGTGTCTGCCAGGGCTAATGCCTGAGTGAGAATCACTTATTTAACAGAATTCTTGGTTTATGGTCTGCTGTCAAATATGACACGTGACAAAAATGTGACAATAGTTTGTAAAAACATGACAACAGCAGCATACAAATGAACTGTTGAATGACCCACCTCCATCTGTACTGCCTCAGCAGCCATGACATAGTAACAAACTTGTGGTTTTAATTTTTGTGTAGCCCTTCCCTTTGTTTTTGATGTGTTTCGAGTCGGAGCTTACAGGACCTGCATGTTGCAACTTGAGGCTAGAGTTTTGCCTTTGAGGCATTATCCCATCAGAGGCAGCTATCAACACTAGTTGGATTAAAGGACACACTTTTCTGTTTAAACTGTTCACAACACTTCCCACCCTCCCACCCCCCTGTGTTTTCAGACTGTATTTTATATCACATATGGTACATGAGTGAAAATGCATAAAAGAGCACAAAGAGATGGCAGAGTTTATGGTGAACTGATGCAGGGCACAGCAGAGAAATGACAGAATTTAAGGAGGAGGAATGAGGGTTAGTGCTCTGTTGCAATAGCCATGCAAAAATGTTCAAGGAAATCTGAAAATTAAAATCACTCAAGCAGCAATAAGTGAACATTTTGTATGCCTAATGTATGCAATGGTTGTATGCTAATAGAGAAGAACAACAAATTAAATTTACATTGGCAAGAGAGAGAAGAAAATGTGCACGACAGCCCGATTAACGCTCCTGGAACAATGTTAACTTTTTAATGAAATACCTTAACTCAGCATTAAGATGGCATTACTGTTAATTATTTGTATTATTTAAGCACCTAAGAGCCTAATTAATAGACAAGGATTCTATTCTGCTGGGTGCCATATAACCAGAGTAAACAGTGGTCTCTTAAAAAATTTGCATTCCATGTATCCTTTCTGCAGTTAATTTCCTACCTGTCTTGTGTTTAAAATTAAAAACAAAATGGAGAAAAGAAGCTTGAGATCATCAGTGTACAACGATGAGAAATCTCTTGATTCCAGCAGGAAAAATATAAAATAATCTGGTGTTAAGTGCAGACTTATTTAAGTCGACACGCATACATGTCCCTCCTTTCATGGCCAAATCACATTTTCATTGAAGTAAGTGGGAGTTTTGCCAACAACTTGTGTAGTGCCAGCATTTGGTATTAAATGCATACCTGAAGATTTAGGCTATTTTTTTTTTAAATGAGCTTGCTCACTAGGCAGTTTAAAAATATTTCCAACTTAGTGAAATTAAGATAATTTTAAAAAGAAATTCAACACCTTCTGCATAACATCTGCCAGTTCTCTTGTTTAAGCCATTTTGCTATAGGTGCTTATAAATGGAGTTAAAACTCTTCCCCCCACCCCCACCCCCCTTCAGCCTTTCAAGGAAAGTTTAAGCCACAAGCTTAGGTCAATCCTGGAAAACATCAGGCTGAGATATAAATGCTTCCAAAAGTTATGACTGTGTGAAATGGAATTATAATTGAGACCACTTTGTAAACCTTAGCTGTAGCTGGCCCTGTGGAGGATCTGCCAGATTCGCGAGGCTCCGACTGAATGATGTGCTACTTGAGCCGTAGTATTGCCGAGTGATTATGAGCAACCATTCCGTGATGCGGGAAAAAAATCGCATTTCTTAAATAGCTCATAAACAGTATTGAAACTAGAGCCTTGAGCTGGGTGTGGACTATTTGTCCCACTGGAGAACACATATAATGTTAAACCTGGACCACACTTCTTTCAAGGTTGGGAATATATTACTCTGGTTTTTGTAGGTCGCTGAATCTATTGGGATGGAAAGCCATCTTGAATTATGCCTTCAGCGTATTTGTGAACTGTGCATATAAAACACTAGACCAAAAAAGTAACAGCCTGTAATAGAGGCCAGCTTGAAAGCTATTTTATGGGGAATGTTAAAGAGGAAAGAAGGAAAATCTTTTGAAAATTTTTTTGGGGTTTTGGGTTGGTTTTTTTTCCCTTTCTTTTATTATCCAGTGGTGTTTACCTTTTCTCACCTTCAAGACTTGACCATTTTGACAGCCACCCAAAAAAAGAATTACTAAATTGGATAAATTTGCTGCCCCACAGCCCTGCCTCCACCCTTGTCATATGCTGCTCAAAGCCATGCCCTTGGTTTTGGCTGCAGCCAAAATCCTGTCCCCTCTTGTCACACCTCTGCCCTGTGCAGGCTGCGCTGGCGAGCAGCCCCTGGCACTGCTCTGTGGCAGTCACAGCCCTTGTCATCCCAGAATGTCCCTCCTTGCTGGATTGGCACGAGAGGGGGAGTGAAGGGAAGAAGGAAAACTGGGAGCGCCCATGAAGTGTCCAAGATGTAGCACGGGGTAGTCTGAAAAAAGTAATAAAAGTGACACTGCATGCGCTAGCAAACAAGATGATACGACTGGCCCTTAAGATGCTCTAGCCTTGCATCCTGCAGTAAATATTTACCATAATGCTGCTTCTTGCACTTCTCTGTTGTATAACAGCATTTCTAAGTGCTCTGAAACAGCTATGGCGTAATGTTTTTTTACTCGTCTCAAAGAAAAAGGGCAAGGAGGGACAATGTGGTGGCAGCAATGTTAATGTGAGTTTGTATTAATTCTCTTTTTTCCTTCAGCAGTGTCCTCTTGAATTGTAGGTGGTCTTTGGTCCATTTCTTCCCTCTTTCTACTGATGATTTATTTCTGTGCTTTGAGAGTATTTATGATGTTTCTTTTATTGTTCCTCATCCATTTGGCTGCTTTTTATGCTGCACTTTGTATAATCCTCCATCTTTATTTTTTGTCTGGAGTGTGAAATGTGCCAGTCGTCTTAAAATGTACGAAACCATAATGGAGTATAAAATATGAATGGTCTCAAACTGGAAGGATGGTGTGCCTGGAACTTTCTAATGCAGGCGCCAACCCCAAGCAAGCCCCCTGCCTCCCTTGGTTTTTTTTAAAGGATTTTTTTACTTGTAGTGAAATTAAGGATGTTATGTGCTCCTTTTAAATACTAACTGTATTCAAATCGTTGTGCAGCCATTAGATATCTGATGGTTCATCTCCAGAAAGGATAGGTACTTGTGGGTTTGATTACCAGTACCCATCTTCGACACTTGTTTTGCTTCTTGCTGGTATAAACCAGACGTGGGACTGGTGGTGGGCAAGGGGAGGGTGGGAGCGTGTGGGTTTTTAAAGAATTGGGCAGCTCTTCTCTCCCCTTCTGCTGGGTAATGACCAGGGGAAAGACATGTGTCAGGAGATAGCTGGGGGTGGTCTGAGGAGAGAAGGGAATGAAACTCAAGGAGGAGAGCAAATTTAACCGTAAGGAAGGCTGTTGCAAATAGCAAGGTATAATCTGCTGTATGAATTAAGCTAGCAAACGAGTGGAACATGCCTGTCTTAGCAGGAGGCGTACAAAATAGGGACAATCCTGCACCGGTGCCCGGAGCCGTACAGGTGGCACATCCTGTATGTGCCCAGCCTAGTAGCATGCTTGATGTGAGCCGCCTGCAGCTTTCCTAACCTGCTCCTGTGTTTCCCTTTCCCCACCTCTGCTGCCTGGCACACGTGGACCCCAGGAGGCTGTGAGCTCGACCTGGCCTGCTTCGTCCAGCTGATCAACGAGATGGGGGGGATGCAGCAAGTGACTGACCTCAAGAAATGGAACAAGCTGGCAGACATGCTGCGCATCCCCAAAACTGCACAGGACAGGCTGGCCAAGCTGCAAGAAGCCTACTGCCAGTACTTGCTCTCCTACGACTCCCTCTCCCCCGAGGAGCACAAGAAACTGGAGAAGGAGGTCTTGCTGGAAAAGGAAATCTTGGAGAAGAGGAAAGGACCTTTGGAGGGACATTCGGAGAATGCCTACAAGTTCCATTCCTTGCCCCGGTTTGAGCCCAAAAACGGACTCATCAACGGCGTGGTTCACAAAAATGGCTTCCGCAACAAGTTGAAAGAAGTTGACGTCCCACTGAAGACGGGCAGGCGGCGGCTCTTTGCTCAGGAAAAGGAGACCACGAAGGAGGACGAGGAGGAGGAGGAGGGAGTTCTTAGCGACTTACACAAGTGTATATACAAGGTAACGAGGCGGGCTCTGCCGATTTTGTTTTGCAGAACTGATGGTGCTGTCATCTGGGTGGCATCCGGGTGCTAACCCAGCCGGCTGGGGAGAGCTGGTGGGCTGTAGTGCCACCCCCAAGGCAGCAGCGCAGCCAGCGGCTATCACAGCTGGGTGGTCTGGTGGCTTTATCCTGATCTGCCTGGCTCTTGTGGGATGTCTGGAAAAGCTGGAAGGTGTTAACTGTCGTAACAGGATGCACTGGGCTCTGCCCCTCTTCATCTCCTTGTGAGAGGTTCCCTGAATAGTTCTGTCCAATTATCCTTGCAGACAGTTTTTATTTTCATTTTCTAGTGACATTTAAAGTAATGTTCTGCTTTCTTGTTCCTCCTTCTTGCAAGTCTCTTGTTGAGTGAAGTAGCACTCCACATCAAAACTAACATCACTAAAAATACTACTACATTTGGAAAGGACAAATTGAAATGCAAACAATATTTTCATCCATGGTGCCAGATTTTGCTCAGCAGTAACTGTCACATGGACGCTCAGTCCTCCACATACCGAGTACATCCATTTGCGAAGGAATGCTGACTCTTCCACTCGCTTTTATTTGGCAGTCTCTTACCTTGGAGCAGGACTTGGCACTGCGACTTGCAGTGCAGTTTTGAGTTGTGCTGGAATGTGTAGCCGTGCTCTGAGAGAAATACAGCATTGAGTGTCTGTGCCGAGTACAGGAATGCGCTGTTCTTCCCCTTCCCATCTCACTTCCATCACCAGGAAATGAAGCCAGATAGCCCAAAGTGGCTTATTGTTAAGCTATTTAGGGACCGCATGAGCTCATGACTTGGGCTTTAAAAGCTTGCTTCAGGTTTCTTTTGCAGCCTGTTATGATTTGTCAGCCCTGAAATTCTTTAACTCAGGAGCTCTGGCCTCAATCCCACCTTTGAAAAGCAATCTTTTCGCCATGCTGCTGTTGGAGAGAAGCTTATCTAATGACAGGAATGTTTGTGAGTAGTGAAGTGGCATTTCTGTGCTTAATATCCTGTGCTTAATGATGTTAAATGAAAAATTAGATACAATTTACCATGACTGCTGTATGAACAACCTCAGGCTTAGTGGGCCAGTGCGAGTCCCAGGTTAAAGTTTAGAAGACACAAAGTAAGACCAGGATTTGTGAGCAGTATCCTAATCACGTCTAGACTAGCACAGGTAGTATAACCAGCCTGAGTCTGCTGAGCCCCAGCTCTTTACCCCAAAAGGCTGAGAGTTCCTAAATTGCTGCTGCTGCCCAAAAAGCACTGGCGGTACTGACAGCATCAGACCCTGTGTGGGTCCAGCAATACCCGGTAGAAATACTGCTGTTCCGAGCCCAGAAGCTGAGATGAGCATGGCTGGGCCTGTGGGCCAGCGCTCCCCCCAGCCACCAGAGCAGCTGCAGCACACGGAGCCACCCGACAACTCCTGGGGTTGTCCACGCGAGTGACAGCCGCTTCCCGGACACTGGGGCTTACCCGTTTGCATCCCACCCCACGCTCGTGTGTGGTGCAGACTGGGGACTGTTGTCACAGGCGATGGACCAGGGAGAAAATGGGGGGGGAAGCAAATCTGCAGGGGGTTTCTGGAGAGATCCCTGTTGTGGAGCGCCCTGAGGGACTTACTGGGGGTCAGTCTGCGTGCAGGGAGGGGCATGTAGCATCATTTCCACAGCACTTGGCCGAAAGCCTTGTAGGACTGATGGTGAGAACTGGTTATGTCACTTAGAGCAGCTTCAAGACATAGAAATACAAAATTATGCAACAGTCTTGATTCATCAGAGTAATCCACAAGACTTGTGAAATGACTGCAGCTCATCACTAGGCTTTTTAATAAGACTGAAGGGGAGGTGGTGCTGGCTTACAGATTTAAGCAGAGGGTACTTCATGGCATTTTATGAAAGAAGAATTTTAATCCTTCATTCTCTTTTTTTCTTGAATGATGGTGTCCTTCTGTGCGTGTGTCTGTGGAGGAGGGAGTGTTCTTTACCTATTAATATGTTTCTGATAAAATCTGAAAGTTGTTTAACAGACGTGTCCTCATGTTACAGTTCCCACAGATGGAGGGATGGTAATAGTTCCTTTCTAAAACACATTGCTAATTCTAATTAAAAACAAAAAACACACACAAAACAACAACAAAAAAGCACACCCACACCCCCCCTCTTTGATAAATGCCCCTGTCCATAGATCGAGGGCTGGAGGAGAACATGCTAATCATGTGGTTGTAGTCCAGTTTAGGCCATCAAGTTTATGCTTCAGACCATGAAGGGGCCATACATTTAGGATTTCACACAGTAATTTGTGCAGTCAGCACGTGCTTGAGCTGGAACATGTTTTTAGAACGAGACATCCAGTCTTCCAGGAGCAGTTACCACCATATCGCATGTCAAGGTTAAAGTAAATCTCCTTTGTGTTCAGCTGACTTGCTGCCAGGGCTCCCAAATTATTTTCAGTGTTGCTCCTTGCCAGGCTGTAAGACCTGCTGTGCTTTTTAAGTGTGTGCTGCGGGCTGCTGCACTTGCTTTCTTTACTCCTAAATGTATGGCTTTTCTACCTCGTACAGCGTCGTCGCTTGTAAGTACGTGAAGTAAGCTGCTGTCATCAAAGCAGGATCTACTGGAAGATTTTTCACTGCTCTTCTTTCCCCAGTTTTGGCTCTGAAAATATTTGAAAATCTGTACCGGAGCTGACTGAAAACAGCATTTGTTGCCATACAGAACAAACTGCAGGCTTCTTAGCAGACCCGTTAGAGGGGCAGGCGGAAGAAAGCAGCAGCGCAAGTTGTGCCACCCCTCGCATGAAACTGCCCCAGAAGCCCCGTGCTGAGCTCTCTTCAGCCAGGGACTCGGCATTTTTGGACTCTGCTTAACAGGAGTCCTTCCTGCCTGTGACTTACTGTGAAATCTGTCTTCTGCTCATGTTTATGGTTGCTTTAATGTCTTCAGCATTCATAGTGTTGCAGCATCCTTCTCTGTGCTTTCCCTCCGCGCTCGGTGGTGGTGATGCTCTGGGTTGTCTCTCATGGCAAACATAGAGGCTATGAAGAAGGATCAAGAGAGGAAATAGGAAATTTTATTCCTTAAACCTTCCTCTGTCATATTGTCACAGCAACAGAGACCCTGCTCAGGAGCTTGAAGCTCTCGGGACGGTTGTCAAACTGCTGAGATATTTTTGAGGGCATTGAAAAGGGTATTTTAGTCTTCATCAATTTATTTTGTGTTCTGCTTAAAATGCATTTTGGATTATTTTCTGTGTTGGTATTAAAACATTTTATGAGATCCCTCAGATTAAAAAAAAACAAACCCTAACCAAACAACAAAGACAACAAAAACCCCTCAGCTGTTTATTTTATGTTACAACTGTTAGGAGACTAGAAATGTACCGAGTTCTTGATGGAGGAAGAAATGGGTATGTGCGATTTTAAAAGGCTGAACTGTTCAGTTTTTCCACTTCCTTTTTTCTTGCTTGCTGCTTATGTGAGAAATGGAAAGACATGGTTAATCTTGGAAGATGAGTCCTTACTCTTGTTTTTCTGTATAAGATGAGAGGAAGAGGCGAGTAGGTGTGCCAAGGAAGCTGCTGCAGAGCGTGTGCTGGTTTGCGAGCGGTGCAGTCTGTGCTCGGGTGTGATGACTGCTGGTGCGGGTCCCGCATTTTACAAGAGGTTTTGTTGTAAAAGGCTGCCTCAATAAATGATTCATGAGGGCATTAAAAGATGAAGGAAATTGCTTATTGTATCGCAGAGAATCCAACTCTGAAGTTTATGGGAATCAGAGGGCCCCAGGCCCCGGGCATTTCACAAACTTTTTTGTTACAGCTAATTATGCTGTATTCAATTAAAAAGTGACAATGTTACAACCGTAGGGGCATGGCAAAGCGATAGACTTGGCCTCTGGGGGAAAAGCTGCTTGTATAGTTGTTTCTAGTTTACTCTTGGGCATAGTTCTTAAATAAATTCAGCAGAAGAAAAGGCTGAGGTGGTTTGGCAGATCTGTTTCATAATTGAAAAACTAGGAAGGTAATAGTCTGAGTAATAAAATGTTCATTTACATGGAGTTTTTAAGTCTGTGGTTGCTCAGATGGGCAACCAGTTGACATGATGGGAGTTAGAGGAAGGAACAGTAGATCTGGTGAGGGGTCAAAGATATTTTCACTTTCATGTTTGCATAGCAAGGCTGTGTCTGCCTGTAGTGATGCCCACAAACCAGTATGGCCCCAGCAGCTAGTGTGGTGCCTGCCAGCTCTCCTGGCTCACTGCTTCCCAGGATGTTTCTCCAGCTGTGGGGTGGAGATCGAGATAGGATTGGCCCTGTCTGGGCATACCTGTATTTCTGGGCTGAAAGGAGCAAGTGGGTTCTCGTGCCTCTGCCTTGAAAGCCTTTGAGGCCGCGTCCCAGAGCATCTGGCGTTCTAGGTATGTGTGAAAGCAGGTATCCAGAAAGTTAGTATAGCTCAGGCAGAAACCCAAGCCTCTCGCAGAGCTCCTGCAGCAGTGCCAAGAAAGAGCATGCTCATTTGGCAGTTTGACTGTGTTTTACTTTTCTCAGCCATGTAATAACAAGTCCTGGTTCCTTACATTTTATTCCAGCTTTTATTGAATTGAGCATAACTCGTTTTTGTGAGCAGGGAATTACAGCAGTCTTGGTAAACCCTGCGTTTGGCAACCCCCTTCCATCACATACAATACCAGTTTGACGTTGAACATTTCTGTGAATTTCCTGGGTTTTTTCACCTGTTTCTCTGTATAGAAAGAGCATAGCCATGGTCCTTCCATCACGTATTGGATTTGATTGTAAAATGCAGGTAGGGCTGCCAGCTGGGTCCTTTGCAACTTGTCACAGAAAGCTGGGCCATGTCTGTCGTCTGTCTTTATCAAACCTAGAGCATTGTGCTGGACAAAGCAGTATACGTGGACTTCTGGGGGCATTCCATTGGCCGCCTAGGTGGTTGGTTTGGTGATTCAATGTGATTAAATTTCTGTTGCTTTTGAGGTATTTTCCCTTAGATAAGAAACGAGCTTTAGACCCACAGTGTTCTGGAGATGTTGCCCTCTTTCCCCCTACTGTGGTCTGGGGTTGATCGCATAGAGTAAAGAGTGTGGTCAGGAGGAATGGAGGCATGTTGGGGTGGTTTTTTTTTTTCACTTTTAATTTCTTTTTCCACAGGGTAGGTCTGTTTCTTTAACAACCTTCTACCGAACAGCAAGAAACATCATGAACATGTGCTTCACAAAGGAGCCTACAGTAGCTGAAGTAGAGGTGAGGCCAGCACACAGGGTGGTAAAAGTTTTATTTCAGGGAATTGAATATGGGGATTCAGAACAGTTGACGTTCAGGCATTACCATAAACAGTTTAAAGCTGTCTAGCATGGGAGAAAAATAAATGGTTAGATGGACATGGTACTGATTCTTCCTTTTAATTTTTTTTGATGTTTTTAATAAAGGTGTTGAGGAACTGAAGGAGAGAAAGAAGTCTTAATCCGTCCTGTGCTGAAGCACAGGAGTCAAGAGGACCTAAATTCTGTCTTCCCAAACAATTGTTACTTTTATGTATTTATATTCTTACTTTTAAGTGGTGTTTTAGGTTGAATTACACTGAGGTCATGAAAGCCCTGTAAATTTCTGGGGTTTATATTTTAATGAGAGATAACTTGTTCAGTGAATTAAAAATGCATTACCACTTTCTCTTACCACAGCAAGAATATTGGCGGATAGTGGAACAGAAAGATTGCCACGTAGCAGTGCATTGTGGAAAAGTAGATACCAACACCCACGGGAGTGGCTTTCCTGTGGGAAAATCTGAACCATTTTCAAGGTAAGATCACCAAATCCTCCCGCTTTGTGGACTTGTGCTTGCTGCCCCGTTGTGCTGAGCAGAGGGGGGAGGGGGGGGGTGGGGTTTACGAGGCCAGCAGAGGAGCTTGGCACGGGGGATGTTGGCACCAGGAACGTGCACTGACGTGTCTGCATCTCTGTCACCCCTTACACAGGCATG